>NW_004955539.1:1325632-1517871 GCF_000276665.1 Chinchilla lanigera | reverse complement strand
TTTTTTTTGGTTTTTCTCCGGTACCAGGAACCGAACTCACGACCTTGCACTTGCCAGGCAGGCGCTTTTGCCACTGAACTAAATCCCCAGCCCCTGACACAGTGTGATTATTCCCTCTCAAAATATTCTCCCTTCCTCTGAACACAACCAATCTTTCTTCCCATTTTCTAAAGCACTTCTGGGTATCATCTTTCATGAGTATCTTTATTTGTCCTTTTGAGGCTGCCTCTGTGTCTTGAATCAATTAAAAATGTTGAGCTTTCATGGTTTTTTCATGGAAGTCAAGAAAGAGCCAGAAGTCACAGAGTACCACAGGTATAGTGAATAAGGCAGATCAGGAAACACTGTAATATTTTCATGAGCAACACTGAATGCATTTGTGATGGCCCCTCATAAAGACATCTAATACATGTGTTTATGTATCATTTTCCATAAAGACTCAGATACATATTTTTTATAATTTTTTTAGTGCTTTATACTATTGCAATGTATACCACCAAACATTTTTCTTGGGCTGTCTGCTGTGTGAAGAGTTTAATAGGCAGTTGTCCATGCTATGACTTATGGAAAACCACTTGACTGACTTTTAGATATTTAACTAATTTGATCATATGGACTGTCTTACCTTTTGTAAATGACAGTTTCATCAGTTACACTTGTTGAAATGTTTTCCACCTAAGAAAGACCTTCATGTATAAGTGTGCTAGTATGTATAAGGCGGTAAGTAAATTAAAAGCCACTAGAAGAAGGAAGAGTATAACTATAGTAATCATCAATGCCTCCATTTTCTCTAAAAGAAATAAAATAATAAATGTAAAAAATATTTGAGAAAATAACCAACTACAAATGCATCTATAATCCATAATACAGTACTGTGAACATGCAAATATTGATGTCTCTCTGTCTCTTTCTCTCCCTTTTCATACGTATTTTATTGTGAGTGTTATATGTAAATATGTGTATCTTGCTTGTATTTGCATAAAGAATATAGTGAGTATGTTACTTCCATGAAATATTACCCATAAAACTAATCCTTTCAAAATTCCATCCAGGTTCTCACTTGGCATTTTCCTTCCACCTCACTTCCTATAAAAATAAGCATACGTATTGATTTGTAAAGCATTTCCCAGTCTTTATTTTGTACATAAATAGCCATAGAAAAGATATAATTGTGTTTTGCTTTTAAAAAGTTTTATATAAATAGCGTGCTTTGCAAATGCTTCTTAATTTTCATTCTTAAACTCTTTAATATGTGAGATTCATCTATGTTGAAATGCATCGCAGTGCATTTGTTTTCACAGCTGCATAGTATTATTTTGTATGATTATGCAATAATTTATTCTTCCGGCCTGATGTTGGTGGCAGTCACTCTTTTTCCACTTTTTAATTATGGCAAACAATTCTAAAATGATTAATTCTGTCTGTATTTCCTTACCCTATGTGGAAGGCTGTCTTTAAGCATGAAATTTTGCGTTGTTCAGTGTAGACATTTTAACTATTTAAACTAATGATTGCTAAATCGCTCTCCAGAGTGGTATGCCAATTTAGAGAGTCGAATTAGCTGTATAAGACAATACTACTTCACTACATCTGAACGTATGTATATTATCAAATATTATAGCTTTACTTGAACACATTTCTATAATGTGAGTGGCTATAAGAAACCTGTAGAAGTTCTGCTACGTGTTTCATTGAAATGAAATATTTTGAGCGAGAAAGGCTCATACTATTTGGCAAAGTGATTGTATACTTCCCAAACTATTTTAAAAAAAATACTGGAAAATCTATGGCTGTATTTACAGCATAGGAAATATCTGGCTAGCAAAAATAAGCGTAGAGGGGAGAGAACAGAAAGAAGATACAGTAGAGAAAGACAAATGAAAGCTACAATAGAGGGGTAACACTCAAGACAAGGCAAACCCATAGGTCTTTCTCTCACAGTGTCCTGGAAAGGAACTGATTCCTTATGGTGTCACCTACTTGGCTCCTTGAGAATGCTGTTCACCTCACAGCACTGTCTTTTGAGGTTTTTGAGAGAGTTTTGGTTGCAGTCACTTTTAGAGAAAGTGGAGGCATTAATGATTACTATAGTCATAATATTCCTTCTTCTAGTGGCTTTTAATCTGCTTACTGCCTTATACACGCTAGCACACTTATATGCAGTCAAACATTTTGGGATGTTTTTATCATCCAAGTGTCTCTTGCATCCCTCGAGTTGGGAGACATGAACCCAGGTTTGGACTCCTTGGAATCTGGCAAAAGTTTTCGTGGTAAAAAGATTGAAGCAAGGGCCCCTTTAACCTGGTTCAAGAATAGTCTGATGAAATTTCTTCCAGAAAAGCACATCTCCAATGTCTAGATTGTTAAAGTTTTGAATGGAAGAACTGGAAGAAAAACAGCCTCAATTTGCTAATGACAAGTATGGTATAATTAATAATTCCCTTATGATACTTTCCAGTGTCTGAGAAGAGCAGGTTAGAATCTCTGAGTCCAGGGAGACCGGGAAATTATATAGTTCAATATATGCATACAATTTTTTCATACTCATTTCTTTCATTTTGAAATACAGCATAGATTATTTTAGCCAATAAGTACTCTACTGTGCTGAAAAAGAACCAGGAATATTGATGCTGTACTGTGATTTTGGTGCCCTTGTGGAATTTTTTTCGGGCCCTTTTTCTCTTTTCCCTCCCCAGCCTCTAGCAACCACTACACCTTACCTATTTTCTATCCAGTTGACTTACTGGTTTCCACAAATGAGTGACACATGTAGTATTTGTCTTTCTCTGGCTTCTTTATTTTGCTTAACATAACGACCTCCAGCTCCAACTATTTTGGTGCAAATGACAGGATTTCATTTGTGTGGAGGTTAATATTCTATTGTGTAAGTTATACTTCATATGGTTTGTGTTTAATGTCCCCCCAAAGCCTCATGGGGTCATAAGTGGGACTTTATAAGACGTTGCTGGATCTAGAGCATGTGATGCTGGAATTAAGTGTGTGTGATTATTAGAGTAGTCCACTGATTGCCTTGGCATAGTTCTGGGTATGAGTGCTACCCACCCTAAGGACATAAAAGGAAAGAGAAGGAAGCTGCTGTGGTCACTTGTTGCTTGTTGCTTGCTTCTTGCTGCCTTCTGCCTGCTCTGCTTAACCATGACTATTTTTGCTCTGTGATGCCGCCCTCTGTCATGCTGCCCTGCCATGGAGCCAGTCGACTCTACACTGAAAACACTACAAACTCTGGGATATATAAACCTTTTCCCCTCTAACTTTGGGTGTTGGATATTTTTGTCTCAGAAGCAAGAAAAGTAACTAAGACAATACTGTATTTTCTTTATCCATTTATCCATTAAAAGGCTTCTGGGTTGATTCCATATTTTGGCTAGCTCTATTTTTACTTTTTGAGGAATTTCCATACTGTTTTTCATAATGGCTGTACTGATTTATATTCTCACCAGTAGTATATAAGGGTCATTTTTTGTGCATCTTCTGCAGCATATTATACTTGACTTTTGCCTTTTTAGTAATAGCTATTTGAACTGGGGTGAAATGATGGGTTCTCATATTCATTTTTCTGATGATTAGCGAGACAGTCTTTTTGCATGCATATGTTGGCCGCTTTTAAGTCTTTTGAGAAGTATCTGTTTAAACATTTAGACCACCTTTCACTGGAATATTTGGGGCTTTGTTGTTCAGCTTTTAAGTTACCTATATTTTCTGGATGTCAGTCGCTTACTGGATTAACAGCTTGCAAATATTTTATCTCAATGTTTAGGTTGTTTCTCAACTCATGTATTTATTTCCTTAGCTCTGTGTAAACTCTTTGGTTTGCTACAATTCCATTTGTCTATTTTTACTTTGGTTGACTGTATTCTAAAATTTCATAGGTTGAAGCAATGTTGTGAAGTATTTCTGTCATTTTATTACAGTAATTTAATAATTTTGTGTTTACCATTTACATATTTGATCAATTTTGAGTTGATTTCATGTACAATGAGAGGACGGGATCGAGTTTCATTCTTTTGCGTATGCTTGTACAATTCTGCTGCACATTTCATTGAAGAGACTGTCTTTTCTCTACTACATGCTCTTGGTGAGTTTGTAAAAATTCAGTTTGCTGTGTGAGCGTGGACTTAATTTCTTTGTTTTATATTCTATCCCACTGGTATAAGTGTGTGTATTTAGTCCACTTCAATATTGTTTTAATGGGTGTGATTTTCTAGCATATGTTGAAGTCATTTTGTCAGCTGGATTGCTTTGGCTATTCTCTTTTGTGATTCCATGTGAATTTTAGCATATTTTTTATTTCTGCAGAGAACTCATTGACATTTTGATTGGACTGTCATTGAATGTACTGATTGCTTTGAGTTGTACAGCTGTTTTTAGAATATTATTCTTCTGATACATATATGAAATGTCTTGATTTTATACAATTTCTTTCTTCAGTATTTAACGTTTTATTGTAGATGTCTTTCATTTTCTTGGTTACATTTATTCTGACAATTTTTATAGATATTATGAATCAAGTTGCTTTCTTAATTTTATTTTCAGCAAGCTCATGCTTTGGTGTATAAAATGCTACAGTTTCTTATATATTGAATTTACTTTCCATAACTGTACCAAATTAATTTAAAAACCCTAACAATTATTTGATGGAGAATTTAGGATTTTCTAGGTGTAGAATCATGTCATCTGTAAAGAAGGATTACATAACTTTTTCACTTCCATTTTTGATATCCTTTATTTCTTTTTCCACCTTAATTCTCTTCAAGTTCAATATTATACTAAATAAGTGGTAAAAGTGGGCAACTAATCTTAGAGAAAAAAACCGTCAGATTTCTTTATTTAATATACTGATGGTCAGGTTGTTACACATAACCTTTAGTATTTTGAATTATGTTCATCTATATCTAATTTTTGAAAGATTATATTATGAAACAATGTTGAATCTTCTTGAAGAGGTTTTCTGCATTTATTGAAAAAGCTGAATAAGTTTTGTCTTTGATTTTGTTAATTCACTGTATCGCATTTTTTATTTGTGTATGCTAATTGCTCCTTCAACCTAAGATGAATTCCATCTTATCATACCATTTGAACTTTTTGATGCGTTGATGAATTTGCTTTAATTTTTTTTCTTTTTTTTTTTGTCAGTATCAGGAATTGAACTCAGGACTTTGTGCTTTCCAGGCAGGCACTTGTGCCATTGAGCTACATCCCTGGCCCTATTATTTTATTGAGAATTTTAGCATGTGTTTTCACCACAGATATGGATCTGTACTTATCTTCATCTTTCTTTTCATTTGTATGCTTAATTGCATACTTCATTGTCTGCTTTTGTTATCTGGATAATTCTGACCTCATAAGGACTTTGGCAAAGTTACTTCCATCTCAATTTTATGAAATAGTTTAGGAAGAATTGGAATTAGTTTTTAAAATGTATTGTGGAAAACAGCAGTGAAGCCAATAAGTTCTGGGGTTTTTTTGTGATATATTTTATTTGTTTTTCTGGTGTTGAAATTGAAGCCAGGTCTTTGTGCACGCTAGACATGCGCTCATTGAACTATATCCCCAGCCAGCTTCTAGGAGGGATAGCTTTAATTACCTTTCAAGATCATTACACTTTTTATCGGCCAGTTTAGGTTTTTCCCTTTTTGATTCAATTTGGGATGGTGTATGCTCAGGAATGTATCCATTTCTTGTAAGTGTTCATGTTTTTAATGTAGAATTGCTCATAGTAGTATTTTACTATCTTTATTTCTTCATTATCTGTTGTAATGTCCGATTTTTCAGGCCTAACTTTGTCTTTTGTCTTTTTTTTTTCATTCATCTAGGAAAACTATTGTCAATTTCATTTATCTTTTCAAGAATCAAGTCATTATTTCACAGCCCTTTGTTTATATAAGTATTTTAGTTTTGATTTTATTTATTGTAGCTGTTGAATGTTCCTTGGCATCTTTCTTTGTTATGTATACATTTATGGCTAAAATCTTTCCTCTCAGTACTGCTTTTGTTATATACCTCAGATTTCGGTATGTCATATTATCATTTGCATTGAATGTAGAATTTTTAAAAAATTTTCCTTTTAATTAGCTCCATTAGGCATTGATCATTTAGGAGCAATTTCAGTGTACCTGTACACTTTCCATACTTTTTGTTTTTGCGAACTTACAGTTTTATTTCATGAGGTCTGAGAAGACAGATGATATGATCGCAACTTTTAAAATTTATAGAGCCTTGATTAACGACTTAAATATGCTCTATTCCAGAGAATGTTGGATATGCTGATGAGAGAAAGGTGTGCTCTGCTACTGTTGGTGAAATGTTCTGTAAGTATCTGTCTATTGAAGAAAGTGAGCTGCTGAAGTCCCCACTGTAATTCCATGACAGTTAAATTCTCTCTTTAACCTTAATAATATTTGCTTAATATATTTGTGGTAGTCTATATTAGGTGCATTTATGTTTATAATTATTAAATTTTATTGCTGAATTGAAAATACTTAAAAATATATAATATTTTTTCTTTTCATAGCTTTTGACATGAATATTATTTTTGTTGTCTTTTCCATGTTGTATCTATTTTAAAATTTCTAATGTCAGTCCATGTGGATCTTTACCAGTTATGTAAGTTTCTCGTAGGGAGAATGTAGTTAGTTTTTTTTGCTTGTTTTTGTTGTTGGATTTAGTTATACAATTAGCCAGTCTATGTCTTTTAATTGTTGAATTTGATCCATTTACATTCAAAGTTATTATTGATAAGTATGAACTCCCTCCTATCATTTTATTTGTTGTATTTTGTGCATATGTGTATGTTTTCACACTTTTCATTCTTTATGTTTATAATTTTATGACTTTCTGTTATCTTAAGTTTTGATTATATTTTTACCTCTTGTGTGACTTTTTACCTCTTGTGTGCTTCCAGTAAACTATATATATGCCTTGTATATATACTACATATATATACATATGTATATTCATCATAGTAGTTAGTATGCTATTTTGTGTAGAACTCCTTTAAAATATTTCTTCTCATGCTGATCTGCTATTGATGACTACCCCATTTGCTGCTTTTTTTGCAAATACTTCATTACTCCTTAATTTCTGAGAGATGATTTTATTAGTTATAGTATTTTCCTTGGCCTTTTTCTTTCATTATTGTGAATACAGCATTACATTCTCTTCCAGTATATAAAATTTTGCTCCTAAGTCTGTTTAAATCTATGGACCTTTCTCTTATATATGATTTAATACTTTTCTCTTGCTCTTTTAGAATTTTCTCTTTTTTCTGGTATTTCTAACATTTTCACTATAATATGCTTGATGAAACTCTGCTTTTATTGAAACCATGTGGGAGTTATTTGAGCTCATTAGGTCAACATATTCATAACTTTTTGAACATTTAGCAAGTTTTCAGCTATTACATTGTGAAATTATTTTTCAATGACTTCCCCTTTCCTTACCTTCTGGAACTTCCATACCTTAATCTTTTTCTAATTTCTTGCCTTGTTTTGTTTTCTTTTGTTTTGGTCTGACTGGGTTGACTCAAAAAGCTTGCCCTCAAGGTCCAAAATTATACAATTTTCCTGTTCTAGCCTGTTTTAGATCTCAATTCTATCTTTTATTACAGTAATTTTAGCTACAAGCTTTCTAAATGGTTATTTTTTTATAATTTCTTTCTTTCATGCATTTCTCCTTCATATCCTGAGTTATCTTTGTCATTTCTTTGTACCATTTATCTTTGTTCTCCTGGATCTTGCTGACATTTAAAGATAATTATTTTATATTCTTTTTTAGACATTTACAGACTTTGTTTGAACTGAGATTTTTTTTGGAGATTTATTCTTCTTTGAAGGTCTCATATGTCCTTTGTTTCTTGTGTCCTTCTCTTGGTGTTTGTCCTTGTAGTATTAATATTTGTTTCTTCAGATTTTATGAAATAGCTTTTATTTTAACTTATTTTGCCTTTAAGTGGAATATAGTATATCTCTTTGGTATTTTTTATGTTTTGTTGTAGGCGAGCTCAAATGCAGAATCTCTGTATGATGCCTCCCTCTATGCTTGATGCCAGCAGTGTCTACAAGTGTTCTAATAATTTAAACTGTGGAAGTTCATGAAGGCAGTTTTACAACTATTCAGTGGATCTAGGGTCCCAAAGGTGTTTGTCTTTGGGTTGCACAGAATTGATTGTGTATTGCACATTGTCTTGTGGCAGCAGCTTCTATAGTCTCAATGGTTTGGAATGTGGGGAACATTGTCCCTGGGTTCCTCAAGATAAGCACAGGTGACATTAAGAATTGTGGCACATAGGGGCTGGGGATTTAGCTCAGCGGCAAAGCTCCTGCCTGGCAAGTGCAAGGTTGTGAGTTCGGTTCCCGGTACCGGAGAAAAAAAAAAAAAAAAAAAAAAAAAAGAATTGTGGCACCATAAGTTATAGTTCCTGAGCCATAAGAGGTGAAAGAAACCTATCCTGGGGCTCTCAGGAAAAAAGGCTTGAAGTACCTGAGCCTGTGGTACTGGCAGACACAATTGTGGTTATACAGTATGAGTTGGGGTTTTCCCTAAGTCTTGCTGCATGAGCACAGGTAGTGTTGGTGTCTATGGCACTGGTAACCATCAATTTGAGGTTTGAACCACAAAGCAAACCTACCTAGGTTATATGGTTGTAATTGAACTGGTTCTAGGGCTTATAGAGGTAGTCCTATAGGACATAGGTTGTACTTTCATATTTCCCAGGGGACAAGCATACATAGTACCAGGAATTTGCAGTAGCATTTGTGATACAAAGTATGTAGGTTTTAGAAGAGATGTTCTCTAGGTCATCCACGGCATGTACAGATCATCTGAGCTTCTGGCTGTGGTATCCATGCCATTGGAAGCATAGGATCTGGAAGAGACCACCTCTAGGAATCATAGGTTGCGAATTGGGAGTGCTGCAATTATAGGAATTTATGCATTATCTTTCCCTTTGCTGGGCAAAGAGAAGTGACTTATTTTGACTCAGAGCTTCACTGTATCGTCAGCTGGCTCTGGGATAGAAATCACACTGTGAAAGAGCCTGGTAGAGGAATGCTATTCATGTCACGGTGGTTAGGAAGCAGAGAGAGAAAGAAGCTGAGGACAAAAACACACTATACCTTTCCGGGCCACAACCCTGTGACCCAACGCGAAGCATGTCCCACCACCTGACAGCACATTCACCTGTACTTATCAATGGATGGATTCGCTGATGAGTCTAGTACTCCTTCATGATCTAATCATGTTCCATAAGCCCCGGCTCTGAACATGAGACTTTTGGGGGATATTTTAGATCTAAGCCTAACAAGGCATGTGTTTCATATAATATGTACTATTTTTTCACCGTGGGAAAAAATAGCACATTCATTAATTGACCTAAATATATGGCTTCTCTGTAACATGCAAAATAAGAAAAAGAATATAAACAAACATTCTGAGTGATTAGGATTTCAAGATTTTTTCTTATTTAGACAAGATGTATATATTTAATAAATATTTTTACTGTAAATGAGAATAAATCTAAAATTTTAAACTACTACATAGATCTTAGAAAACTATTTTGAAGCTGACATATTAACCACAATTACTCTTGATGTGATTCAATTTGCTTAAAGACAAATTTATATTTTTCTTAATCATAAGTACAGTATCTAAGTTATTTGAGCAGTAGATTTGATTAAGTTCAGGAAGAACATATCAAAACATAAAATATATGCTTGAATTATAATTAATTTTGATAATTCAAAAGCCATAATTTCTTTGTTAAACCAGTAATATCAAACTAGTCTGATTTGCAAATGATTGAAATACTATGTGAACTTCAATTCTTAAAATATCTCAATTATTGTATGTGAAAATATTTTTTACATGGGAAATATTAGTTTAGTTTAAATAATTTCTATGAATTTAGGAGTATTTAATTTACATAAGATTTATCTTTAAGAAATTTAGAATACAGGTTCTATAAGTGATTTTGTAAGTTCATTTTATTACACTGTCTGAAGCTGGGAAGATATTTCCCAAACGTGATATATATGATGTTATATATATATGTGTGTGTGTGTGTATATATATATATATAAAACATCATATATTGTATATAAAAACATATATATATTTTTTAGCTTTAATTCTAAAACTTAAGCTATGAATCAGGCATAAACCAATAAATACAATATATAAAAGTGTTCTTTTACATAAGACCACTTATAAAATAGATTCTTACTGCCATTGTGCCCTTCATTTTATATCTTACCGAGATTATAGTTATTACAGATGGGACAAATTGAGGTTACCTGCTAACTCTGAAGGCTAAAGGGTTCACATCGGTATTTGTGAGGAGGCTAATACAGTTTGTCCCGATATGTAATCTGAAAGGTGGGGCAAAAGAAAGTTTGGGTAATAAAAAGAGGAAAGACCAAGTAGATGTCTGGGTGTCATCAAACCCCATATGTGTGGATAAATTATCCAGTCAATTTAAATTAACTTTTCACATCAACTAATTGCATTTAAGGCCTCTCATCCTCTCAGGGGGGTCGAACATGGAGAGGAGGATTAACTACCTCGTGACATTAGGAGGCTAGGTAAGACAGGAATAAAGTGTGGAACACGTACAGATACTGAGGGACAGATCAAAGAATTCAAAGGTGCTGAAAGTTGGTGAAAAGGGGAGGGAATCATCAAATGGTGCAAGAAAGTTATTTAATAAAGGAAAGGACAGGTTTTAGATGAACCCATTTGGGAAGATCTCAAGTTTTTCAAAAAGTCTATTGATATTCCCAATTATCCTTTGTGGATTGTTACCAATCTTAGATTCTTAACCAAATACATGCCACAGAGGAAGGGCATATTGTTAGCAGAGAAACAGACAATGAGAAGCCCAGTGAAGTGAGAATTACTTATGGAATTAAGGATGTAATCAAACACAAGAGGTCTCAAAACACAATTATGGGTGGGCCGGTAATATAGCTCAGCAGCACAGCATCTACCTGGCAAGAGCAAGGTCCTGAGTTCAATTCCTGGCAATTCCCAGTACAAAAAAAGAAAAATGAAAGCAAAAAACCCACAATTATGGAGAATTTTCCTTAACTCAAATAATCAGACATTGAATCACTCAGGAAAAAAGAGTAAGAGACTATTTCCAGGAAGATGTTTGTTAAAGCAGAAAAAAGTTCTGCCAGAGGAATCCCATTTCATAAAAGCAAAGTAATTGCCAAGCATGCAACAACACACAAATACGTGGAGCACTGGATTAACAATTGTGACTCTCTACGAGAAGCAATTTCCCTAATCATGGAGGATATGGAGAGTCTGCAAAACTGACATAAGTACCTTGCTAAGAGCATCACAGCCTGAGGAGAGACCATCACTTCATTCAAGTCATGGCACCAGAAAATTGTAAAATAAAGAGAAATAATCCACATTTATACAGTGAGAGACTACTCAAAAGGATTACTGGCTGAGAATGAAAGTTCTGATCTCAAAAATGCATAAGCACCTCAAAGTAAAACCAAAAAAGCCTTCTCTGTTTTATGTAGCAGTAAGCAACTTGCGAGTAGAAGTTGCGGAACTGAGGGCAAGTGAGCACACTACGTGAAGTGAGCAGATTACGTGATTGGTGCAGTTTGACAGGAAATGTGATTTGCCATGGTCAGCTGATTCTCAGGATAAGTGAATAAAGAAGCATGTTTTGCGTTTTAGTGTTTGCTGAGGCTTGGGGTCTGGCAATGTTCAGGGGCTTGGAATAAGACAAAAGCATCACTAAATGTTATGATGGGAAAACAGAAGATAAGAAATGTGTAATTTTAAATGCTAGATCAATAATTTTTGTGTTGTTTTAAATCATTGCTTGTTACACCACCATTAGAAAACTAGCAAATGTATATATTTAGGAAGAGAGATGAAAATGAAATATCTAACTATCCATCTGGAGATGTTAGAAAAAAAGTAAACAACGTAATCCAGTAAAGTGGAGATGTGATAATAAAAAGCACTGTGAAATAATACAGATAAAAGGTATTCAAAATGATACAAATATATTATATCCTTGTGTAAATACTTTTTAATAAAATGAACATTTTAAAAATAAAATTTCTGTATATCTTGCTGAATGAGATACAAGTAGAAACAGAATTTCTAAAACAACACTGTATTTGTTATTAAAAATATTCCCACAAACTAATGTTTGGTCTAATGGCTTCATTAGTGAATTATTTTAAGTACTTAGAATAGAAATAGGAATTTTGCAAAAATCTTCCAGAAGAGGTACACAGTGAGAACTTTTACCAGGTCCTTTTATAAGCCTTGAATGACACTGATATTGATATTTGGAAAGGATTGAACTGGAAAATAAATTAAGTGTTATCATATCTTATGAACATAGCTATAAATACAAAGCACAAAATATTAGCAGATTAATCACAATGATTAATAAGATGATGTGTACTGACCCACGACTTTTATTCCAGAGATATAATGATTGAATGCTTTCACAGAACATATCAGTTTAATTCAGTGTATTAATACAATAAAAAGAAAAAAATCTCTGTACATTCAGAAACAAAACAATATTTGATAAAAGTCAAAATAATTTATTATTAAAATTCTTATAATACTAGGAATAAAGGACATTTCCTTAATCTAATAAAGCATCTATAACATACACATACACACACACATTAAACTTCATAATTGTGCTCGCTTCGGCAGCACATATACTAAAATTGGAACGATACAGAGAAGATTAGCATGGCCCCTGCGCAAGGATGACACGCAAATTCGTGAAGCGTTCCATATTTAAAAAAAAAAAAAAAAAAAAAAAAAAAACTTCATAATTAATCAGAACACAGCAAAAATTTTCACCAGCATATCTGGATTAAAACAAGAAGTCAATTATGATATCAGTTTTATTTAACATTTTCCTGAAAGTCTTTACCATTTTAAAAGCAAGTAAAATAAATATATCATATCCATGGGGAAAGAAATAAAGCTGTGATTGATATATATATTCACTTCAGGAAAATCCTTAAACTTAATAAGAGAATTTGAAAGTAGTGTTGGCTGTAAGATCATAACTGATAATAAAGCAATGTCATTACTATATATTTATATGAAACAATTAGTAAGGGAACAAAAGAAAAATGTTATTGAGGAGAAATGTTAGTGAAAACTTTAAATCTACTCATGAATTTAAAGAAAATATGTAACTCTTTTCTACTGAAATCTGCAAAACAGTATGGAAATAGATTTAAAAAAAACAGTAAATGGAAAGATATAGCATCTTCATACTTTAAAATACTCAACGTTTTAAGTTCTCCAAAATTTCAATTAAAATTCCACAAAAACCTTGCAAGTGTATATGTATGCGTGTGTATGTGATAATTTTACAACTTATACAATGGGGTAAAATTGTTCAAGAACATATAATATTAAAAAGCAAGCATGAATTGCTGCATTATTAGACAGCAAGAATTGGGAACCCACAATATTTTGGATAGTGTGGTATTTGTTCAATGATAGAAAAAGAACCAAATGAAGAGTCGAAAAATTGTCCTCTGTATATATGTTAAATAGATGGGTAGCAACAATGTCCCATTTCTACAACAGGAAAATGTTGGTGTTTTCAGTAAGTAGTACTGACCCAATTGGGACTTCACAGTAAAATATATCATTGGCTAAGTAAAAATGAATTCTGAGTCCATCATAGACCTAAACATGAAAGTCCAAACAATGCACTGATTGGAAAAAAGCATGATAGGATATTTTTTGCAGCTGGAACAAGCATTTCCCCAAGTACAAATCACATATCCATACAAAAAATTTGTGATACAGTGTACCATTTTAAACTGAAAATTTGGGGCTGGGAGTGGCTGAGTTGCCCTATGCTTGCCTAGCATGCAGTAATCTTGGAGTTAGATTGTTTACAAAATTTACATTTTTAAAAAAGTAAGGAAATAAGCTACAGTATGGCTGAATATATAGCATTCACAGTATATGTTCACACAAGTGACATGAATCAAAACATACACAGAAAACAATAAGAAAAAAGAAAACTCCTGTAGAAAATAAAGAAAACTTAAATGGACCTGTTAGAAATAAAGGTATAGAAAAAGTACAAAATATGTTATTCCTAAACTCATGCCTTAACTAATTATTATTCAGAGAAATGCATATTAAAAATTTAAAGCCATGTAATGGTATATCAGAGCCGCTAAAATTAACAGAAACAGAAACGAGCAAGTCCACACATGGGTGAGAAGGATCAGTCAGGATTCAGCTGCATCTGCAACCATTCTAATTGTTTTTTTGGCTGTGGGGGTTGAGTCAGACTCTCCCTAAGTCACCAAGTTGTGCACACCGGGCTCAGTCTTAGGATCCTCCTGTCTCAGCCTTTCAAAATGCTGAGGTTACAGGCATCTGTCACTACTGCCAGCTTCAATCAGGATATTTATGCATTGCTCGTAAAAGTGTAATTTGATACAACCACTTTTGAACATTGAGTGCTAATGCATAGTCAGGCGAAATATATGAAAATTATTTGGTCTAAATATTCCACACCTAAATGTGTACCCCAAGGAAATGAATGAATATTTTTACCGAACAAAATAACCATTTCATAGAGCATTCTTTGCCTAGACCAAGTGTTGCAACTTTTCAAATATGCTTCTACAAAGAGACTGCATAAACCTATTGTAGTATAATGACACATGGGCTTAGTACACAGAAATATAAAATAAACAAATTGCACTCTATTAAGCAAAATAAGTCAGATAACAAAGAGTACACCATCCAAATACTTGATGATCCCATGCAATGTCCAGTTATAGCAAGGCCATCCAATGGCTTAAGGGGATGTACTACATATCACACGACATTAAGTAGCTTCGTGAAGACAGTGTGAATCTCTACATATTTATTTTTGGTTATTTGCTCCCTATTGTCTGCACTTGAGCCATATCACCTGTTTTTCTTTCTTTTCCTGAAAGAAGCGCAGCTTTTACCCATTTTAAGCCAATCGTAACGCTATTCATTCTGTCTATAAATTTACTTGCATTTTTGTGTACTAAGACTCTTCTTTCCTTGGATATATTCTCCTTCTGTCTTCATATGACACCATAAATACTGTTACATCAAGAAAATATCTGCAGAACTCCCCATCTAAGTTAGATAAGCCCTGTCATTCTGTTCTAAAACCTTCTAGTGCTTCTTCGAAGCACTAACTGCTCCTTCAAATTTTTATTGTTTATAACTATTAATTGCATTTCTGCCTCCTCTGTCATAATGTGAATTATACCAGGGAAAGATCACTTAGGTCCTATATATTTTTCTATCTCAGAATTTATCTTGATGTTTGACACATAGTGGATTTTAAATATATTTGTTAAGTGAGTGAAAGATGGGCTGAAAGAATTTAAGGGAAGTGTTAAGTGGACAGCTTTTGGTACTACAAAGGTCAAAGGTAAAATTTTACCTTCACCATTTACAAGTTGTTTTTAGATTTACATTGTTTACATTGACACTGTTTAAGATCTTGTAACTCTGGACCTCTAATTCCCCCTTTGTACAATAGGGAAAATTTACCTTTCCTTAGTAGCCTATTCAATTACTATGTTTGATTTCATGTCTTGCTCAAATTTCAACCCATGTAATACTCACGCTTCCCTTTATCAATGATCTTTACCTTTCATGATCACCCTAAGCACTGTAATTTGCATTGAAATTTCTAGGGTGTAGTCCTGCTTTAGATTTAAAATAATGCAGTCTAAAATCAACAAGAATAAGAACTGTATTTTTCACTGAAGACCGCCAGTCCTCACACAAAACATCCAGTTGTTTGCTGTAAATATACTGCAGTGCTGGATACTGGCAGGTTGTTTACACAGGTGGCAGACTTCTTTACATTTACAAAAGGAAAGGCTGTAAGCGCCTTCTTATCTTCCTTATTGTACAGGTAAAGTGAACTGGTGTTGTAAAGGAGAGATTTGCTTTGGGTTTTAATTCTGGTGAGTCACAGATCCAGTAATCCCAGTCTCCTTTCACATGGTGCCTCTAAATTAGTCTAACACATCTGGATTAAGCCTGCTTCTATTACCAAATTACTCATTGGGAGATCATGGGAAGAAAAAAGAAAACTCCTGCAGGTGATGTAGATGCCATATTCAAAGGAAGTAGTGAAATCTTCGCCAACATTTTAAAAGATCAATCTTAAATTGTGACTTTATAGACAGATGTTCAAAAGCAACCAGATGTAGCTTCCAGAGGGAGCTTGCATCTGCAATGCATGAACTTGAGTATATTCAACAGAAAACAGAAATTATGAATTATTAAAATATAGACATATATTTTTGCCAATATAAGATTCTCACAAAAATTTTCAATTTCACAATTCGGTAATATTTAGTTCACAATTCAGTAATATTTACAAAGGTTGGAGCCACAACCTTTATCTAGTTTCAGACATTTTTGTCATTCCATATGCTTTAAGCAGTTATACTTCACATATTTTAACATAATAATTCCAAACATGGGATTGTTGCTTCCACTATATATTTAGATTCAAAACTAGATTTGCATTTTTGAAATAGTTGGCATAATTACAGGTTCATTTGGACATAACTAATCAATAAGTAATTAAATAAGAGTACCATATTTAAGTATTTAGCTTCTCACAAAATTCAAAATTGTTTGAACTTTGTAATCTAAAGTGCTTTACAAGACACTCCAAAATAAATGCACTTACTACCACCTACACATGAGCAAATTTCATTTCCCTGTGAAGCTAGGCGCTTTAGAGAAAGCAGTCTCTATTGGCTTTAGCTAGTGAAACATCTTTTGTTAACTGGCAAGACTGTTGATCTGGCCGCTCTGAAAGTCCCACTGCAGGGGGCTTTGCACTAAATGAGTGAGTTTATTAATTGGTATGCTCTCCTTTTTCCTAGGCTGGTAATGTGCTCTGGCTTTATATGTATAACAAGAGATTTCCTTGGTCAGAGCGATGCTTCCTCTTTGGAAACAGCACAGTACAAAGTGAAAAATATGGTCACATTTATTTATACTTGCCTCCTGTCTACTAATCTCATCAGCTTCTGGAATAAGCTCAGTACATGGCCAAATTCTGTCTCCTAATAGAGACTAACAGAAGCTCTGCAGATTGTTAATTCTTCATTCCTCTCCTCACTTCTTCTCACTAAATTCTCTTTCCATTTTAATTCTTCCAGCCTGTCGCTATCTAAACTGCTTCAGCTTCTAAGCAAATGCATATTTACTGTGGAACGTATTGAGTGTGCCAAATCAGTGCCTTATGTTTTAAAGCTTAACAGAAATGTAGCTAAATTTAATCCCCATCTAAGAGTAAGACACAGAAAGTGGGGAGCTTCAGATTATATTTATATTCATTATGATTTAAATTTACCTTTACTCTTGGAACATAGCTCTTTAATGCCTATTATTTATAAATGATCCCAGGAACTGTGTAGCAAATAAGATTTAGCGGATGCCTGAATTTGTCAAATGAAAGGGAAGCTATTTGATAGACTTTTAACACTCACAGAGAGATTTGAATGCATAAAATCTAACCATTTCATTTTATTTTGGGGAAAATTCAAATACCTCAAATGGAAGAAAGTCGGTCAGGATTGTATATAGCATGTTAGTGCCAGAAGTGAGCAGGTTTTTTCTTTTGAAAAATTAGAATTGTGTAAAGACCCTGAATTGCTTAGCTGTGTGAAGTTTAGTGGAAATAATGATGTCATAAAATTCTTGTAAAACATTTATTATGAGTCAGACACTTTTAAAGCAGAAACACAAATTAACACATTGTCTTTACCACATCTCAGTAAAGCTAGATATTTTATGGAAACATTAAACTTAGGGTTTTCACTCAGACATCCAGCTCCACAGTCCAGAATCTTCACTGCTGCAAGACAAAGCCCTGAAGATTTGAAAGTAAGCATGTGGTGGCCCACACGCCAACAGTTAAAGCAGTATGCAGAGGCATAAGAAGATGGCTCTTATGAAGAGAGAAGCAGGGAATAGATGCCTCAGGCTAAAAAGATGCAAGAAATGAGGGAAAGAAAGGAGGAGAGAGGAGGAGGGCTATCACAGGAGGAAGACAAGCAGAAAAATAAAAAGGATAAAAATTACCCAATCATCTACTACTTCTTATGAAATCAAGCCTTTTTTACACCACAATCATTTTTGTGGGACTTCCCTTTGTCTTTGTAATAAATACAATTGTCTTTGATCATTTTAAGGCAAATTTCTTTTACTAATTTCTTGAAACTGAAAAATTCTTGTGATAGATAGGAACTAAAATTGGCTGTTTCTTACTAAGAACAATGTGTTAATCTGTTCTCTGTTACTATATTATAATACCTGAGTCTGGATACTTTAAGAAATAAACATTCATTTAACTGTAGAGGTTAAGGGCATGTCGTATACCACCAGGCAGTGCATGGAAAAGGAAAATATCATATCCCACTATACAGGAAGCCAAGAGTAATGACAAAAGGGCTGAGTTTGCTGTTTTCATAACAATATTCTGATAAGAATTAAGTCAGGTCTGTGATAGCTACATTAAGCCCTTCCAAGGGCACACCTGCAATTATATAAGGACTTATCACTAGGCCTTGCCTGCTAATGGTCCTACTGTCTCAACACTACCACATCGAGGACCAAGCTTCCAGCATGCGCAACCTTCATGGTACAACCTCCGTCCAAGCCTCAGCCTTCTGCCCATAGATCCTGTCCTTCTCCCAGTGCAAAGTACATATAATACCTGCCAGACAGTCCCACAGTCTTAAGTCATTGAAGCTTCACTCAAAAGTACAAGTCCAAAGACTCTGCTGAAATGCAAAGTAAATTCTATTAGGTATTAGCCTACGAAATTTAAGGAAAAGCAAATCACATATTTCCACAATTCAATATGGGACAGGGATAGGAAAACAAAAATGTATCATTTTCCAAAATGGAGAACGAAGAAAGTGAACAGGTTGAAACTCATCAGTGCAGACATCCTGTGCACACTGTGACAAGCGGTGTTGCCCCAAAGCTTTCAGCAACTTCGCCCCTATAGTTTTCCCTGCTCCATTTGGCTACTACCTCAGAGGGCAGGTAGATGCCTGAAGCTTTCTTGGGGAAGTGGTTCATGCTGCGTCTAGCTCTGCCTTTCTGGGGTCCCCAGTGGCTCCTCATTGGGGGCCCTGACTGCCAGAGCCTTCTCTCTGGCTTGCCTAGCTTTTGATGGTTTTTTTTTTTTTGGGTTTTGGAAATCATGATAGAAATCACCATAAACCCATAACTCTTCCATTTTGCATATCTGCAAAAACAGCATCACACAGTTGCTAATAAGTCTGCCACCAACACAAGCAGTATTTAGACTTGCTTGCACCACCACAGTAGCCTGATAGAGCACTGCCAGAAAACAAGGGGGTTCCTGGGCAGTAAAAATGAGAAGGGTCACCCATCCCGGAAACCCTTCTACCTGAGAGTGGCTCTGGACCTATGGAAAAAGAGGCAGCCTTATGGATTTCTGAGATGCCCTTGGCCTCTTAGCCTGTCTTGGCAATTTGCAGCCCGAGTGTTGTCTTGAGAAAGCTGCAGCTTGGCCACAACCTTACAAACGTTTTACTTATTATTTTTACACCTTCCGCAATCAAGCTGGGAAATTTCCAAACCTTTGATTTGTTTGCCTTTGTTCTCAAATCACAATAGAGAAAACCAAATAATAAAATAAAACAAAATAAAATAAAAAAGCCAAAATACCCTACATAGTCTCATCCTTATATTATTTAAAATTTTTTTCTACTGTTTCTCCATCATCCTTAAATTTCACCTTTCATGAAGTTCTAGGGCATAGACACAGTTAAATGAAATTCATTGTAATTGTGTAGCAAGGCTAGCCTCTGTTCCAATTTTGTCCCCAGCTTTCTGGCCATCAGAGACCCTCATGGAATAATGCCTACATGAGTCCTAAAGACACATAAAGCACCACATGTAATGACAGTCAGGTGTAGGTCCTTTTATCTCTCTCCCTTTTCTTTAAAGCCATGAGTATGCACTCATGAGAGATTCATCCTCATTCATCCTCATCTAATCCTTACCACTTTTCGAAGGCTCCAAATCTAAACATCACAGTTAGATTAATTTTCCTCCCCTTTAATACCTCATAGTGACAACTGAAGTTCAACATATGTTTCAGAGGGGAAAACTATGTTCACACAGTAGCATACAGTTTGCACTCATCTATGGTGAGGAACTGGCTGCAGAAAAGATGGCACTGATATTCTCATGCTCCACTCCATCCCCCCATCTGCTCATGCCCAGGTCTCAAGGTCTTTTTTGAGCCTACCCCCCAATGTGAATTCCACATAACACCTTCCTAACTACCTTTCTTAACTTGACGCCCTTAGTCCCTGTTATTCCAAATCTTTCTTTTCTCTTTCTTTTTCATTTTCCATTTCATTGTTCTCAAGGACTTCAAATAAAAGTGAGAAAAATGAGTACTTCAGGAGAAAAGTACTTCTTGTAGAGCAATACGCTAGATTCAGTAAATGACATTATTTGTAAAGTTCTATAGACTGTATCCTCCCAAAATCCACATGTTACAATTCTAAGCCCCAACATGACAGGTTTGGAAGTGGAGCCTTTGGGAGGTGATTATGTCACATGGATGAAGCCCTCAGCAAGGAGATCAGGGTCCTTACAAAATAGCTCACAGAGACCTCTCTCTCCTTTCATTGTGTGAGACAGAGACACTGGCTGCCTTAGTTACTTTCTTGTCGCTGGGATACAATACTTTGCATCCACAAGTCAAAGGAGACAATGTTTATTTTGGCTCACAGCTTGCAGAGGTTTTAGTTAATTGTCGGTTGGCTCCAAAGCAGGGGTGGCTTGTTAACAGGGCAGAGTAGAGAACCAGATCATGGGATGACAGCAGGAAATAGGATTGAGAGAGGAAGAAGGGAGAGGGACCCTTCCAGGCCATAGCATCAGTAAACCACCTCCTCCAATCAGGTTCCACCTACCAAATCACATGTAGTGGCCTAATTCATTGCTGAGTGTCCATCCCTGTGATCTAGTCACCTCCCAAAAACCCACCTATGACTGCATGGTGCTTTCGTGGGACGCCTAGACATAAACCATAACAATGTCTATGAATCAAGATTAGGAGCTTTAACAGATACTAAATGTGTTGGTAAATTAATCTAGCACTTTCTAACCACCAAATTAGCAAGAAATATTTTTGTGTTTGTAAGCAATGCATTTTGTGGTAGATTATCTAGCAGCCAAAGTACATTAAGGCAGGTCACATACTAATACTTGCATACCTGGACAGCAACGTATAATTCATAAAGATTTTCACCTAAGCCTCTTTTTTATTTTAAAGATTAAAAAAACTAACAAAACAACAATGAAGACAAAATCACAACAACACAAAAACACAACACAAAAAAGATATGAGACCTCAAAACAAAATGATAGAAAGTAACAGTGGTTGCTACATTACAAACTGTTATCTTCAATGAAGTTGCCCAGTCCACTAGGCATAAGAATGTAAGATTAATCAAACAATAAAAGATAGTAACAAGTAATAAACAAAAGAACAGCATTGGAAATGATGCAGAGCTTCACCGTACAAGATGGCAAGAGTTCAACAATGGTTCTTATACTGCATGTTGTTATTTTCAGATCAGTCATTCTGATTACTAGTGTACAATGCATTTATAATGTAAATGGGAAGACTGGATGCTTAGGCTTTCATGTTGAAATAGTTTATATTTTTATTAACTTAATTTCAAAGATTTTTTTGAAAAGGAACTGCTTTTTATCAGTATTTAGAATCCTTAAATTGAGTGGGACTTAATGAGAATTTGAATGTTTAAAATAGAATAGAAGTAAATGAATTAAAAAAAATGAAAAGAAAAAATAAATGTGAGGCATCGTAAAGTGCTTTGTCCATATTTTCTTGATACTAAAAAGCAAATCCTAGTTCTAGCACAGGGAACCTGAGTCTTAGTATAGGTTTTCTTTCATTCCACCAGCCTGTCAACACTCAGCATGAGACTTACTTTACAGCTCTAACAAGTAGGAACTTTTCATACTATCTTAGTTCCATTAATTGGAAAGGACCATCTACAACATGATATTTCAAAGATATTTTCCCCAACACTACATTTATTTTAAGGAAAATCTGCAGATATGCATTAAAAAGATATATAAGTGCATAGAGGAGTCATGAATAAAAATAATTGGACATTTTAAAAGCAAGCAAACTAGAATTTATATATCTAAATGAGTACCATCTTTCCAAGTAGTTCCCTTCAGAGAATACACACATAGCCTAGTGATGGTACCATTGCTCAAAGGGCCTTTGCAACTCTTCTTTGGGGAATGATTTCAGAGCCAGACATATTCACAGCTGACATAAAAACAAATCTCTTTAGACATAAGAATGTCAGACATAATTCTAATTAGACATATTTATTAGAAACGCATCATGAATTTCCTCTTAATAATAAAATATATGCAGAAAAGTTAAAAAATATCTTCCATTGGTGGTAAGCATTGTAAGAACAACTCAATAATTTCAAAATTAGGATTGAATATGTAGAAATGAGTAAAATTTAGTTTATTTGTTTTGATTTGTTACAAATCTTGCAAGTATCCCAGCTATGTAACAAGAACACCCTAACATTAGTTTGATAGCCATGTATCTTTCAGATGGCCTCACAGAAATACAATGGTGTTCTTTCAACAAATAGAGTATACCACTTCTAAGATGCTACATTTTAAAGATGAATATGACCAAAGAAAGAATATAGCATTTCGACCTTGATCATATTTTCTGGAATGCACTTTATCATCATCTATGTTGGGAATAGATTTAAAAATACCACACTCCTTCTATATGAAGTATTTGATTCAGTGTTGTCTTGATTCATTCATTTCTTCCATATTGTGTTGCTTTACCATGACTTACAACTTAAAAGATGCTTAGCATGAAGTTGGGTGACGAATATATAATTGCACCTCATTAGAACACATATAAAATGATCTGGAATAGGCAAATATATACAGGAAGTAGATTACTGAATTCCTGGGGCCAGGGGGCAACAGAGAAAGAATAAGTGTGTGTGTGTGGGGGAGAAGTGGAGCATGATTACTGATGGTTATGGAGTATCTTTTTTGAGTGAGAGAGAGTGCCGAATCCTAACCACTAGACCACCAGGGAAGATATCTTTTTTGAGTGATAAAAATGTGCTAAAATTGATTTTGGTAATCATTGCACAACTCTTAATAAGCGATAAGAAATTTCATTATATATTTTTAATGAGTGAATTATGTGAATTGTATCTTAACAATATTTAAAAAATAATTTCACACTTAAAATTTGCACATGACTCATGGAAACAATCAGTGGAAGTATGAACACTCAGGACAGCTGAGTGTGCATTAAAAACTAAGGTGCAGGGGCTGGGGATTTAGCTCAGCGGCAAAAGCGCCTGCCTGGCAAGCACAAGGTCGTGAATTCGGTTCCCGGTACCGGAGAAAAACCAAAAAAAAAAAAAAGAAAACTAAGGTGCAGACTGTAAAATTCTTACTGTGAGATATTGGTTGGATCACTCTCTTTCTCAGGATTTTTTCCTCCATTTCTAGAATGCAAATTTTAATATTTATCTGGCACGTTTTGTTTGTGAGGATAGTGTGAGACATCTCTTTAATGTGCTCCACATGGTCCACAGATAACAGCTATGCTATTGTTATTATTGTCATTTAAAGGTATTGTTTGAGCAAGGATGTGCTGAGACAACCCCCTCACAAATCTCAGTGACTCAAAACAGATGCATTTCTCATAACACACTCCAATGGTCCGCTACAAAGATTGTCTGAGAGATCTAGGTAATGATCGCTGTAGCACTATTCCCATCCCTGGGTACTTTGTTCCCTTCTTGCCAGAGTCTTGAGAATTATAGTCTGGAGAAGCAAAATTTCCTCTCGTCTGCATCATATAAATATCACATCCTTCTGTTCACATTAGCCAGAAGGCAGTCACATGGTGCCCACCCAACTCCATGGGGCGACTGAGAAATGTGTTCTTCTTGAATGCTCAGGAAGAAACAATGCTGGGCTTAAAACACTGTGTTTTCTTTACCACATACAATTTCTTTGTACTGGTAATAAAAGAAATATTTCTTCAACAGCCATAATAAGCGGTGGCTTTGTCAAGTAATTACAAAGTAATTGCTTTTTTGATCACCCTTTCTTCACTGGATTCATAGTTGCATCACCTTGGAGACTGCAAAGAGTCACAGTTTCATAACTATGTTTCCTTTGTGAATATCTTTGGTATCTGTTGAAGAAAGTTTAACTAACTGTACAGTGATCTTGCTTTGTACTACATTTCTAAGAACACTATTCCAATCAATAGCTTCACATGAGTCTTTCTTCTCCAACTGAAAGTGCTCATTTTGGAGATCTGATGCCCCAGTGTGTGCAAAGCTCCGTGCTATGTGAATGTGCACATTGAATGGTGGGTCCCACACTGCTACAACAGCAAAACTGGCTCCAGAGCACATGTCTGGCTTATGTGGACCTTTCTGGGTTCCAATTAAGTCTTCCACTTCCAGGACAAAGTTCCAAAACATATCATTAGCCTTTCCAGTAGAAATAATTAATATCAGGTCAGTTTGTCATAATGAGAAGAAATCAGTGCCTTCAATCTACTTTCCTTGTTTCCTGATCCAGCAGCAGCTGATACCAGGGAAGAGTATGTTGATAGAATTATGAGGTGCTACTACTATTAGTATTAAAGAATGGTAACTCAGGCATCTTTTCCCACTAAGTCTTAATTCTGGTCACTTCATTAAGTCTCCACAGCCTCTGTCACAGATATCACCATCTTTTACCTGGGTGATGTCAACAACTGTATGATTCAGTTCACACACCCTTCCTGCCATTCTGCTCTACAGTGTGTCGCTCCTCTTCTTGAAACCCACAAATTGAGTCCTCTTATATTTTATTGAAAGGGACACAGATTGTTTTCATCTTTGAAGAATGTATTATACTAAAAGATACATTGCCACTAATCTTTGTCAAAATACTCCCCCTCTCCCCACTGCCATGAATAAGGCAGATGAGGACACAACCTAATATTTTGTAATGAGCCTGTCTTTCCTTTGAATGGCCAATAACAGAAGCATTAACTGTATTTTTGTTTTTTTATTTTGTTTTGTTTTTGTTTTTGTTTTTTGTTTTTTTTTTCCTGTGCTGGGAATCGAACTCACTCCCTTGTGCTTGCCAGGCAGGCGCTGTGCCGCTGAGCTAAATCCCCAGCCCCATTGACTGTATTTTTGATTCATAAGGACACAAAAGACAGTTTCCAGAACTACTTCAGAAAGTGGCAAGAACAATGGGATAAGTGATTTTGGGGGCGGATTTTTAAGGGGTTAAAGGCAATATATCTTTTAATTCACTTTTTAAAAAATTAGCATCCTTTGTATTTTTGACCCCACTTATATATCAAAATTTCTTTCATGACTTCAAAAGTCCCACTGAATCTGGCGCTCCAGCTTATCCCAACTTGGAGAAAATATATATGATCAAATATATTTTGATATAAAAATAGACTGACATGTTTAACAAGCCCACATAAGAATGTATCTATCCAAGTTTATGTTCTCCCTTTGTGAGCAAACATTGAGGAAACCTTCACCCCTGTTTAGTTTGTCTCTACTTCCCCAAACATTTCCAGAGCAAATAATCTATCCATATAAAAAATAAATTGTGTTGTTTTATAATCTCAACACAATTCTGTGTTCCAAAGTATTATTAGTTAGTTCAGCTGACAATTTAATCCATTGAAAAACAGCTCCAACTGTATTTTGTTTGCTGAAATTAATCTAGTTCCCAGTTAAAAATGACATATGTCTGAGATGGAAATTGTTCAATAGGATTTAAGTTAATTTCTAAATACATCCAAGAAATGGTACATGCACCACCAACCATGATAGAAGTCTAATCTTTCAAAGGGACTGTTTCATGCAAAGGAAATATCTCTCTTGGGCATGTAGTTTCTCATCATTTTGATAAACATTACATGCTATTACCTTATTTCCAGCCCTTCTGTGTCACCTTCAATTTTTTTTTATTGTAGAAATAAAAAGGGGAAAACATTACCAGACAGACAACCTTTTACAAAATAGCAAAAGAACAGTACAGAAAATACAGATTTACAAAATGTTGTAGGAAATTAACAATGCCTGTTGTATTACATATTGATATCTTCAAAGTGGTTTCTCATGAAAACACATAGAGACATGCAATATTGATCAATGAAGGACTTATTAACAGTTTCTTTCAACAAAGAACTAGAAGACAGTAGAACAACTCTCATGTGAGTTGTTCTCATGTGAACTCTCCTGTATATGCATACATACAAAATTTCTCCTTCTTTCCCTTCTCTTTCCCCACATCCCAATTGCCCTTTACCCTTGAGTGTTTTCCTATCATTTCACAATGTCTATCATACCTTGTAGTTTTAATTAACTCTTTCACATTTTACACTAGTGAAACTATGTGGTGCTTGCACATGCATGTCTGACTTATTTCACGTATGTATGGTCTTTAGTCGTGACCATTTACCTATAAACGCCTCGAGTTTATCTTTCTTTAAGCTGAATAGTATTCCATCTTTCTTTAGCTGAATAGTATTCCATTGTATAAAACTACCACAATTTTGTTATCCAGTCCTCAGTGGATGGACATTTGGGTTGCTTCCACAATTTAACAATAACAAATTTTGCTGCTGTGAACGTATGTGCACATATATTGCTGTGATACAATGATTATAGATCTTCTGGGAAAATACCCAAAAGGGGAATAGCTGAGTTGAATGGGACCTCTAGACCTAGTTAGGAGGTTGTTGTTTAATTTCCAAATGTTTGTGGAGTTTTTGGAGTTCCTTTTGTCGTTAATTTCCAATTTAATTGCTCTGTGGTCACATAACACGCACAGGATAATTTCAATTCTTTTGCTTTTTGGAAGGTATGCTCTATGGGCTAGGATGTGGTCCATTTTAGAGAAAGACCCATGTGCTGCTGAGAAAAACGTGTATTCTTATGTTTTGGGATGGAATACTCTATATACACCTACTAAGTCCATTTGTTCACAGCTTTGGTTCAGGTCTATTATTTCCTTGCTAAGTTTTTGTCCAGTTGACCTATCTCTTCGCGTGAATGGGCTATTGAGGTACCCTGTTAAAAGAGTGTTATTAATTATATGGGTTTTCATGCCTGTTAACATTTGTCTTATATAATTTGAAGCTCTGATATTGGGTGCATATATGTTTATGATTGTTATCTCATCCTCTTGCAGTTTTCCCCTGACTAGTATGTAGTGACTTTCTTTGTTTCTTTTGATTGCTGTTTGTCTGAAGTTTACACTGTCTGCAAACAGAATAGCTACACCTGCTTTTTTCTGGGTTCCTGTTGCATGAAGGATTGTTTTCCACCCTTTGACTTTTAGCCTGTGGATTTCCTTTTGAGTAAAATGTGTTTCCTGTCTACAGCATATCATTGGATTTTGTTTTTTAATCCATTTTGCCAGTCTGTTTCTTTTGACTGGAGAATTGAGGCCATTCACATTCATAGTTATAACTGATATGTGTTGATTTATCATTGGCATGCTATTTACTTGTGTTGGTGTCCTACTTCTATGTGTTTACTTGCTTGCACTTGTTTACATTTCATTTCTACTGTTCTTGAAATTGTGATCAGATTTTTCTACATCTAGAATCTCTTTTAGTACCCTTTGTAATCCTGTTACATTACATTTCAACTGTTCTTTGTAGTGAAAATATTTTATTTCTCCTTTGAATTTGAGGGATAGTTTGGCAGGTTACATCAGTCTTGGTTGGAAGCTATTCTGTCTCAGGACTTGTAATACTTTGCTCCAAGCTCTTCTCGATTGGATGGTTTGTGCTGAGAAGTCTGGCGTGATTCTGATGGGCTTTCTGTTATAGGTAATCTGTTTCTTTTCTCTAGCAGCTTTTAATATTCTGTTCTCTTGCTGGAGATCAGGGAACTTGACTATTATATGTCTGGTGTAGTTTTATTTTGGTTGTGGTTGTTTGGAGGTCTATATGCCTCATTTACTGCATATCAGGTTCTGTTTCCATGCTTGGGAAATTTTCTGCTATTATTTCTGCAAATATTCTTTTTATGTCAGTTGTCTTGCCTCCAGCTGCTTTATTGACTAATATAAGTCTTACATTGTTCCCCTTTGCCTCATCTTGCAGCTGTTGAATTGATTTTTCCTGGATCCTTGTTGATTTTACGTGATCCTTTCTTTCATGGTCGCTAGCTGCCATGCTGTCTTCAAAGTCTGAGTTCTATCTTCAGCTTCATTTAAGTGGTTTTGGCAGCTTTCAGTGGCAGCTTTGTTTTCCTGGAAGTCTCTTTGAATCTGGATCATGTGTTTGAAGTCCTTTCTATATTTTTCATTTAACGCTTCTGTCCATTGCCTTTGTTCTTCTATTTTCTTATATGTTTCTTCTTCAGACTTTTGAGCAGTTCTTTCATTATTGTTGTCATTTCACTTTTTGCCTGAGAGATTATTTCTGATCTCATCTCTTCTATGGCCTTATGGAGTTGTTTCTTTACTTCCATTTCAATCACTTCATCTACTTCAGGCATGTGTTTACCAGTTCTCCTATGTTGATGTCTCCTGGACTTGTTCTGAGTGGGGTGGAGTTCTGCGATAGTGTTTTAGTCCTTCGTTTTGTCATGTTTGCTACGGAATGCAGAAAGCTCAGTTTCCCCCTTTGGTGGGTGCACAGCAAAGGCCACTAGTGTCCCTAGTTTTCCTGTTGGTCAGATTTGCCCCTCAGTGACCCCTGAGAAGCACTACTTAGTCTCAGGTTTTCTAGCAGTTGTTGATTTGTATATAGTTACCCTAGGTCTCAGACGCAGGCATTGGTGTCAGCTGATGGCACATCATCTGATCCAGCGTCCCCTTGCAGTTCAGGGCATGTATACGGCCCAGACTTGTGTTGCACTGGTGTGACAGTCCCGGTCCAGTGGACCTATGTCCCCAGGCAGTTCAGGGTATAGGCAAAACCCAGACACAAACTGCAGGGTCGACAGTTTGTGAACCACCTGATTCTGTGTTTCCATTCAGTTCAGGACACATACAGGAACCAGATGCAACAATCCCAAACTGCCCATACCTGCGACCCCCCAGGGTGTCCAGGCACAAGTATAGTAAAATGGACTTGAGCCGCTGGACCAGCAGCTCTTGAAGCACTCACACTTTCAGCACAGGGTGCTCACAGGCAGGACCCACACATGAACCCCAGTGAGAGCAGTCCCTGGGGCTTCTGAGCCAGGACTTCCTGTCTTCCACAGGTGCACGGAGGGCAGAAACTCAGACTGTAATGGCGTAGGGGTCCTGGGTTGCCCACTCTGCCCTCAGGAAGTAGATGGGAAATACCTGGCTCTCTCTGTGAGTTTCAGCTGGGAACAATGGTGGTGTGAGTAATGCATGGAGTCGAACCAGGGGACCAGCAACTCCTGGAGCACTCACTCACTTGGCACAGGGTGCTCACAGCCACCTTCAATTTTGACTCCCTCATGAGTCTGGGGACAAATCAGGTTAGGTCACAGCTACTCCTTTCAAATGTCACCCTACTGTCTTTATTCCACATTGGTTAAGGCAATGATTCTCCAACAGCTAACATCTTTGAAGATTGGAAGTAAAGACAGAACTCTGGGTTTGAATTTTATTTTCTATACTAGAGTGCCAAGTAATTTTGCACAACAGCCTTTGTGTAACTCCTGAACTCTTACTAAGTTTTTTTGCTACTTTCACCTTTGTAGTTTTGAACTCTGCCAGTTTCTCAGCCAGAGTCAATAGTCACACATAGGCCTTTCTTGTTCATTGTGTCACCTTCCTCAAACAACAGCATGGAGCCAGAAAAAAAAAAAAAAACACATTGGAAAGGTTGTGCTTTAAGGGTGACTTCATTGATTAGGAATATATCCTACCATGTCAGAACAACTGAGGGAACATCTACTGGCTTTTACACGTTGGGTTCACTAGCTCCTCTAAAACTCCAGGACAGCAGTAGGTAGTCAGAAATCATTAGTCTTAAGGTAATGACTCAGCAAGAAAATAAAAACAGTAAACTTGGCCTTGAATAGAAGCTGTGGGCTCCAAGAAACATCTGGGTAAACAGATTTATGAAATGTCAAAGATTAACATTGATATTAAAGTATTAAACTAGGACAGAGAGCTCTGGTTCAGCTTTCCTTTGGGAAATGTTTGTCTGAGTCTGCTCTGACTGCTATAGGAAACCATCATAACCTCATGCAACAGAAATTTATTTTCTCACTGAAGAAGAGGCTGGAGGCCCATGATCAGGATACCACAAGGTTTGAATTCTTGTAGGATCTGTCTTCTTCACTTATAGATGGTTGCTTTCTCTTGTGTCCTCATTTAGTTTCCTGTGGTATTTGTGAGAAAGGGGAAGACAGAAATAGCTAAAAGGACTGACAGACAGACAGACAGACAGACACACACACACACAAACAGGTATCTGTTCTCCTCTGTATACAGGTATTAATCCTATAGGATCAGAAAGATACTTTTTTGAGCTCATTTAAACATAATTATCTACAGGAAGACCCTATCTGCAAGAATAGTTGTATTGGTTGGTAAGGGTTCAGCATTAACATTTGCAGGGAACAAGTCTGTCTATAGTAGTATCTTTGAGAATATCGTGGATGTAATAGGCTAGGTTAGTGTTTGAACATCACATTCACAAAGTTTGACATTTGCAGTGGTTATTAAATTTACACTAATTGGGGGCTGGGGATTTAGCTCAGCAGCAAAGCGCCTGCCTGGCAAGCGCAAGGTCGTGAGTTCGGTTCCCAGTACCGGAGAAAAACCAAAAAAAACAAAAAAAACAAAAACAAAAAAAAATTTACACTAATTGCTTCTGACTACTGCTGCCCTAACTTTCCACAGAAGTGTGTCAAAACCAGAAGACATTCCCTCACTGGCCTCAACTGTGGATCTAAAACACGAAGAGGATGGAATCCAAGCAAGACGAGGAAGAAGTGGAAATTCTTAGGCTGGAAAGTAGGAGCTTACTTTTATTTATTTATTTTTCTATTTACCTGTCCAGGGTGGTGAGAGACCTCTAAACTCATACCCAACATTCAACCAATGCCATTCTTATTTGGTATCATTAAGTATTTGTAGCTAATATTAAATTTGTTTGAACAGGTCTATGACTTAAAAAGGACTGAAATCTATAAAATACATTTAGGAGTTAGCAAACTCCAGTTAGTATCACTGTTATGGTTGATACATTGGAGTCTAGAGGTTTGGCTAAGTAACTCAGCAGTTCTGCATCTTGAGGTGAAAAGGACATGCCCTTACCCTTCTGGGATGCTGTTCATTGTGTCAATTTGAGAAGTTTAGAAGGTTAACTACCTGACTCACCAGGGCGCCAGGGCTTACTTTGTATTCATCCTAAGCCGGTGCAAGAGGAAGGCATGCAGAGGGTGTGGGTGTAGAGGGCCACCCTCCCCCTGAGGGTAGGTTGCATAAAAGAAGGGAATTGAGAAAGGACTGCCTGCTGTTTCTTCAGAGGAGCTCTAGCCTTCACCTTCAGCTTGGTCATCTCCCATCTCCCGGCTTCTGGTGCAGACTGTTCAGCTTCCTCCTGGGACAATTCAGCCTTCTGATATAGATTGTCTGGTCTTTGTTGTAGATTCTTCAGCATTCTGTCACAGACCCATCAGCCTCCTGATACGGATTTGCACAGACACTGGAGTGAGCTTCAGGCCTGAAACTGGGCTCTTCAATCTCCAGCGTGCAGACACCCTCTGCACGCTTCCTCATCCAACTCTGTGGCTGACCATAGTAAGCCAAACTTGTCATTTCTTGTGTATTTGTATATCTTGTGTTATGTCTGTTTCTCTAGTAAACCCTGATGGATGCAGTCACCAATGATCTTTACAATAGAAATGCTATTAAATGCTACACCAATTAGTTTATGCATCTATCACTGCTTTGTGTCCAAAGGCAGAATTAGGCAATTGTGACAGGACTGTATAGGACTCACAAACCTAAAATATTTATTCTTGACAGGGAAAATTCTATGCGTCCCTGGCTATTAGGACCTGCTCTAGCAATCCACATTATTAAATCCATCACTAATTTGAAGTTTCAGTTTTTAGGGTTTCAAACCCTCACAGGCTCTAACAGATATTCTGTATTGTGCCACCACAGTCTGTTGTGTGCACTCTAACCTTCCTTCCTTTCTCAATGCTTTATAATGCAAATGCCCACTTACCTAGCTGTTTTTCACACATAAACATAAACGGCTATGTGGAGCGATATTGTTGGTTTTATTCTCTATTATATTCCTGGAAAGTAGCACAGTGCCCCTCATGTAAGAGGTGCTTCATGATCATTTGTTGAATCACTGAGTGAAAAATATATTAGAGGTTTAATGTCACAGCTATTTGTTAAGTGCAACTCATATTCCAGCAGCTTTTGAATCCATAAGGACACAATAGTAAAAAACAGAGAGAGAAAGCTTTGCTCTCATGTTGTTTACATTGTACTGAAGAAAGCAAATTGCAAACAATAAGAAAATATATATATATTTAAATTATATATAAATATATATACATATATATGTGTGTGTGTATATATATATATATATATATATATATATATATATATATATATCCTAGTGGAGAATAATCATAAAGCTAAAAACACTATAGCCAGGAAGGGACATATGAAATGTAGACTGGGGAAGCAGTGATATTGCATTAAAATTTTACATACATAGCCAGAGAAGACCTCAACTAAAATCCATCAAGAAACAGAGACCTAGAGTTAGTAATTAAGAAAGCCAATAATGGTTTGACTAGATATTGATCCTATGAGTAGGAGTGAGAAGCTAATTCAAGGCAAAGAGAAAACAAATGAGAAAGAACCTGTACATGGAAGAGATCTTAGCCGAAGCCAGAATTGAAAGATACCCAGAAAGACAGGAGGTACATGATGTTATGATTCTTAAAAAAGAAGAATGATAGAGAAATGTCTCTAGCACTATTGCTTTAAAAAATAAATGTATCACAGAGGAGATGTTTACAGATATCAAATAAAGGCCTGAGTTCTGCCAATCCACATCCAAATTAATTGCTATCCAATGATTGCTGCTGATTACATTTTTGTTTAATGTTTTATAGGTTTAGTAGAAAGGAAGGCAAGAAGGAAATGGATAAGAGCTGATCTACAGTAGTGTTTACTGATAGCTTATAAACACGATCTTCCTCGCACTAACTTTTTAAAGTCTGCCTTGAGAGCCTTGTAGAGTACTGGTGGGGGAGGGTGTCCCGGACATTCATTCTTCTCTTCTTTTATTCACATAATTATGTTGTTATACAGATGGCTCAGGGAAGAATTGTCCCTCAAGAAGTTTCTTTTCTAAGAAAGGGCATAAAATGTGAATAAAAGTAGTGAAGTGGAGCGACTCTAGAATGAGCATGGCTAGGTTGAAATCTTGGATGTTGGCACTTTCTTTGTATATAAAATTTGTCATTTCTGTATCCAGTGTTTTCCCAGCTTTCTCTAATGTAAAATGGGGGCAAAAGTAAAAACCTCAAAAATTCACATATGATCTTAGGTGGGTAGCTGGGAGGAACAGGAAAAACATTGTTGAAATAGTTATCAATAATGCATCAATCCTGGAGTGTTAATTAAATCCACATACGTGGACCAAAACTAGGCAGTTGGGTCTCCAGAGAAGGATGGAGCGGGGGCGGGGGGAGATGCCAGGTATGATAAAAAAAAATACGGTGAATGTTGATTTTTCAAAAAATTGTTACAGTAAAAGACACTTTGTCATTAACACTCCTGAAAATTCTCCCCCTCGCTTCATGCATCCCATCATTCATGCCCATTTCTGAAGAGCTTCTGGAAGCCCTCTGTGACGAGTGTCTTTAGTTGTACGATATCGGCTGCCTGAGTGTCCCAAATACATGCAAAGCATTGACCTTTCATGGTCATTTTGACTGTAGGGATCAGCCAGAAATTTCACAGTGTCAGATTCAGTGAATACGGTAGATGAGGACACACTGTAAGTGTTCTTTTACGAGCTTACCTTTTGGCTGGATGGCATTTGGCAGCAGCATTCACTGTATTTTTAATCAAACTTTGTAAAGATAGGAAAAAGACTTCCAGACATGCTTCAGAAATGGCAAGAACAATGGGATACCTGAATTTGAAGTGAAAGGAGTATTTCTCTTAGGATAAATGGCAAGGTTTCTTTTACTGTAATTTTTGTTAAATTAAAACATTCAACCTATATTTGGATCATACTGGTAATTACAGCTGCCCTATGTATGTGGGTGACATGTAAAGCAATGAGAACAAGTGTAGTTGGATAAAAGAACATTTCTAAGCAAATGTCCATGCAAAATTCTCTAATGTCTAAACAGGAGATCAGATAGAAACGTAGAAAACATGTAGGATTTATTTTTCATGTACAAATAGTTGTGCCATAAAGATGATGTTCTGTCCATACATAAGAAATTTAAGTCCTTACTCTGCACAAATACTAATACAACAAAGACTCAAATACCTCCACGGACAGTGGTGCGGTTTTATGTGATGAACTTGGGTGGAGTCAGGGATGAACCAGAAGCATTTGCCCAGCTGGCTTCACTCCTGTGTCATATCATACAGTAATGTTCAAATTCTGCCCTTTCTTGTCTCCAGTTACAGTCAAATTCAGATCCCTTGGGTATATAAAACCAAGCTGACAAAAGGTGATGAGAAGCTTTACAAAGTGCACGTTTTTGTGCACTTTAAAGCATTTACATTAATAATTAGAAATATATTAATTCTCATAGAGTATATTTACCACTGCAATATTCATTATTTAAAAAGATTTAAAATATCCAATTTCTTCAACAAGACAGAAAGAATTAGCTAACCCCCAATTAGCTCATATCTTTAAGATATTATTTTAAAGATTGCATAGAGAGATGGGAATGTAGCAAAGTGATGGAGGGGTTGTCTAGCATGTACATGACCCTGGATTCAATTTCTAATACCACAAAAAAGAAAAACAAAAAGTTTTTAAAAATTGCAGAAATGAAAGCCATCTAATAAATGAATTTATAGCATAAAATCAAACACTACTGAACATAGAAGGTAGAGAAACATCAAAAATCTAAACAGTACAAACTCAACTGTGTTCTTTTATATATAATTTTTATTCATATATAATTATAGATCTGTGAAACCAGAGTCCTTTACAGCTGCATAATGAAAATGAGTAACTCTAAATATCAAAAGCAGTTAATTCTGTAAATAAGATCTTCCCAAATTTTAATTTTCCACTCTATCTTTTCAGCCCTAATAGCTATTTCTTTTACATTCCTAGCATAAAAAGGTACTTCATATAAAAATACAGTGCATATAGAAATGATAGTCATCGTAAGGATGTCAGTACATGAAGAGCTAGTACTAAGTAATTGGGAAACACTGACATTTTGATTAGAGATCTGAGGTAAATACCTCCCCTCCAGACTTTCCCAATATGCCTTGACTTCATACTAGGAAGTTGTATTTGTGTATGAATTTGGCCAGATGGTTGCCAATCTGATTTGCAAAACAATTCCTAGAGGACAGACCTGGGGGGACATTGTCCTCCTAATCCAGTTTGCTGGCAACATCACTGCTGATTCTAGTATTCATATCTTTTAAAAGAATTATAGTATTTGACAAGTAAATAAGACTCTAAAATTCAATTGTTTTTAAATTAAAGTGAATAGTATAAAGCCTCTATAAGCACATACAGTATAGTAATATTCCAAGTTGGTGTCAATATTAAAAGAAATAAAAAGCACAGGTATTAAATAGAATAGGCACCTAAACAATTAAATGCAATAACATTTTTAAAACATAGCATTGATCATGACACGTGGCAGGCACCAGAGAAGCATTAGTTATCTCTGTACTCTGCCCCCTTAACTCTCTTGTGTGACAAGGGGATCAGATATCATCCCAACCAACATAAATTGTAATTAGCAACAGAGTTTATTTAATGCAAGCCTTTTATGTCTATAATGAATGACAGGGTATTGAATAATTTTAATTTTGTTAAGAGGGCAGGTCTCACGCTGTGGTTTTACCTTAATAAAAACAACACTTAACAAAACAAAGCAAAACACATCAAATCAAAACAAAACAAAACTAAAACAGAAGCAAGAAAAAAAAAAAAAAAAGGAATAACACTGAATACCTTGAAGATAGATGAATTCATTTTCTAGACCCTCAGGTTCCAGAAGAATAAGAAAATTAAGGCTCTAGAGTTTTTTAATCTCCTTTACATCAAATTCCAAGGGAACCTTCCTTTCCATAGAGATGCATTCGTGAGAACCTGTCATCAGAGGAAAGGATAGTATTTTAGTCTGTAGCTGGTACACGAAGGACGACAGGAATGGACAGGCCTATCCATCTGCAGTATGGATAGACAGTGCCCTGTGGTAAGGGAAATATTATGTGCAGAAGGGATGGACTTCGCACCTATGTAATTTCCAGAAAGTTGAATAAAGTAAATATAAATCCTAAAGACCTGGTAGAAAAACAATTAAATTAATCTTAGTCTTAAATTCAGGTTAAATGGGAAAGTTTCCTTAGTTTACATCTTTCTAGTTTGTCCATCAGTTATCGTTCTATCTGCAAGCCTGGTTTTATGAGCTATCTTAGACCTAGGCATTTCTTTGAAGGGCACAAGTTGATTCTTTTACATTTCCTTCTATATTGCTTCTTAGGTATTTGAAATTCTGTTACTTTAAAGTGAAATTTAGTGGTTATTCTTGAAATACAGCAAAACTAGTAAGTTTTGAATTGCTGTAATTTGTCACTTCCCAGAGTCTCATTAGTGCTAAGATTTTCAGATTCTATCAAGTATTATATATAGTAGAGCAGTAACTAGAAAAATAGAGTGATACAGGGTTTTCTTTTCAAAGTACATTTTCCACATCTTACCCAAAGTAGAATTTTCAAAATAATGAAAGTTATGACAGTAATGCTTTCTTACCTTTTCCTTCAAGAAGTAAGCCCTTAAATATTGTATTAGTTGTTGATTTTAGACAGATCACTCTTATAATGAAAGGTACCTTTTTTGCAGGTATATTGGGGGAATACAAAGGTTGAATTTTATAAAATATTTTGTATGATCTTTTTTTCCTCTTGGCATAGGTATGTATTATTGACTCATAGGAAGGATGCCTCAGATATTTGCCAACTCCTGAATACATAGCGTGCACAAGATAAACTCAGTGTAGCAACACTGCTATTATTTGAAGTGCACAACCATTGCCTTCCTTGAGAATATTTTTCCATAGAATTCTGACTGACGCTGGGCCATGATTGTGTGTGCGCATGCATGCATGTAATCTATGTGTGTTAGTGTTCACTTTCAGGGCTCTGTCCTTGTTTTGGGTAGCATACTTATTTTTATGAAATTCACGTGGCACACAATTCACTCATTTAAAATGTGGGATTCTCTCATTGCTGTGGAATTTCACATATGCACAGCATTGCTTAGCTTTCACCACTGTGCGATTTTAAAACATTTTTATCATCCCAGAATTTTATTTTATGCTTGCTTTTCTCAGTTTTTAAAGTTTGAAAGGACATTAAATTTGTAAAACAGTAAAACAACTTCCCTTACATCCTTCTCTCAGTTTTGCCAAATGTATGGAATTTATAACTATGTTACCCTTATCAAAACATATAAATAAATATTGATGCAATACTATTAATTTATCCAGTGACTTAATTCAGATTTAAGCAATTTTTTATCATGTGCTTTTTCTAATTCATAATTTGATTCAGGATTTCAAATTGTATTTAGTTGCTGTACCTCCATATTTTCTTTCATGACAAATACTTCCTTAAATATTCCTGTCTTTTAGAAATCTTGTAATGGACCGAATATTTTTACCTGTGCAATGTCAAATCCTATATTGAGTCATAGGCTAGAAAAAATGCATTAATGAAACAATTGGTGAAGTAGAATTAGGCCTCTAGATAAATTATTAGCATGTGTCAGTGTTAATATGTAGGTTTTGATAAATGTAATTTAGTTACAGAAATTGTTGGGGGTACATGGGAAGCCATATTTTGAAGCCCTAATCTCCAAAACAATGCACCTTTGGGAGGTGATTAGACTTAAATGTTGTCCCAAGGATGTGGTCAATATTATACAACTAGTGTCCTTATAAGAAGAGGAAAAATATGGACAAGGTGGCAAACTTCTGTCTTGAGTTCAGCAAAATAAAAGAGAGATGGTAGGAAAGAGATGGAGGCTGCGCAGGTGGGAAAGGATTTGGAGAAGCAGGGCGGTGGGGTAAGGGGGAGAAGCACTGATCACGATGAGATCAGGATGACCTGTACCAATTCCCCAAGATGAATGTAATTATTATATATCACAGACACGTACCAATACTACATTTTTTAAAAGGGCAGGACATATAGCTCAGTGTGCAGCCTCTGAGTTTAATTCCCACAACCACAAAAGAGAGAAAAATCCTGATCTCTCTGTCTCCCTCTGTCCTCCCCCATTCCCTCTCTCCCATTCAAATATAGCAGGGAAAGGGACCATCTGCACACCAGGCTCAGTGCTCTCTCCGGACACTGAGTTGACTCGCCCCTCAGTCTTGCATTTACACCTCCCCGTCCAAGCTTCTAGAACTCAAAAAATGAATGTGTTTGATGTTTGAGCGCCCCAGTCTATGATATTTTGTTCTAAGTATCCCAAACAGACTAAGACTGTATTTGAATGTTTGTAAAGTACAGGCTAGTTATCTTGTAAACTATACATATCTTGGGTTTGTATGGTCTTTATTCCTCATGAATTCAGTGCATGCATTTTTATAAAGAATAGCACAAAAAGATATGTTGAGTGGTGATGTTCGCCGGGATCACTGCTTAAAGTAGAGTCTGCCATATTTTTACAAATATGTTGTGTTTTCCCTATACATTATGAAGTATCTTGTGGTTAGATATAAAGAGACTATGCGAATTCTATCCTAACCTTCCTTAGACATTCGTCCACTAATTTTTGCATCCACTATTGAGTTGTGTACAACAATCATTACTGTGGTGCTGAGATTATGCTAACTAGTAATAACATAGCTTAAAACCTTTGAATACTTTTCATTATTCTGAACAGGCACGGTAGAGTTTCACTACTTCTTGAAATTAATTCAATGATTGATGCAGTCATTTCATACATAACTATTGAAGTGCTGCTTATGAATGCAAGAGAACTTGCTAGACATTGGTGATTCAGCTGTGAAGAGAACATATAATAACTTCGCCATGAGGAATCATTCAGAATAGTGAGGAAAAGATGTAAATTTAAGTGCAACTGAATATTGGAATGAAAATAACAATAAAGCTATTTGAAAAAGTCACCAACCATTTGTGGAAATACATTTTTAAATTTTTATATTTCTTCCATGATCACTGGTCCATTTTGACTTTATTTCTTGCTCAATTCACTATTGCATAATTTCATATATGACTATTATTAATTTTACTAGTTTTTTCAAATATTTTACTATAAAATTGTATGAGGTTTTCTCATACAGTTAATTCATAAATGTAGTTGCAGAAATAGACTTTGAAGTCAGGGAGCTTGTTTTGCAGTTTTGGTGATGTTTCACTACACTTCAGTTTCTTCACTTTGTGTTCACATGCTCTAAATCATCCCACACATGTTATTCCGTAACCCTTATTTTTACTTGTATTCTTACTGGTATTGGACTTTTATCTATCCTAGTTTTTGTGTTATTGTTTCTCCCTTTTTCTTCCTGATGAATCTGAATTACTATATTTTTCAAAAAAATCTACATTTAAATTTAAGTAAAGAACTTACTGCTACCAATAACTGCTTGGTAACTCATTAATTTCAACATAATTTTGCTTTTAAAGAAGGAAAATTTACATGTAAAAATCACAGACCTTGAGGGTACAATTTCATAAATTTCTAAAAATATATTTACCCAATAAAAATCACTTTAACCTAATAAATCTTGATTACTGTGGAAATTTTCCCTATACTCTTTTCCTGTATATTTTGTGGGCAGTCATTGCTCTAATTTATTTCATCTCTTGGTTCCGTTTCTTCTGAAATTTAATATAAATGGAATTATACAGCACTTACTTTTTATTTGTTTCAAGTTTCTGGTGCATAAAGTTTTGAAGTTATATCATGTTACCCTGGACAGTTGTCATTCACTTATTTTAATTGGTTAAATGAGATTTATTTTTGGTACCTGGAATCGAACTCAGGACCTTGAACTTGCCAGGCAGGTGCTGTGCCTCTGAGCTACATTCTTGGCCCTGAGATTTTTCATTTTATGGATATACCATCATTTTATCCATCCCAATTTGTTCACAGCTTGAGGTTCTTCTGAATCACAGTTGTCATTTTTCTTTTTTTTATTTTAAAGAAAATAGTACAAAAAAGGAACAATAGCAAAGTACAAACAAGTCCAATACTAACAAGGGCATTAAAAATGATACGGGTTTCAAACCAAATGATAAGGATTAACAGTGGTTGTTATATTACATATTGTTATTTTCAACGAAGTTGCTCAGATTACCAGATATAAGAATAGAAGATTGATCACAGGTATCATTTTTCATGTACAAATATTTTGATGAGCATGTGTTTGGATCTCATTCACATAACCATCTAAGAGTGGAAGAAATTACTCAAATAATGAATATGTGTATTTTTCATTTACTCTTTTTCTTTTTATACCATGAGTTATTTAATTTTTAAAGTTATTTTCAATTGATGAATATTAAATATGTACATCACTTCATATAATTACCATTTTTGGTGGTGAAGACATTTACAATCTACTCTGTCATTTTCAGTATGCACTATACTAACTACAGTAGCCATTTTTACTGATAGATTTCCTGGCCTAATCCCTCCTGTATGACACAAGGAAATTTTGTATACTTTGACCAACATTTCACCACTCATCCCCACTCCCTTGTTACATGGTAAGTATAATTCTCTCTATCTCTATGACTAACTGTTTTAGATTTCATAAATAAGAAAGAACATACAATATCTGCCATTCTACCTGCCTTGTTTCACTTGGCATGATATTGTCAAATTAAAGAAATGTTTCTGTAAATGCAAGGACTCTTGCTTTTAAGGCCCTTTCATAAATAGGTGATAGATAAGTAGATATAATGGAATATTATATAATATATTTTTATTTACTCAATAACTGAACACTAAGCTGATTATATATTATTATGATTAAAAATGTAATGAACATGGGAATGCAGATATTTCTTGAACATATTGATTTTGTTACCTTTTGATGTGAATCCATAAATGGGATTGCAGATCAGGTAGCAGCTTTATATTTAAGTTTTGGAAGCCTCCATATTATCTTCCATTATTATTGTAATAATTTAATTTCTACCAATGTGTACAAGTGTACAACAATTTTCTTTTTATCCATATCCTTGTGAACACATTTTAGCTTTTATCTTTTGGGTACTATCAATTATAATGCATGTAAAATGATAATTTTTTTTGTTTGTTTTTTTCCGGTACCGGGAATCGAGCTCATGACCTTGCGTTTGCCAGGCAGGCACTGCGCGGCTGAGCTGAATCCCCAGCCCCTGGATATCTGTGATAATTAACAAGATTGAGCATTTTAAGTTTTTCTATATAGCTTCTTTAGAGAAATGATTATTCAAGTCCTTTGCCATTTTAAAATCAGTTCTTTTTTTCAGTTGAATCATGTGAATTCTTTATATATTTTATATGTGAACTTTTTAATCATTTGTGTGGTATACAAACTTTTTATAATTGTATTCTGTAGGTTACTTCTTCATTGATTCCTTTAATGTGGAAAAATCATTGTAAGTTGATACAGTCCTGTTTGTCTATGGTCTGTTTTATTGCCTTTCTTTTGGCATCTTATCCAAAATAGCTTTGCCAAGATGTATGTCAAGAAGCCTTTTTTTCTGTTTTTCTTTGAGGATTTACCATATAAAAAAGACATTAAGAAAAAAATCCAACTTATGATAACATCAAAACAATATAATACTTGAGAACAAGCTGAACCAAGGAGGTAAAAGACCCATATACTAGCAGCTATAAAACATTGATGAAGTTAAACATAGTAGTACATGCCTGCAATCCCACCACTCTGAGAAGCTGAGGCAGGAGGATCATAAATTAAAGCCTACTGTGGGCAACTTAGTTACATAGCAAGACCCCATCTCAAAATAAAAAAAAATAAAAATTGGAAAGGGCTGTGGATGTTTAATTTCCAGTACCACGAGAGGAGAATGATGAAAGAAATTAAAGAAGATATAAACAGTGGGCAAAATGTCTTGTGTTAATGGATTGCAAACATCACTATTGTTAAAATGTGCATGCTACGCAAACCATTCTACAGTCAGTGGACTCCTTTTCAAAATTCCAATGACTTTTTTTGCCCCCCAAAATAGAGAAAACATACCATAAATTATCTGGATTGACACAAAATCCTGAATGGTTAAAGAAATCTTTAACACAAAGAACAAATTTGGAGGCATCGTACTACCATATGGCCTGAAAAACCGGCAGTATTCAGAGCTGGGTAGTACTGGTACAAAGAGATGTGTAGACGAATGGAACTGAAATATACCTTGGGGAGAGGACAGTCCTTCATCAAACGATGCCGAACAAACTGGACAAACACATGCAGAACAATGGAACTGCACTCTCATTTTACATCATAAACAAAAATCACTCAAGATGGACCAAAAACTTAAACATGGGCCATTAAGCTATGAACCTACTAGGGTGTGGTCTGTGTTTAGCTTTACAAGAATTTGTGGGAAATTTTGCCAAAATTGCAGGACCACGTGGTACTGCGGCTAGCAATGCATCTAAAATATTGATAGCTTTTGGCATTGTCATTCATTTTAACTTTTGACCTGCTAATGCAAGTTAAATGGTATCATTTTAGATTTAATTGGCTTTCTCAGATAAGTAAGGATATTGAGCAATATTTAACATTCGTTTTTGATATTATTATGTATTTTCTCAATTTTTTTGCCAAATTTTAAAGGCATATAAGATATATGTATATGGATAGATGTGCTATCTATATTTATGGGCATAAATAAATGCACTACATGCTATATACAATCTACACATACATGCCTATATATATTAATACATTAAATGTAGTCTATCTATATATACATAAAAATATGTGTAGAGATATTTAGAAAGATACATATTTATAGCTAACCTATTTCATACATATATATAGAGAGAAAATACGTGTTTTTGTTGATTTATGCCTTTCATATAAAGAAGTCTTAGTGTGCTCTATAGGAATATTAACGTTTGCCTCTTTGAGAATTATTATTTTAACTTCTATATTTAGATTTATAACCAATGTCAATTTAATTTTTATATGTGTTATGAAATAGTTGAAGTTCATTTTTTCCTACATATTTACTTAATTATTCCAGAAGGATAGGGGGAAAGAAAGTTTTCTCTCCTGCATTGCATTCTGTTGTAATTATTTCTGAAAAATCAATTGATGAGGTATGTCTGGGTCTATTTCTGAATTCTTCATTCTGTTTTACTGAGCTATGGTTCTACCTATGTGCTAATAATAGCACTGTCTTGATTATTTTAGATTTACTATAAATCTTGCAGGGAGAATATTGCAGCAAATTTACCTTTCTTTTCAATTTTCTAAGTACATCCTATTTATTTTGCTCTTCCATATACATTTTCAATTATTACCAAAAAAGGTAGAGTTGCAATCTTAACATTAAGCCTTCCAGTGTTTGAGAATTATGGATATTTGCATTTATCATCGTGTGATTACTTTCAGCCGTGCTTATTGTAGTTGGCTGTTTAAACCTCTTTCACAACATTATTAAATGTTTTCCTAATTATTTTAATTTATAATGATATAATGTAGATTCTATAACAAATTTGTGCTTTCCTATTATTCAGTGTTAGTATAAAAATACAATTGACTTTTCTAAATCGATCTTGTACCTGGAGACCTACTTACTTTCACTTATTATTTCTAGTGATTGTTTTATAGATTCATTGGAATTTTCCATGTAAACAATCATGCAGTCTATGAATACAGAGAGTTTGATTACCTTCTTTCTCTCTTTATCTATCTGTCTTTATGGATTACAGTAAAGCCCGTACTGTATACTAAATAAAAGTAGTAAGAACAAACATCATTACCACTTACTCAGCTCTGTTATTTATAATCTATGTGCTTCTAAAACATTTAATTTCATTCTGCCTTGGTTTTTTCATCTTAAAAATGGAACAATAATAATACTTCAATTAAAATAATAAGAACATGTGCAATAAGCAGCATCTGGCATGTCACATAAGTACTATATGTATGATAATTAAAATTATTGTTCATTTTATAAAAAGTAATGTTGTGAGCATTTCTTTGATTTATGTTTTGGTTGGATAATATATGCTTGCCTTTCGGGTCTTCTTACTGTGGTTATTTTTCTTTCTTTTTTTCCCAGTTTTAATTTTTCATTAGTATGTGTTTGTGGTACATAATGATTACATTCTGCATCAGGTGTTGATACATGTACATAAAATATTTCAACTATTTCTTCATCCCTTCATCATCTTCCTCCTCCTAAGAGCACAAGAGCACAAGAGCTACATCTTGGAAGCAGACAAACGTCCAACAACAGATGAATAGGTAAAGGCAATGTAGCATTTATACACAATGGAATACTACTCTGCTGTGAAGAATAAACTGCAGTTCTTTGTAGTAAAATTGATGCACCTTGAGACATAATGTTAAGTGAAGAAAATCAGATACACAAGCTTAAATATCACATGGTTTCTCTTATATAAGAAACTGAAAACTTAAACAAACAGCAATATAAAAGATAGATAATAGGAAATAAATAGGAAGATAAATCTCTCACTTTGGTTAGTTTACAAAATGTGTTTGATTATTGCTTCAGTTTCATTTTGAAACCAACCCTATATATATATTTGACTGAAAATTTACAAGTGTTTGTATTACATTTATTTTCAGCCAGATGTCATGATACACACCTCTAATTCTGGCACTTCGGGGACTGATGCTGGAGGATTGCTGCAAGTTGGAAGCCAAGCTGTGGTACATAGAGTTCAAAGTCAGCCTGAACCACACAGTAAGACCCTATCTCAAAAACCCAAATAAATAAATAAATAGTTCTGATTTACAACTTGAAGCATTGTTGTCTATTTTGATCATGTATAGGTGTTATAGTTAAAGAAGATTTTACACACATGCTAATACTTGATATTTACAAAAATAACCTATGCTTTGCCTATGTTGGTGCTTCTTTCTTTGTGGCATCTTAACTACTATACTTTCAAACATACATTTTGTTCAGCGTGGTCTTAGCACTACTTTTAGACTATGAGCTGAAGAGAAGACTTTATTTTCACACAATCCACAGAAAAGCAAGTGTAAAATTGTCTGTATGATCTTTTCCTACGTCAGTGACCAATGTCAGTACAGGCCATGGAAACTATCAATTTGGATGCACAATTATGTCCAAAATATGTTGGGTGCATGACAACAGAGAGAAAGTAAGCACTAGCATGTTAAGCTAGTGTAATGTGAAAATTGTAAGTTACTGCAATATAAGCCTAGCCCGCCTGAATAATACAGTTCTGTTTTGGAAGGCTACTGCAGATTTGAATCCTTTGCTATGTTCCATTTCCATTTGTCATTTCAGAAGGGCCAGAGTTGTAGAGGACAGAATCAAATGTGAGTCTAATTTAATTTTTCAGAATTTCCTTAGAAAATTTTTCTGAATATGTGGGAACAAACTTCACTAGTCCTTGAATATCTGAATCTAACTTTTTTGCATGTTAAATATAATGTTAAAAGAATTTTTCTTTTGTTAAAGAACTTTTGAGTCCCATAGGCCAATACCGCAATTCTGCCTGGTTCCTTGTTTCGTGTAACTTACTGAAATGAATCAGGAAGCAGAATCAAACATACTTCAGGGGGTTGAGTGCGGAAAACTCCTCATTCCTGTGTTGTGTATAGTAAGGACTTCTTCTGTAACCTTAAAGTAAAATCATTTGAGCAGTGGTTGTATAATTTTCTTTTCACTAATGATGATGTTGTGAATTACAGATTCAAAACTTCTTTCTGTTAGAAGGTTTGATTTTTATATTATTAGTACACCTAGAATTTTATAGTTTTTACATTTCTATTTTACTCATTATGAGTCTCCTTGATCTACTTGTGCTGCTCCCAATTGTACATTCTTCTGTAACTACATTTGTTAAATTTTTGAGGTGGCCCACTGTTTATTGTTCATCAGTATCAATTTTACATTCACTCTCTGCCTTCATTTAGGTTTCAGTTTTATAGGTTTATGTTGTGTCTCATAAAACCTTTATTGATTTCCATTTCTACTGTTTTTATTATTGTCATTTTTTCATATTTAAATAATGTCTAAAATAATCTTATAAGTTAATCAGAAGTATTTTTGGTTTTTCCTTTATTTCTTGTGTTAATCTTCTGGACTAGGCTTTATTCTGCTTCAGAGTGGTTGACTTTTTTGGAACAAATGTTGTTTTCCCTTTTTTCCATTTTCATAGTTCAAAATATATGTTTACCAATTTTGATTTATAGCCAAGTACAATTATCATTAAATTCTACCTTAATCTCTTAAGAATATATGAAGAAAATGAAATCCATCACCCCAACCCCCTGTTTATTACATGTTGTTGTACAAGGAAGCATTGTTATTAGGATTGTCCAATCTTTAAGGTTGAATTTTAGGAATAATGCTTCCCTTCCATATTTCTGACACCTGGCCCTAATCTCTTCTACTTTGGTCTGATTTTTTTCTGAGTCAGGAAGAGTAAATGTAGTTCTAATGGAAACTCCTTCCTTTTTGTCCTTCATTTTATCTTTTTTTTTTTTTTTTTTACAACAAATAGCATTCCTTGAAGTTTCATTTAAATAGATAACAATCTTCTTGATTTCAATCACAAAAACGTGTTTCTCCCTGTGTTTAAATTCCGTAACAATGTTAGAAAGCATTGAGGCATTTACCCTTTCTCCATCTTAATTCTCTTGCATATTCATGTCTTACTTTAATGATGAAAAATTTACAAAAGAAGAATAATTATAAGGAAAATCCAAATAAGAAGTGAATCCTATTATGTCAAGTTTTGTTCTATGCCATTCAATGTAATAGATTATTTTGTAGACATCTTTTCTAAAGTGAACTGTAGTTCATATAATAAATAACAGTGAGAATGACGCCGTGAGCATTTCCATACCTAACATTCTTACGTGGTAATTAGAATACCATGAGGAAAGAATGAGTAAAACTAATTTCAGTAAGGAACTGTGGATTCATGTGCCTTTTTGAACTTTTTTCAGAAGATACCATTTTCACTAATTAGAAAACTAATAAAGCGTTGCACCTCAAAAGAGGTGTTAATTGCTCAAAATTCTCAGAATGTTCTCTAAAATTTAACCACTTGAAACCCAACATTGCTCTTCATCATCTAATATTTTTCCACAGGGTTTTGGGCCACCAATTTGTAGCTTTCTTACAAGGACAGAAAAACAAATGCTGATATCGGCACGAGTAATAATAATGTTATCAGGAAATACTTTTATAAGAAAATTTTCCTTCAAAATGTTTCAAAACAGTTGGTAATTCTGCCAGGAGATTTTACATTTTCTTGTTTCTACAAAATAGCTGACATTTTGAAAGATTGTAATTTACTTAATATTTTGAATTTGAACTCCAGATTGATCTTAAGATTCTGAATTCCCAATCAGATTTCTAACATTAAATTACAAAGTGATCTAATAACTTTAATTTTAGAAGTAAAGCACAGCATAATAGTTATGTTTTTGCAAATATATATATATATATAATTTATATCTCATTTGGATGTTCACAAACTCTTGGTTATTCTTAATTATGTAGTATTCTGTTTCTTGAAAGGTTTATTTTGGTTTTTCATTGACACATAATAATTGTTTTTTTTTTTTTGTTTGTTTGTTTGTTTTTTTGGTTTTTCTCCGGTACCAGGAACCGAACTCACGACCTTGCGCTTGCCAGGCAGGCGCTTTTTGCCGCTGAGCTAAATCCCCAGCCCCCGACACATAATAATTGTATATGTTTGTGGGGTGCATGTGATGCTTCAATGAACACATATATTTTAATGAGTTTTTCTGGTTTGTTTGTTATTATATTTTTAAAGCACAAATGATCATCTTATTTTTAAACTAGTGCATGTTAGTAATACAGAATGGTGAGGTTTGCGTTGGCAGAGTGGAGTATGCATTTAATCTATCCTTATGTGCGTCCATTCCATTAGCCTCCGCTCACACCTCCCACTTATTTTCTGCCCTGTCTCCAAGTCTACTTCCCAGTTTGCTGCCATCTCTTTTTATTGATTAATTTAATCTCCCGTACACGAGACATCTTGTGATATTTAACTTTCTGAATGTGGCTTATTTCAGTGAAAATGATGGTCTCTACTTACATTTAACAGAAGGTTGACCCTGCATTATCTAGCTGTAGAAGTATTCCACATGGTTTTCAGAAACCATTATCAAATTCATTCCACTACTAGTGAAGCATGTTATGTTGAAAAGTGATACTAGAATATATGCTAATTCAATAGCTATCCCTTAAGATATAACCGACAAGGAGGTTCTAAGAATCCATCCATCTACCACATGACTTACATTTATCAAAGTAAGATATTTTTTGTTTTCCTGAATCTGAACACTTGAAAAATCTTCACAGTGCAAAAAGATTTCATTCAGTATTCTTATCCTTCTTTCTATTCAAATTTAAACCTCAAAGTTGGATTTAATTTTCACGTAGAAAGAACCACTGTGAAATAAGACACTGTGACACGACAAAAGCACACAGGACACAAATTTTCAATATTTTTGCTATTATATTTTAATATTGAGAGAGCTGGTACGGGGAGAATCTAACGTGGGGAGCTAAAATACTGACGATTGCTGCCAATGTATATATGGGTCTGTGTCCTAATTGGGTACAAAGCATAGAAGCCATAGAAAGGTCTGAAATTTTAAGATTTTAATGAAATATCCACTATGCAAAAGCAGTGTAATGAGTGTAAAGAAGTCAATTTAGACTTGGATTTAAGTATTACCCTCATGTTTTAGAGTGTATAGCCTTAGATATTCTTTTTTCAATTTGAATCTTACATTCTACATGTATAGTATTTTAATATTATTATATGATTATTACAGAATATTAAATGCTGTACTAACAGAATTCTACCCAATTAAAATTTATTATATTGCCCAGCAAATAGTTTTCAATAGATAGTAGCTATTACTAAATGGAAAAGATGAAGTGTTTTCATTTTCCCCTACAACTTGCGGTACTGGTGTGATTCCATATCATGTGGGAGAAGATTTAAGGGACTTTCTAAGGCTCTTGTAAAGGTGAAAATTTTAAGCACTTTCCCAGAATAACTTCAAAACAAAACAGTATAATGGATTTCATTCAAATTAGATAAACAATAGAGGCTTTGTTTCATAGTTGAACAATATGGTAGGAATTTAAATGAATAAAAGAAATGGTTCATTGGAACAAGAATAACATCATCCAAGTAAATTTAAAGCTCCATTAATTTGAGAGACACAATTATGTGGAACATTGAATTACGGAAGCAAAAATCCTTATATTGTTTATGATAGATCTTTTAAGCTGTTTCATGCAATTTTTCTTGTAAAATCTGCAAAATTTTGAGGAAGTAGGTTATAGTTTTTCTACATCAAGATCAAGACTGAGTTGTCTTCAGTGTCAAACTTCAAGAGCAAAAATATATTTCAATGCTTTTATTATAACAGTTCTTTAAATTCAATAACCTTAATTGAAGTATAACTCAACACTTCATGGATTAAAATTAAACATTTAAAGTTATCAAAATTGATTTTATTTCAACCTCTTAAAAACTTGTGCAAATCCATCGTTTGTTCTACTATCACTGTTAAACCTTAATTATATTAAATGTAAATAAAAATGTGTAAATTAATATCTTCAGTAGTGTCCCATAACACATAAACTCTAATCACCGAAAAAAAACAAATAAAAAGCATAATGAGCTATCAGCTCACCTTAATTAACCTGGCTATCACACTTTGTTTGGTCCTAATACAAAATTTTGATTTGTAAAAGTCTCACTGTGACTTCTCTGAGGAGGCAGAAACACTAGTTAGTAGGATCATACAGTGATTGAAGTATAACGGTGGTTTAGAACAGGGAAGGGGCAGTGGAGAGGATGTGCATTCACCTTGTGGATATATTTTGGAAGACCTAAATGGAGTGCTAGCAAGATAGGATATAAAATTCAAAGAAAAAAAGTCAAGGATGTCTCCCACATTTGACAGATGGAATTATTATCAAATTGCAGTAGTAAGAGAGTACTAGCAACATGTTTGCCCTAAGAGATGAAAGCGAACTCATTTTTGGAAACATTGAATTTAAAATGTCTTTTTCAGACACAAGAGGAAATGTCAGGATGGCAGTTGAATAAACATTTGTGACATTCAGGAATAAGATCTCATATTTAGTTATGAATTTGGAAGTCATAAGCATTTAAATGCTATTTAACTTATAGAAATGAATCACCCAGTGAATATAAAGAAAGGATAGGAACAATAAATAAACCTTGCAGTTTGTTTTTGCAATGAAAAGGTGGAGGAAATACAAAAGGAAATGAAAAGTTTTGAACACAGTCAGGAAATCAAAGAGATCACAGAATTCTGGAAATTAAGTGCAAGGTGTGTATCGAAACATGGAAAAGTAAGCAAGAGTGTCAAGTGATGTAGATAGGTCAAATGATATAAGGATCCAAAAATGAAAGTTGAGGGCACTAGGGCTGATGGATATCTAGCATGGACCAGGCCATGAGACTGACCCACAGCAGTGCTCAATGAAATGAAATGAAATGAAATGGTAGTATACTTGAACTGAGGATGTACCTTGCATAGTATTATGAAAGCCTTAAGTTCCATCCCAGCACCAAAAAGGAAGATAGGGAAGAGAGGAAAGAAAGAAAGAAAGAAGGAAAGAAAGAAAGAAAGAAAGAAAGAAAGAAAGAAAGAAAGAAAGAAAGAAAGAAAGAAAGAAAGAGAAAAAGAAAAAGAAAAAAAAGCAAAAGAAAAAGAAAAAGAAAGAAAAAGAAAAAGAAAAAGAAAAAGAAAGAAAAAGAAAAAGAAAAAAAGAAAGAGAAAGAGAAAGAGAGAGAAAGAAAGAATGAGACAAAGAAAGAATGACAGAAAGAAAAACTATTAAATGGAGAGCGCAGCACCACTTGTGATCTTAAGAAGCAGTCCAGGGGAGGAATGTTGGAAAACAACTGCATGTAAGAATGTGACGCTGAGTAGGTTGGTGCATGCCTGTAATTCTAATACTGTTGAGCCTGAGGCAGGAGGACCATAAGTTCAAGCCCAGCTTAAGCAATTTAGCAACACTCTGTGAGAAAAAAAAAAAATCTCAATGTGAAGGCCCTATGTTCAGTCCACAAGGAGAAAAAAAGAGAAAAAAAGAAAAGTTGAAGTGTTTTTTTTTCCGGTACTGGGAATCGAACTCACGACCTTGCACTTGCCAGGCAGGCGCTGTGCCGCTGAGTTAAATCCCCAGCCCCCTGAAGTGGTTTTGATAGAATGTACACACTTGGATTTTTTAAAAAACTTTTCTCGGTGATGTTTGTTGCAAAGACATTAGCTAGGGAGGAGATGGGTGTAAGTTTGTTGAGGTTTCTAAAAGAGGAAAATAAATTTTTTCTCTGGAAGAATAAATACGTGAGAGAAATAGACTTTATGCTTGCTGTGCGGCATTAAAGGTCCTCTTAGAAAGAACAGTTATTCTCAAGATGTGAGTCCCTGACCTATGGAAGGTTTTAGAAATGGGAATTATTTGGCCCTATCTGCAATGTATCAAAAGGCAGCCCCAGTAGTGGTCTACAAATATGTGTTTTATTCAGCACAATAATGAAATCACTGAGAAAGGAATTAAGAAAACAATATTATTCACAATAGCTACAAAGAAAAGTAAATACCTAGCAAAAAACTCTACCAAGGAAGTGCATGGCCTTTACAGTGAAAATTACAGTGCTTTCTCCAGCAGCACGTGTACAAAGAAAATTACAAATTACTAAAAGAAAGGAATTGAACACAAAAAAAGAAACACATTATATATCTATGGATATGAAGTGTTGATATTGTTAAAAATGCACATACTACCTGAAGTGATGTATAGGTTCAATGCAATACATAGAAAAATACTATTGGCACTCTTCACGGAAATAGAAAAAATACAGTAAAATTTGTGTAAAACTACTACAGACTGAATAGACAAAATAATCCCAAGTAAAAAGATTAAGACTAGATGCTTTACAATATTTGACTAGAAAATATACTACAGAGCTATAGTAATGAAGACAATATAGTACTGGGAAAATAGACACAATACAGTAGTACACAGAGTCAAGAAGATAAATTAAACTTCATATTAGAAGAAATTGAATCTTTACAAAGACAGTGAGGAAACATTGCAAAATGAAGGCCTGGTCCTTGAATAATATAGGGACAACTGGATATCCATATTCAGGGAAATGAAATCAGAACCCTGTTTCTCACTATATACAAAAATTTACTCAAAATGAATCAGGAATTTGAAAATAAGACCTACAAATAAGAAAGTAGTAGAAGAAAATTTGGAGGAATATTCCAGGATATTAATCTGAGTAAAGAGTTTTGTATATGACTCTAAAAGTACATGCAAAAGCAATAATTAATCAATGAGATTAATAAAACTAAAAGATTTCTGTATGACAAAGGAAATACTTACCATAGTGAAATTTTGACCTGTAGAATGAGAAAAAACATTTGCAAATTATTTATCTGACATGGGCTTAGTATCTAGGATATGCAAGACACTCACTCAACTCAATATAAAGAAAATCTGATTGAATAATGGGCAAGTGACTTAAATAGAAATTTCGGAAAGAATAAATACAAATGCCTAACAATCATACCAAAAAATGTTTCCAATAACTAATCACCAGAGAAAAACAAATAAAAAGCATAACGAAATTTCATCTCACTGTAATTAACATGGTTATCATCAAAAAGACAAAAAAAATTAACAATTGTTAGCAAGGATGTGATGAAAGGGGAATTCTGACACACTGTTAGTGGGAAAATTAATGAATTCAACTATTACTGAAAATAGTATAAAAGGTCCAAATAACACTAGTTAAAAGTGCTGTATGGCCCATCAATCACACTTTTGAATATATATCCAAAGCAAATGAAATCATTATAGTAAGGAAATATCTGCACCTTAATGTTTATTACATTTTTATTCACATTAGCCAAGATAAAGGCACAGCCTATGAGCCCATCAGTGGATGAATGTATTAATACAGTATGTGGTAAGCACAGTGGCTTATGCTTCAATACTGAAATAGGAACGAAATCCCGTCATGTGAGACAATACACATGGGATGAGAGGACATTATTTTAGGTGAAATAAAGAAGACAGAGAAAGATATATATTCCATATTTTCACATATTTAGAGACATTAAAACTTTGATCTTACAGAATTAAAAATAGAATAATAATTACTATTGTCTGCCAATGGGAGGACAGCAAGATGAAGAAAGCGCAGTTGATAGGCACATGTATACATTTGGAGAGAAAAACTAATGTTCAGTAGTAAAGTAGGATAACTTGCTGAAAACAATCCTTTGTATATTTTAATATAGCCAGAAGAGAGGACTTTTAACTCCCTCTAAATAAATTTTAATATCTATATCGGTATTCCAGTTAACTTGATCAGATCATTGCATATCATATACATGTATTGAATGTCACACTGTACTCCCTAAATACGTTCAATTATTATATGTCAATTACATATCTATATTTAAAAAATCAAACATAAAGTAAGTTAGTAACAAGGAAAATTGTGTTCTTTATCTTCAGAGTTTTATTAAACATTTATAAATAATGTCTTTTTCACCATGAATTCATCACTTCCAAAGTTATCTCTCACAAAAGGCAAAGGACATTAAATTTACTACCTCCTTTTACGTTTTTTGAGATACAGCTCTAATAAGAATTTTTATGAATTCTTTATATATTCTAGATATTAATCTTCTGTCTGAGGAATAACTGACAATTTTTCCCATCCTGTATGTCATCCTTTCACTCTGTCCGTATTTTCCTTTGCTATGTAGAAGCATTTTACTTCATTATGATTTCATTTGTTGATTTTTGGTACTGTTTCCGTGCAACAAAGATTCTACTTAGAAAGTCCTTGCCTACGTGTATGATTTCAAGAATTTCACCTATTTTATATCCCATCAGATTGTTTGTGTTTTAACATGTAGAAAATCAAATAATAACAAATGCTGCGGAGAATGTGGAAATAAAAAGAAACTTCTACATTGTGTAGGGATGTAAACTAGCACTACCACTACAGAAATCAGTATGGAGATTTCTCAAAAGCACTCAAAACACGAAAAGTGAAAATTCCATTGGCCACAGCTATTCTTCTTCTACATATCTTCCTTAAAGAGTTAAAAATAGCATATCACAGTGATACATTGATGCCCGTATTTATAACAATAAAACCTTGCACGCAGCCTATATTCTTTTCTATCATAGAATATGACATTGTGATGGATAAAGAAACTGTGGTATTTACACGGAATAGAGTACTGTTCTGCCATAAAGTAGGATGTACTTGTGTCAGTTGTATGAAAATGGACACACATTGGTACCACAATGTTAAGTAAAATAAGTTAGACATAGTCTTATATATCACATTTTCTCTTATATGAGAAACCCAGAATATGAATAAAGAGCAAAAGAAATGTTAAATAACAGGCAGTAGAGAGATAGATCTTTCTCAACTGATGGAGACATGGGGGGAGGGGGAGTGAATGGAGAGAAAAGGAATGAAAAATAAGGATGTATTACATACACATACCAACTCCAAATGATAAATGTAATCATCATGTTCTAATTAAAAATTAAGAAATTTTACGAAACATGATCCAAGTTAATTTTACCTTAATTTCCTAAAATTATATTTACATGTGATGTTTTTCTATATTAGTCCTTTAAATATACAGATATAGATAATACGAAAGAGAGCTTCTCACAACAAAGAATTAGCCAGGTAAAAATGTCAACAGTGTTGAGACTGAGAAACCATGAGCTAGACGGATGTAATAAGAGAAAATCAAATGGTTTTAGAGAAAGCAACTCAATCCCTTGCAGAAGTGTTAACAGTTTTTAAAATTCATTGACTGGCAAAAACCAGGATTAAGCACTTTAATTGTAACCCTTATACCTCCCATGTATGAATGGTGAATAGCTCATATTTGTACAGCTTTGGAAAAAATGTATTTTCCAAGGGAAAGGTGAAAATCATGCATAAGAACACACGTGGAATCATGAGGAGCCATGTAGGAGGCACAGCTTCCAGGGATGCGTAAATGTATCTTTTTGTAATCATACCAAATTCTCCTGCATCTCTTACCATATCCTTGCTGCCCACTCTTTACCGTCACAACCAATCAGCCTGAATTATGAAAAGTTAACCAATATATGGGCTTACACTTTCGTTGGCTTTTTAATCATGTGCTTAATAACCAGTTTTGCAATGTCATAGTCTATATCAAGTAATAGACACTGAAAATAATTTGGACACCAATACCAGGATAAAATAAAAGCAATGCTTCTTTTATCATTTAAAAGTTAGGGGAGTACATATATTTATCTTCATTTGCATACTATACAATAAATATGTGTATTGAATTATCACATGGAATCTTATATATGCATGATCTTTATGTCAATTAAAATGAATAATACTCCAGAATAAAAAATCCATTACCTTTATTGTATGGATAAAGGACACATAACAAACTAACCATTTTATCTTCTCCTGAGGTTATCTGTCCTCAGTTTTGGCCCTGGAACAACAATTTCCTGCTGTTGCTAGTAACTTTTCTTAAGTACCTATTGTTATAAAATTGGAAAACTTAACAGGAATCTATTAACATCATAGTATACTCCTCCGAAATGACCCACAACACATTTCAGTTTTCGAGAGGAGAAAAACATAAGATCAAAATGAAGTATAAATGTTGGAATTTTATTTATTCCACACAAAGCAAGAGCTTCAAAATTCTTAAGATAATGTTACCTGTTAACTGCATACCACCAGTGACCTTAAAATATTATGTAAAACAAGGTCTGAACTTTACAGAAGATAAAAACTAAAAAGTGGCCTGACATATCTAGGAAAAATACACAGTAACCATTGTTTATTAATGTCAATTTTAAGTCTTTCTGCAGTTGGCTTCTCTATTAAATTATAAAAACAGAATTTACTATGAAGATTAGTGAAGATACGTTATCCTTGATACCTCTATTGAGACACATTTGGGGAAACTATTGACAAAGATTACTTGTCCATATTTTAATCAGGCTCTTGTAAACTCTCTAGGCCAATCTTTGGGCTTCTAGATTTGTCTTTGTGTTGTGTACTTTTTTTTCTTTTTTTTTTTTTTTTTTTTATTTTTCTCCGGTACCGGGAACCGAACTCACGACCTTGCGCTTGCCAGGCAGGCGCTTTTGCCGCTGAGCTAAATCCCCAGCCCCGGTGTTGTGTACTTTTATCAAGAATCCTAATCAAATTGATTTAGCCAGAATCCTTCATCCTTAATATCTGCTCAATCTCCTCATCTCCCACTGTCTCCCGGGTGACATTTGCACACTGGGCTTGCTGTCACCTAGCCCACTAAGTTACTTCCTCAGAAATTTCCCTACCTTCCTGCTTCTCCATCCACTGACTCCCTTACTCTATATCCTGACCATAAATTACCAAATATCCATATGATATTGAGAGTGAGCCGCTCTCTTCCTTTTTGCTGAGCTCCCAACATTTTGGCTTACTATTTTAATAAATGTCAGAATGACTTTTCTTTACTGATTCAGTTTTTCTGAGATTGTTTTACTCTTACTGCTTGGAATCACATACTTATCATTAGAGGTTGGCGTGCCTATGGACATTGCCATCACTTTTGTCAAGCTGTCGTGGGCAGTGAGGCCTTACAGCAAGTAATCTCTGGATTTTAAGAGACTAGAAGCATACTTCTTGGCTCTCAAGACTTCCTGATCTATTCTAGCTGCCAGACCATCCTGACTGGTGGCTATAGCATGTATACATTATGGATATTTTCTTGACAGAAACATGTTGTACCATATTCATAATACAATGATATATTGGTAAATACTCAAGGAATGGTTCCCTAGAAACAAAACAAAACAAAAACAAAAGCAAAAAAAATAAACTGAACAATAAATCAAATCAATAATACTGATTTGTAGTGTTGGTTGATTTCTAAACAGAGTAAAGGTCAAACATCATATGTTTGCATATGATATAACATTAGGATTTGATTTATTGTTTGCACACGTGTGTTTGTTTTTATGAATACCACTTATTGAAGATATTTTTTTCACTGTTGCATATCCGTAGTATCACTGTTGAACATCAGTTGATCATATACATGTGTGTTTTTTCACCTTTCTATTCACACCTTTATGATATTCTCTAATTGTAATTGTCTTTTTAAAGAGAGAGGGAAAATTGTCTGTAATAATCCTGCCTGTCCATGGACCAGAAAAAAACACGAATGTGATCTTCTATACAAGCCTCCTTCTCAAAAGAAAAGCCAACACAGAAAACTATATGCATTATGGGTATTAGGACGATATTTGAGGAGCAATAGGCTTGCAGCAGTGCATGCCTTAGGAAATGTATGTAGACTTCTTTTCTATAAAACCTGCTTTGCTGGAAAAAGGATGCTATGTGAAAGGCCTCATAATAAATGAACAAAGTGCATAATCAAATTATTGTGCAGATATCATCAAACCATTTGCCCCAGCTTGGTAGAGTTCAGATATTAAAGTGATGCCTCCTTTGAAATCAGCCTCTCTAGTTCTCTGCTCTCTGGACCTTTTTTCTCTTATCTCTGCCCCCTACTGTTTCCCTCCACTCTTGCCCCTGACCCACTAAGACAAGTAAAGGGTGACCCCTACTTTTATCATGTGGAACACACCATGTCGAGACCTGCTAACCCAAAGATACAACTATTAAAACACTAAACAAAGACAAAGAGAAGTTCTTGCTGAGAAACAGTAATGGACTGGCGAGAGTCCCAACTTAGCCGAGATCAGAGGGACAAGCTGACAGGTGCAGAGCCAAAAAGAGAAAGATATCAAGACAGAGAGAAATTCTAATGCTAAACAAGAGCAGCACTCTAGAGAAAACTGACTAGATAGCATCAGATGGCTGCAAAAATATAAATTTCCCACTCACATATATGCTTTATTTTCAGAGTTCTCTGTTCAAGTGCTTTGTTCATTTTTAAAATCATTTTTTTCTATTGAGTTGTAAGAATTTTTAATGTCTCTTCAAAATTGCCCTGTAATATAATATATAGTTTGTGAACAAGCATCCATTCTGTAGGCTGCCTTCTCATTCAACTGATTATTTTCTTTGATATGCAGAAACTTTTCTTTGATGTAGTCCCACCTGAATACGTTAGCTAGTTTTGCCTCTTCTTTTGGTGTCATAGCCAAATAATCTTTGCCAAAATTACTATCAAGAGCTTTCCCAGTGTTTTACAGTTTTAGGTCTTACAAACAAACCCTAACTCATATGTATTTAATTTCTGCATATGTTACAAAATTTGGATTTGATTTATTATTTAGACAAGTATGTTTGTTTTTAGGAGTAACACTTATTGAAGAGACTGTGTTTTCACAGTTGCATATCTCTGGAATCATTGTTGTATACCAGTTGATCATGTACATATATGCTTATTTTGGGCTTTCTGTTATGGCCCATTGGTGTATGTATCTATCTTCAAGTGCCAATAGATAAATGAAAACACAAATCAAAAGCACAATTTGATACCACCTCACAGCATTCTGAATGGCGATTTTAAAAAATCCCAAAAGATACTAGTTAGAGAAGATAGGGACAAAAGGGAGTGTTTTACACTCTTGGTTGGAAAGTAAATTTCTACTGAGGCTCTGATAAAAACTATTGATGTTCCTCAAGCATCTTAAAAGAGAACTGCCATGTAGTTCAGCCATCTCACTTCCAATTATGTATCTAAAAGCATTGAAATATGTATCTCAGAAAGATACCACTGTTTCCTTGAGCTTTGCAGCATCATTTACTTTATTTAAGGAACCCATGTGTCTATTTAGAGATGAATGGATAAAGAAATTGCCCTGCATACTGATAAGGGCATATTGTTCAGCCATAAAAAAAGGAAATCTTGCCATTTACAGCATTATGGGTGAACCTAAATTATATTTTACCAAATGAAATAATCCAGTCACCCAACAAATACTGGATAATACCAAATTGTATGAGGTATCTGTAATTGTTAAATATACAGAAGCAGAAAATACAGTGGTGGTTGTCAGGGACTGAGGAACTGGGGAGATAAGGCACTGTCATTCAGTCATTATAGAGTTCAATTTATGCTACATAAATAAGTTCCAGAGATTTACTCCAAAGCCCAGGGCCTACTCATCAACAATATGGAATTTTACATTTCAAAATTGGTTAGGAACATAGATCTTATGTTAAGTGTGCACTACACAAAAATAAACACCAGTGTAACCTGAACAAAACCAAAGGTCCATAAGGAAATCTTGGAAGATGTTAAATAGGTCATTTATGTTGACTCTAGCGATAATGTCATGATTGTTTGCATATTCCAAACTCATCAAATTACACACTATACAGATACGCTTGTGTGTGTGATCATTTTACCTCAATTAAGCTATTTAAAATATCTTTTTCTACCCTCTTTTGCTGCTTGGCATGTGCCAATTTATTACTGTCATCCTAAGTATTTTTCCTTGAGGTTTTAAAATTTCTTCCTTTTCCATTGCTAGGGAAAGTAGTAAATCAATTCTCCTCTTTCATCTGTTTCCTTCACCCCTTTTTCTAACACATCAGCACCAAAAGGTTCATATACAACTGCTGCCTTGTGCTACTCTACAAACCATTTACCTTATCCAACTTGTTTTCTATCCAAAGGCCAGTTCAGGATTTTCCCTTAGCTTTACCTTTATTGAGTGTAACACTGAGAATCTGTTGTTCATCTTATTTCCACTCTATTTGTATCATCTGACAGATCATTCACATGATCATCAAGAATATAATCTAATGTCCTTCAGTGATTGAGGGCAACTAATTATATTATATACCAAAACATCACTAGGAAACCATTAATATATACTGATTATCTTAGTTACTTTACTCTCATTGCTGACACAAAATACCCGACACCCAAAGTTAAAGGAAGAAAGGTTTATTTAGCTCACAGTTTGTGGAGGTATCAGTCCATAGTCAGTTGGTTCCAAAGAAGGGTGGCACACGGCAGAAGAACAACAGTTTGTAGCAGTGGAAGGCAGAAAAAGCAAGAAGAAAAAAGGGAGGACAAAGCCTCTTTTCCTCCTTTATATTGTATGCAGGCTACCTACCCTATGGCAGATATAGCATTCATACTCCCAATCCCAGCACTAGACAATGAACCAATCATAAAGTCTAGATTCAGTCACCTTTGAAATGTCTTCCCCACCATGGCTACACGAAGCTTTGGGGGGACATCCAGACACAAACTTTAGTACTGATTTTCTATGAGCAAACCTTGAACTACTGGATTAACATACATGCATAAACAAAGCAAGCAAATGCAAATCCTCTACTTCCACAAATCTGTCAGTTTAGTTGGACAAGCAGATATCTAAACAGTTACCTTTAGTATGATATAATAATTATACTGACAGAGAGAAGTATAAAGCTCAGAAAGGTGGGGATAGAAACTTTTATAGTATTTTTATTTAATCTGGCCTGGACCAAGAGGTCAGAGAAGAATTTCTAAACAAACTGAAGCTTTAAGTTTTAAATGAGTTCATGGGATTCCACCAGACGTTTGTACATTTGTTATAAACTTCTATTTAATTTAAGACAATACATTAAAATACTATGGTTTCAAAATATAATCAAAAATTTCATATAATGAATTATTTCACATTTATATGTGAATGAGTGTATGTTCAAGGCCTGGTGTACATTTTAGAGGTAAACCCATGCCAGTCCAAACTGACCCCATTTAAAGGTTAGTCATGGGTGGCCTGGAAGCAACGTATTGGAAAGCACAGATAATGTCAAACTCTAATTTATAGATGGGGAGTAAAGGACCTGAAGTAGCTTTTTAGTGAATTGCACAAGGTCTCACAGCTAGGTTTTTGTTTGTTAACCCAAGTATCCATAAGCATGAACACAAAGAACTCACACTGGAGGTCGATTTCATATTCACAGATGCATTTTGTTTTTTTTTTTTTTTTTTTTTGGTTTTTCTCCGGTACCGGGAACCGAACTCACGACCTTGCGCTTGCCAGGCAGGCGCTTTTTGCCGCTGAGCTAAATCCCCAGCCCCCACAGATGCATTTTGTATAGTATTTGACTTTGGTCTGTTGTGAAATATGCATACAGCTTCTTAGCTGGCTCTTCTTCTGAGACAATATTTCCAGTGTGACTACTGACTGTACATCCTAACTCCCCACACTGTACAATGTGGCTAAAGGAAATCCATCTATCTGGAAGGTGGTTACTTCTGTGGGTGGCTGTACGTCAGGAAAAGCCAAATCTTTGGCACAAACTATCTTTCAGAATTTGTGAAAACAGTAATTGTTGAAGAGAATTTTCTCTGTGGGACTGACAGAGACTTCTATCTCAGGCTTTGGTTTAACAAACATGAAGAGTTAATTGCAGACAACTGGGCCACCACTCCAGTATCTTAGACCATTCCATAGCACTTAGGCATAGTTGTTTTGAACACCAGCTCACTGACTGTAATATCATCATTCCTTACACACCCGCACATACTGTTTCCTCTTTACATGCATTGTGCATTTGCTACAGTGAAGATAATCTTTTACCCTGAAAGAACCATTTGGACTCCTTTCCTGTAATTGTTCCTCAGCTTCCCCATGATGTCCACCAGGGTAGATGAAACCATCTATTGCTTAGAAGAAATTTAAAAAAGAAATGTGTATAAGATCATGACACTCTCCTTGGTGTATCTTTGCCTTGTAAAATATCACAGAATGAATAAGTATGTATACAATGAATCCATGCATTTGGAAATGGATGAGGATAGACTCATATTGAATACTACCTCTATATATTTCTTTTTAAAATATTTTCAAATTGCATTTTAAAAATAAAAGAACCATGACGTATTAAAAAAACACAGACAAAAATAAAACTATATAAAAACAATAAGAATACAGAATTTCAGACAAAGTGATAGGAAATTAACAATCGTTGTTGTATTACATATTGTTATCTTCAAATTGGTTACTCAGAAAAACACAATAAGTGATTGATTCAATTGATCAAACAATTGAATACTACTACATATTGAATTACTACCTCTTGCCAGATGCTATTATAAGCATGGGAGACACTAAAGGGCAAGCCAGAGAAGTCCTCATCTGTCCTTGCCTTAAGAACATAACAATAGGGGCTGGGGATTTAGCTCAGCGTCAAAGCGCCTGCCTTGCAAGCTCAAGGTCGTGAGTTCGGTTCCCTGTACCAGAGAAAAACCAAAACCAAAAAAAAAAAAAAGAACATAACAATAGTTTGGGGAACTTACTGAAGAAAACAAATTGAGTAATGTTAATTGTCAATAAATATCATAAAATCTACCAAATATTTTAGCACAGATGGCAACAGAGTTTGTGTGGAGACAGAAAATAATTTTAGAATTGGAGAGAGCTATCTGAGTAGGAGAGTTTCAGCTGATACTAGAATGCTGTGGAGGTACTAGTGCTCCAAAGACATAAGGAGAAATGTAGTTCAAAGTGAAGATACATCAAATGAAAAGGTTCTTGGACTTTCCAACATTAAAAAAAAAGCAAGTATATATCTTTTCATAACTTGTAGTTAACATTGCACAAGTAGTTTTAGTCAGAGCAAGATAAAATAAAAAAGGCATTTAGATCTGAGATATAGAAATAAATCTACATCTATTTTAAAATGGTGTGACCTTGCACATAAAAATACTGAAGAAAAAAATTTTAAAAAATTTTTAAGAATAGACAAAATTTATTATGTTAATAAACAATATCAGAAATGTTGTAAGATATAGGATCAATGTACTTAAAAGCTGATGATATTTCTATGCATGAACACAGAGTAACACACAAATCAACAAATCAGTCTATCTATGTCACTAGAAAGAATAAAATACTTAATATATTAAGCAAAAGAAATACAATAATCATACTCTAAAACCACAAAATATATTTTAAAAAACTTTTGTAAAAATCCTAAATAAATGAATATTCCATGACTCTGTCCACATTCAATATTCCACATATTGATGTACAAATTTTAAATACTTCCGATCAAGGTCCAAGCTGTGTTTTCTTTCTTTTTTTTTTTTTTTTGGTTTTGGTTTTTTTCTGGTACCGGGAATTGAACCCATGACCTTGCACTTGCCAGGCGGGCACTGTGCCGCTGAGCTAAATCCCCAGCCCACTCCAAGCTGTGTTTTCTGCAAAGTTGAAATTTATGCATGAGTGGAACGGATCTGGAATACACAAAACAATCTCCAAAAGGGAGAGTTAAGCACAATATTTCACACTTTTCTAATTCAAAACTTCCTACAAAGCAAAAGACGGGAGGAAATTATAAAGATGAGGGCAGAAAATAATGTAATTGAGACAAAGAAAACACTACAAAGAATTAATGAATCAAAGAGCTGGTTTTTTGAAAGAATAAATAAAATTGATAAATCCTAGCTAACCTTATCAAAAAAAGGAAAGAAAAAATTCAAATTCATGCAATAAGAAATGAAAAGCATGAAATCACTACTGATCCTATAGAAATTCAGAAGATCATCAATACCTACTTTGAAAATCTTTACACCTATACGATGGAAAATACAGAAGAAATGAACAGATTCCTAGAAAATTATAGATTACCAAAGTTGAATCAAAAAGAACTAAAAATCGTGAATAATCCAATATCAATTATTGAATTTGAAAATGTGATTAAAAATCTACCCACAAAGAAAAGCCCAGGTCCTGATGGATTCAAAGTTGAATTCTGCAAGAAATTCGGAGAAGATTTAATGCCAACTCTTCTCAAACTCTTCAGTGAAATTGAAAAGGAAGCAATTCCCAACACATTTCTGGAGGCAATTATTATACTGATACCAAAAACTGAGAAAGACCCAACAAAGAAAGAGAACTATAGACCAATCTCAGTAATGAGCATACATGTAAAGATACTAAATAAAATATTAGCAAACAGAATGCAGCTAATCATCAAGAAGATTATACACCATGACCAAGTGGAATTCATCCCAGGGATGCAGGGATGGTTCAATGTATGTAAATAAATTAATGTAATACACTACATCAATAGAACCAAAGAAAAACCACATGATCATCTCAATAGATGTAGAAAAAGCTTTTGACAAAGTCCAGCATAAATTAGTGATAAAACCCTACAGAAAAATAGGGATAGATGGTCTTTACCTCAATTTGATCAAAGCCATCTATGACAAACCAACAGGCAACATCATACTAAACAGACAAAAACTGAAAACTTGCACTTTAAAATGAGGAAAAAGACAAGAATGCCCACTGTCACCACTCTTATTCAGCATACTTCTGGAAACATTAGCCAGAGCATTAGACAAGAGAGATATATAAAAGGAATAAGGATAGGAAAGGAAGAAGTGAAACTGTCATTATTTGCAGACGAAATGATACTCTACATAAAAGACCCCAAAAACTCCACCAAAAGACTCTTAGAATTAACCAGTAAATTCAGTAACATAATTGGATACAAAGTCAATACTCAAAAATCAATAGCATTCCTATACAAAAACAACAAACACGTTGAAAGAGAAATTAAGGAAAACATACCTTCCACAATAGCAACCAAAAAACTGAAATACTTAGGAATCAGTCTAACAAGAGAAGTGAAAGATCTTTACAGTGAAAACTACGGTACTCTGACAAAAGAGAATGAGGAAGATTTCAGAAAATGGAAAGACATTCCTTGCTCATGGATTGGAAGAACCAACATTGTGAAAATGGCCATACTCCCAAAATTGTTGTAGAGATTCAGTTCAATCCCAATTAAAATACCATTAGTACACCTGACAGATCTACAGAAAACAATCCTAAAATTGTTCTGGAATCAGAAGAGACCCAGAATAGCAAAAGCAATCCTGGGCAACAAAGACAAGTCAGGTGGCATCACAATCCCTGACTTGAAATTATACTAAAAGGCCATTGTGAAAAAATCAGCATGGTATTGGCAAAAACAATGACCTGAGGATCAATGGAACAGATTGGAAAGTGCAGTCACATCCACAAACACCCTCAGCCAATTTATTTTTAACAAAGGGGCCAAACAAGTTCACTGGAAGGAAGATAGCCTCTTGAATAAATGGTGCTGGAAAAAGAGGCTCACCACATGTCAAAGACTCAATCTAGACTCATGTCTATCACCATTCACCAAACTCAAATCAAAATGGATCAAAGATTTAAATATTAAAAACAGAAACAAATCTACTGGAAGAGAAAGTAAGTGAAAATCTTGAAGACATAAGGGTAGGCAAACAGTTCATGAACAAAAACCAAGCTGCATGGGAAATAATTCAAAGAATCAACAACTACGATCTCATCTTATTGAAAAGTTTTTTGCACATCTAGAGAAATCACCAACAGAGTAAAAAGAAACCCCACAAATTGGAAAAAAATTTTTAGCTGACTGTTCCTCAGACAAAGGACTTCTATCTAGAACATATAAAGAGCTAAAAAAAAAAAAAAAACAGCCCCCTCAAATTTAAAGATCAAATCCAAAAATGGGCATCTGAGATGAATACACAGTTCTCAGATAAAGAAATACAAATGGCAAATAAATACATGAAAAAATGTTCAACATCATTAGTCATTCGAGAAATGCAAACTAAAACAACACTGAGATTTCATCTCACCCCAGAGAATGGCTATCATCAAGAAATCAACCAGTAACAAATATTGGCAAGGCTGTGGGGAAAAAGGAACCCTTCTCCACTGTTGGTGGGAACGTAAACTGGTACAAACCGTCTGGATATCAGTCTGGAAATTCCTCAGTAAACTAGGACTAGAGATCCCATTCAACTCAGCTATTTCCCTTTTGGGTATTTTTCCAGAAGAGCTACAAACATCATACCATGGTGATACATGTGCACCCATGTTTATAGCTGCTCAGTTTGTAATAGCTTAATCGTGGATGCAACCCAAATGCCCATCCACTGAGGAATGGATAAAAAAGATGTGGTATTGTTATATAGTGGAGTATTACTCAGCTATAAAGAAAGATAAACTTGAGGCTTTCATAGGTAAATGGATGTAACTAGAGTACATACTCTGAAGTGAAATAAATCAGATCCGCATTTGTAAATACCGTATTATATCTCACTAGTGTAGGAACCTGAAAGAGTAAATAAAATCTGAAAGGTATAATAGATATTGTGAAAGGGAGAGAAACTGTTTAAAGGGAGGGAGCAACTAGGATGAGGTAAAAGAGAAAAAGAAAGAACGGAAAAAATATGTGTGTGTATATATATATATACACACACACGCCACACACACACAGGGTAATTAAGTCCTACTACTGACTTCTATTGCTTTATTGAAAGGAACAGTTAATGTTTGATTGTTTTGATGTACCTTACATGCCTATGTTTGTTTAACTGAGTAACCAATTTGAAGATAACAATAAGCACAATTTGTAATACAGTATCCATTGTTAATCTTCTATCACCTTGTCTGAAACTCTGTATTGCTTCTATTGCTTCGGTATTGTTTTGCTTTTGTCTGTTTGTTAATATGTTTTCATTCTTTATCTTTAAGAAAAAAAAATTACCATTCTCCAAATATCCATTTCCTCCCATACTCAGTCCTACCTCTTAGGTTAATATTAGGAAAGGGCATGTTAAGAAGCCCAGATTGAATAAATGAACCTGAGCTCTTCAGTGAACTGAATTACAAAGCAGCGAAGTTCCTATTACTAGTGTTTGGGAAGATGGAAGGTGGGTTTTGATGAAGACTGCAGTTAAGACGTTTCCTGCACTGAGTTTTATAGAGAAAAGTCAGTGAGGAACAATGCAAATTGCATGCAAAGTATAATTATGCCATTTGCTTTATGATAAATACTTTTGAAAACATGTATTTGTTTTGTTTCTATTTCTTTTTCAGTCTATGGACCATCTCTTAAAATCACACTGTGCATGTTTAGCATAGTGATTCCTGGGTCTTATCCTACATCTATGAGAAGAATTTCTAGGTGGAAAATCAACAGTTATGAATTTTTATAACTTGTCCATTGGTAATGGTTATGAGGCCTAAAATTTGAGAACATTGCTCTGTCAGAAAACAATGACTCTGTCTCATGAGTCAATTTTGTAGGTGGAAAGGTTTATTGTAAAATGCAATTACAAGAATCACAGGAGTTTTGTAGTTAAGGTGTAAAAACATCTGTTTCTAGGACCTGCAGTAAATCATTTATTGTGTGCTCTATCTGCACTAAGTTTGTCCTTGGTCACGCATGGCAGTTATGCATGCCCTTGAATCCTCCAACATTGAGTAGCATTGCACGATAGGTAACATCTATGCAGAATTACATTTAGAAATGTTATTGCTTTTGGAATTACCTAAAGTGTATTTTTAAGTTTGAGGGTTTATTCCGTAGAAGGTATAATAGCTATATTTTGTTTAGCAAGCCTGCTTTATCATCATTCCTCTCTGGTTCCTTCTAGGAATCTACTCTTCCGTTTCCTGCAATACCTGTGGAACACTCAAAAATCTAGAGCCACAGCATCAGCTACCTTGCACCAATTACAGTACTATTACTTCTGAATCCTCTTCAGTGACAAACATATAACCCAAACAGGGCCAATTAGCACCTATACTAGCACTTGTCTTACAGAGAAAACAAAATACATGGCCCTTTGAGCTGACAATACTAAAATTTCAAAACATGAGTCTTTCTTACTTGCCAGGAAGTACTTGGCTTTCTTACTTGTGAGGAAGCATAGGATGTCTGCATTTCACACTGAATACAATGAAATGAGCTCTACCGGGACCATCTATACACACTATGCTTTGTGGCTTATTATTCTGTGTAATTCGTACTTACCCTACAGAAATCTTAAAAGCATGAGACAAACTGGCTATTATAGAAAAGTGAGCCAAATGAATGGTGGTTTTGAGAGGATTTCCTCTACTATAGATTTGCAGGGCTATGTCCTTATCATCTTAGGCTCTGTATAAAAGGGTCATGTGTATTGCTGGTAGACTTTGCAGCAAGAAATTGTGAATATTAGAAGGTACTTAAGGGTTAAAGACAGTACTAGAGAGGAGAAGGTGAACAGATTCATTTGCCCTTTTTCTGCCTTCTATCCATCTGCTCTTCACCACTTCTCTCCTCCCGTCTACAATTTTTTGTTTTGACTTTTTTGAAGCGGGGTCTCCATATGTAGTTCAGGCTGGCCTGGAAATCTCTATGTAGCTCGGGTGGGTTTCAAACTCACACCTATCCTCCTGCCTCATCCTCTACATTTACTCCTTGTCTTATCTGGCTGAACTTGATGCAGTACAGTATTACCTTGACTCACAAATGTTTCTGTTTGTGAATAGTTCGGTTTGTAAACAAAAACCTTTAGGTAAAATTTTGTTTCAGTTTGTAAACTTCACATTTGTTGACAAACATGACCATGGCCATATTTCTCACACCAACACAGATAGAGACGTCTTCTCCAAAATCATAAAACAAAGTTCCTAAACCAAGTACCCCTGTATATTAAATGATTCCTTCCCATTGGTTTTTCCAAAGGAAGTCCACAATAGAAGATCTGAGAGAAGGGGGAGTTTGGGTTGGGATATTTGTTTCCTGACTCTTTCTCTCTGAGATTCCTCAGCTTGGCATACCCTTTGGTAAATATTTCTATTCTTTATATGACAGTCTCCTCCTGGGTACTGGTGACCAGTCGGTCCCTTAATCCCTTCAGGCCTAGAGGTTGTAGGCATCACTGTCAGTAACCCTAGGTTACTTCAATTTCTACTATACCTCACTACTAGTGTGCTCCCCCTACCATATAAGAGATAGTCTCATTTAACATAAACCTCTTAAAATTATCTAAATTCGAAAATATTATTTGTAACCTGGGAAGACCCTGATAGATACAACTCTTGTCCAGGAAATATCAGTTCAGAATCTCCAGTAATGTGCGACACCTGAGAACCCTAGAAATTTCTCTACACAGATGACATACATCAAGTCCAAACAGTAGTAAATTTAGATAATCCGAACATTATTATTCCTATGGTCACACTCCTACTTCATTGCTTCTCTGTCCTCCCTGTGCTCCAACCTGAAGTGTACACACCTTAGTTAAAAAGTGAGGGGAAGAGGAGTAGAAACACAATGAGTCAAAGAAACATAACCATTTCACTGATTTCAGGGGAGGAAATGGAATTTAACCTTATATCAGATTTAGAATTTTCATTATTACATAGGGCTGGATACTCTAAATTTTCTCAGAGTAACTTGTATCACATAAGGATGATCGGATAAACCATAAGGTTTGTGCCATTTTTGGAGGTAGGGCAAAACTACCTAAACAGAATAAATATAAAGTTCTGTGAAAACCAAAATCAACTAAATAAATATTTTTATGATGACATTGCACTTGTTCAAGGTGTTTGTTATATAACACCTTCCTTTTCAAATGGGATAATATTTCCAAATCCTCTTGAGACAGTAAAAATGCACCTTTTCTTTACATAGTTTTAAAAATACTGAAGGATTTCTCTGCTTTCTAGAGTACACTTTTTATGCTGTCAAGATGTTTTTTTTTTTTTTTTTATACTGTGAATTCATTCATTTTTTCACCTCGTGACCATGGAAATATGTTTTTATTTGATTTTTTTCTGGTACTGAGAACTGAACTCACGACCTTGCGCTTGCCAGGCAGGCGCTTTGCCACTGAGCTAAATCCCCAGCCCCTGTCAAGATGTTATTATTTCTAAGCCTGATTGAATATATTATGAAGAATATAAAATAACCACAATAATTCACTTCATCATTAGATCTAGACTAAACCATGAAACCTTGATGAATACTGCCTAATTCTATTCCAAGGACAGAAGTAGTTAGCTGGCTATATCCTTCTCTTCAGTTCCCACAAAATTAGAACTGTGGGTACTGGTATGAAAGTATAGAATACACAAGAGGAGAAAAAAGTCAAGTCCAAGAAGCTGATGTCATATACCATATTGCAGGTGTAAGGTAACAATGGTAGAGGAAAAGGTTTTGTGAAAAAGGTGGTTTGGAGAGTTTTAACTCAGCAAAGTGTAGAGTGTGGGTCCAAGAATTTGTGTTGTGAATGGGCAGAAGCACCCCTTGTATATAAGTACTTACTAAATAACACAGGAGGGGCACAATAGTTAAGAGGAGCCATTGAAGGAAGAATGAGATACTATTTGCAATCTAACCAAGGTCAGTGGCTTTTATTCCTCCATGTTATATAGATTAATGGACATTATTTTAACCTCCTGCTACTGAATTTAGGATAATCATTGAGTTGTTCTGTATCATCATTTATATTTTTTAACCTGACTTATTGCACAGAGTCTTCATGGCAGTTGGCTTCAGAGCTTTCAACATGGCAGAATCTTCCTGAGTTGCAGACTTCTTCTGGGAGGAAGAATAAACAGACACTCTTCACTGTAAGACGCCATGCAGAGCTGATCCTTGCTTAGTCATTACAGGTATTCTAATTGGTTATTCAGAAATTGCTGAAGCAGAACTAAATAATGCTATACACGTGTGTCATTGCTTCTTTAAAGGCTTTTAATTTGGTTCCTCATAATATTTATCTTCTTTGAGCTTTAATCATATTTGTACAATTGTCTTTTATGGCAGTAATTCTTCCACTTTTTCTGCAACTCAAACTCTTGCTTTTGGTCATCTTTACTTGATTTCATATAGAATATGCATTTGAGTTAATGGATACTGGTTGTCCATTTGCAAGAATGTACCTCCTGTAAGTACAGTGACCTTCAGGCACCAACAGCAATTTTCAAAGCTCTCTTATTTTTCTATAAATATGTACTACTAACTGAAACATTACCTATATTTTATTCACATTGGTTGTTATACATACATATCAAATATTTTTATTGAGTGTTGTTTAATCAGTTTTATTGAGCTACTATTTTTTTTGAAAAAAAAAAAAAAAGAGTCCACCAATTTTAAGCACATAAACCGATGAGTTTTCACAAGTATATACAGTCAGGGAAGCAGTATCACAATGAAGTTTACTGCCATTTTTTCCCATTGTCTCCTTGTAATTTTTGGCAGTCTTCTTTTCCCCTCTCAATCTAAGGCCTTACTAGCCACCAGTCTGTCTTTCCATAACTAGAAAGTTGCTTTGTCTGTGTTCTCATATAAATGGAGTTTTATAGTAGGTGATACTGTGTCTGACTTCTTTCACTTCTGTTGTTTTCTTGAGATTCATCTGTATGGCTGTGTACATCAGTAGTTCATTTCATTTTGGAATTTTATTCCATTAAGTGGAATAGAAAACTGGTTTGTGTATGTGTTAATTGGTAAACATTTGGGTTGTTTCAAGTCTTGCCTGCTCAACAGTCTGTTTTGGATAAGAAATTTGTAATTTGTATGAAATCCAATGTATGTGTTTAAATGAGTCTTTATATATAATTTCTAAGGACTACTTGCCCTATTGAAGATTACAAGGATTTTTAACCTATACTTCTCTTAGAAGTAGCATAGTTCTATTCTTATGTGTAGGCCAATACTCTATTTTAATTTAGCTTTGCATAACTTGAGCTGTACATGCATGCTCATATGTGTGTGTGGGTACACACATGTATACACACATATATGTGTGTGACATCAATACATACACACTTATTTAGGAATATGTACATGAATGCAGATACCCACATCTTTCAGATGATTTTTTTTTCCAAAAAAAACCTTTTCCTAACTTAATTATCTTAGTACCATACGTGAGTGAAATTCTGTATCAGAAAATTCGTATTAGTTCCATCGATAGATTTCTGGGATCTCTGTATGCCGGTACCAAGAATTTTGCATCAAATAAGTTTTGCAGAAGGATGTGGAATTAAAAATTATGAGTTATTTAAATTCTTTATTTTCTAATTATTTTGGTTATTCTATATATTTTCATTTCAGCAATCATGATTAGCTGCTTAAAATCTACAAAAATGTTAGGGTTCTATTTGACATTGAAATAAGTCTCTAGGTCTAAATATAAAGAAGATTACATTAGAAACAAAATTTCAATGATGCAAACAGTTAATTTACTGGTAATTACAAAGGGAGTGAAATGACAAAGATTGGGGTTAGAAAGTTTTTTACAGAGGATGAAAGAGGCGGAGGGAAAACAGGCTTGTCCAACAACCTAAACAGTGATATAGAGCATACTTGGTATAGTAATGATGGTCTTGCTTTCTTAAATGACTACTAAGTGCTAATAGAGGTTGCCTTCTTTTAGGCAATTGGAAATTGGGAAGCATATTGATTAATTTCATAGTGATATTATAAACTGGGTATAAAAACCATACTTGAAGTGTAGAAAGCTCAACTAAATGTTGCTTCTCTTAGAAGGTAAGAAGCCTAAAATCATAGCAAGAGGTAAAAAGTTTCCTAATCTCGTTTTCAAATCACTGAGGGTTAGACAGTGCCTGAAAGAAGCATTATATTTCTCAACCTGGTGCTTTTCTGGGACGTGAATCCTATGATATTGCACATTTATTAGGTTCTGCAGCTATCAAAAGGCAGAGTCATAAGCTATAGTTTCTTAAAGGTATGTATGTGGGGGGAACACGCATCATGACATAACTGCACATTGCAGCTATACCTTTGCCCAACACGCAAATAGCGGTGCAATAAAATATATCTGCCACCATGCTTCTAAAGTAAAAGGACTAAGCAGAGCGCTATAGTTCCATTGTCACTATTTCTTGATGAGCCATTCTTAATCAGATCACAAACAGAGCCCGAATATGTTTTCTCAGTTGTGCTAGACAATGCATTATACGTACTAAAAGAATTTTGGTTTCCTGAAGGAAACTACTATATTATGGTACTAAATGGACTATAAAGTTAAAACAAATGAGCTTCTACCAGTAAATTTTGTATTTCCTTTGGTTTGACCCTGATGGAAGTGCTTTACAGTAAAGGGGTTTATCTGTAATTTAGCCAGTAATCTAGATCTCTTCAAGTAGATCTACTGGTTTTGAACTTCATTTTGGAGATATGGAGCACAATTTTTCAAGGCATATATTCTTTTTTTAAATTTTATCTTTAAAGATAAAAGAACCAAAACATATTAACAAACACACAGACATAAACAAATCAACATAAAAACAATACAGAATTTCAGACAGGGAGAAAAGAAATTAACAATGGTTGTTGTATTACATATTGTTATCTTCATATTAGTTACTCAGATAAACAAATATAGATATGTACAAATGATAACAAATATCAACTGTTCCTTTCAAGAAAGCATAGAAATTAATAGTATAATTATCCCATATATTCTTGATCAATAGGTGTAACTTGCAGGAGAACTTTCTGGAAGAATAGAGTAGATGATTGTAGGATGGATGGGATCATATATATCTATATATCATCTATATCTATATCTATATCTATATCTATCTATATCTATTTCTATCTCATGATGATTTGGCCTGTGCTGACATACCACAAGAAAAGGAGAGGGCAGATGGTTGATTTTGGTTCTCAGAGGCATGGTAGATCATAGATCCTCATTGAATAATCTTACCTTTACCGTGCCAGGGAACCAGGAGCTGCAAATTAAGCCCATATGAAGATAACTTTAAGCATCACTGTGATTTATAATCAATACAAAATACAAAATACATTGGCATAATTACATTCCAATTATAGTTGGATTTCAATCAATCAGACCAGACTGTAAGGAGAAATTGTTCCTTGATATGGCTTAGTCACAATTAGGGAGAGATAAATGATTAGAGGCCTGCATGCTGCACCACCAGTGTGTGATTTGGCCCTAATTGGCAATCTCTGCAGGGCATCCTGGGACTGAATGCTCAGCTAGCCTGGACTCTTCTTTCATCATCAGAATTTGTTGAGAAAGCAACATTTGGAGACAAGTTGTAAGTTAATGTGAAGTTTCCAGGCTGTCGCTGGCTGTTGGCATTCTAGATGTCTGCCAGTGGTACCCTTTTGTGCCACAGATTTATCTTCTTCAAAACTCCAAAGTGCAAAACTAACGCAGCTTGATTGTAGGTGTTTTCAAAACAACACATCAAGCATTTGTTATCTGTTAAATCTTCCTACTTTTGCCTGTGCATAAATTTTTTTTGAGATAGCATGTTCATACTTGTTGGTATAAGCCTTATTAAGTAGCCAGAGTTTTAATGGTTCCAGAGAGTTTAGTTCTAACATGTTCCTTAGGCCACACAATACTATTTGGAAAAAATTATGCGAAAACTATAGTTCCAGAGGGCAATACTCTATATTTTACACTTGTTTTTATTAATTTAGTCATTCTATCTTAATATCATTAATGATTAAAGAATATTTACTACTTGCTCAGTTTATGATTATTATGCTTAAACCTTAGAATTTTACGAGAAAGCGATTATTTCCAATTTTATATTATGAGCAATTCAGTTTCAAGCAATCTAAGAAACATGGTCATTGTTGCAAGGCTAGTAAGCAGCAGGACATTGTACTGTACAATGATAACATGTCTTCATAGCACATGGCCACTTGGCTTTTGGTGTTCATGATCTGTGGCATTGCACACCCACTACTGCTAAGGCTTTACATTATCAACAGAGGCTGCATAGGGTATAGGGATTCATTAAATGCAGCACCTCTCTACCAAGAACACTGTCCTGCATTGACACCATGAGGTTCCAAATCATTTGGATTTCATTTAGGTTAGGCCTTTTGAGATTCCCAGCAGGTGATCTGAATGAGAGCGTTTACTAAGTGTATCAATTGACTCATACAATGAGTCACTGGCTTAACTGTATTTAAAGCCAGCGGTTGTCCCCCCACCCCCCAACCCACTGCAAAAGACAATTATATAACACTTTTTTCCACCTCTGGTAATTGTTCCCTCCCCCATTGCTCCATGCCCTCATACTGGATCTTCCCTCAATATTCTTCATGCCTACACATTGCTAAAGTGGCCCTTTGGTGTGACCAGGTGTATAAGCACGTTATTTTAAAAAAAAATTAGTGAACCCAAGTACAACAAATTTCACGCCATGTTACCTTTACACAAGCTGCTGGTTGCATATGTTACACTGGCTATTCTCTATCCCTCTCCATGGAATAATGACTGGATAACGCAGTTAATTTTAACTGTCAATTTGGCAAGATTAAGAAACTTCTGGAGAAGGGATTGGGTAAAAGGGACGCTGTCCTCCTCAGGGCATTATCTGCTGGTGTTACAGCTACGTATGCTGTAAGGTGGGGCCCGGTTGGAAATGGGCCACTGCAGGTCCGCTTCTGGAGGGTGTACCTCTTGCTGTAACTCTGCCTCTGCCCTGCTTCCCATCTGCCAGGAAATATTCAGCTCTGCTCCACCGTGCCGTTCTGCCACATTCCTGTCTTGGAGCCAGCTGAGCACGGATTGAAACCTTTGCAACTGGGCCAAAAGAATCCTCTCCTCCTTTAAATTGTGGGTGTCAGACATTGGTCCCAGTCATAGAAACACTGACCAATACACAGTATATCCCTTGGTTTTGCATAGAGTGTCCCTGCTCTAGAAGATGAGTATTATGGCGCTTTATCAGCAACATGAACTGGCTTCAGCACTGAGGGAAACAGACTGGCGTTATGTCCAAGTTCTATGTAAACAGCTGAGTGTTCAAGCAGTCATCATCTTACTCTCTCCCCTCCATCCTCACCATCGAGGGGCAGAGCCATGAGGGAGACTGCGAAAGGAAACAAAGAGGATTTTCTCTGCCCTTGGTCCTTGTCTCTTTCCCACATTCGTGGCACTAGGTGGTCAAGTAGATGAGACACAAACATCTATGACTCCTTTAAAGCCTTATTGTGTGCATACTCATCCTATGGAGATCACAGCACAGGTTGAGGGAAGTTGCGCATCCTCTGTGCTTTGTAAGCTTCAGCCTAAAGAGCACAATTAGAAACACTTATCACTGTCCAAAACTCCATGATCATTATCCTTATTCAGTCAGATACATACCTTAGTGCCTCCCTTTTCTCCTATTCTTGGGCTTCCAGTTCAACCACTGAGTGTATTTAATTGTGACTTTTTTACTTTGTTCTCTTTTTATCACTAATTCACCCTCACTCTTTATATTCATTCACATGAGACCTCATCCATATGAGAATACATTTTCTGAATAGAAAATCCATTTTGAAAATTGATAGAGCTGCCTTGGATTTGGAGATTAAAAGATTTTGTTTGACTTACTGCATTCTAAGTGATCTTCAGCATGTCAGTTAATCTCTTTGATTCTTGGCTGTTTCCTCATCAATTATACAGGGGTCAGTAACTTACTGATTACTTAAGTGTCATGGAAATAAGCTTGTAAAGTTTTGCAAAAGGGAAGAGGACAAAGATGGAGAGAGGAAAGAGAGGGAGCAGAGCAGAAGGATATGAAAAAAAAAATTAAATGTGTTATGATTGTATCAACTCCCCATGAGAAATACAGAAACATTATGTACTGTGAACAGACACCAATAAAAATGACTATTAGGTAGAAAAAAGTGGAAAAGGCCCATGTCGGATCACAGTTTCAGAGGTTTCTATCCATGGTCATTTTGCCTTGTTGCTTTGAGGTTGTAGTGCACTTTAGTATATTGTGGTAGACGCTCATGGTGTAGAAGGCTGCTTTCATGGTGTAGTGGATTGATAACTGATGGTCAACTTAGAACCTCCAGCTGAACTGAGTAAATGTGGTGCCAGGTGTGGGAGGCCCACCTGAGGACTGTTGCCAGCAGAATACTAGGCAGACTGGGGAAGAAGAAGAAAGGCTTTGGGGAGCTAAAGAGGCTGTTGGGAACTGAGAGAGGCTGTTGGGAGCTGGTAGAAGCTGTAAGGAGCAGTTGGTTGTCTTGGAGGAGCTTGTCATGCTGGCTTTCCTGATGAACTTGCCTGTTTTCATCCTCCAAGGAGTTTGGGACCTCACTGTTGCTGAGGATGGCTGTGCTACCTTCCGGGGGAGCTCTGGTTCTTCTGAGGACTGCTGTCTGGCTCCAGTGCAGATCCCTCAGCCTACTAACCCAGATCCTTCATCCTGCTGGCACAGACTTCCTAGATTCCATCACTGACCTTTGGACCTTCCCAGTGCAGATCTGTGAAACATGCCTGCATGAGATATTGCTATGGGCACTAGGCCTTCAGGTGGACTTGTGGGAGGCATTGTTACGGGCTCTAGGCCTTCAGCTGGACTCAAGGAGGACACTTCTGTGGGATCCAGGCCCTCAGCTAGTTTCCTTGGTCTTAGTGTGTGGACAGATTTCCTGCACTCTTTTTGTATATCATTCTTTGGATGACTACTATAAATAATCTTGTAAAATATGTGTCCTGTATTCTATTGTTCTGCCTTGCAAAATAAGCCTCAAACCAACACACATGGGATCTGTGAAGCAAAACCAGAGATGCAGGAAGGGGTTGAGGTTCCAATATCTTCCTTAAAGGCATACCTACCATGACCCAACTTTCATGAAGCCTTACCTCTTCTAGTTTCTGCCGTCTCCCAGTAATGACATAGGCTGGCAACAAAGCCCTTAACATGTGAGCTTTTGAGGGACATTTCCAAATCACAGCACATACATTTTAAAATTGGTTTTTCAAAGCAAAATCAAAAGCATACTCTGTTGAAATTTTATTAGAATCCCGTTGATTTTGTCAGTCAGTTTGTGAGAAATAACATCTTTACAATAGTGACCTTTGTAGTCTTTCACATTTATTTTGATTTTCCTTAACAACTTTCAATAAAGTTTTAGTTTTCTGCAGAAAAATTTTACAAATATTTTAGTAGGCTTATTCTTAGGTATTTTAGTTTTTAGCTGCTACTGGAAATGTTACCTTTAATGGTTTTTAAAATTTTTTTCTGATATGTAGAAATATGATTGACTTATAGATTGATTAGAGTTAAACTCTCTTTTCAATTACATTTATCCTTCAATTATTTGATGAGTTTACTGTACGTTCTGTGAATGAAAAGTTTATTTCTTTCTTCCAAAAAACATCACAGGATTATTTCTCTACTTTCACTACATTCCCATTGTCTTTATTTTTTCTTCTTTTTGAGGTTGGTAATGGGTAATTGGCTTATTTTTCTGTTTCTTAAACTAGACTCTAGCTGCCATGAAAAGAGAAATTGTTAATTTTATTTTATCGGTGTCTACTGATCCTTAAACATGGAGCTGATCCAGATCATGTGTTTCCTAAATATTTGACTCAAACAGAAACTGTTAAGGATGGTAACTTCATTTCCATATCAAACAGCATAACTCTTTATTTCACAATGTACTTGTCGTCAGGTATCACCTGAGAAAATACAGCTTCAGTTCATCGTTCTCAAGGACCTTCCTTTTCTTTAGGGGACATTTCCTAACCATGCCCGTAACTGAGCCCAGGAGATAGGCAGGAAATGACCTGAATCTGTGGTGAAACTGTGCTTACAGAGGGATAGTAATAATAGGATCCATCCCTTTAACTGCTCATCACCACTATCAGTGGATAGAAATGCGTCAGAGGGGAAATATCTACTCTATTCCTGCTACAACTAAGCTATTATGTTTAGAAAATTCAATCTGGTGCTCCAAACCTGCTGCTGATTTTCGTATGGTGTGCTAAGATATACTTATCTAGAAATTAGCTATTGTACTGCTTCCTACAGCTTGTGAGGTAGGATTGCAGTAGAGGACGAGTGGAGGACGTTGGCAGCAGCATTCCTCCATTTCACAGGCTATTAAAACAAATGGAGATAGAATTTCAGTATATAGTGCTCGCTGAGAGGATTTTGACCGAAAAGGAAATCCCAGGTAAAACAGAGGTAATGTGAAGGTTTGAATGCCATGCTGCAGAGATTTCTGTCATAAAAGAATGTAAATGGATGCTTTGTATTTTGAACTATACACGCTAGTGATTTGTATATATGCCAGGGTTTTGTTCATTTCTTGGTCTCGACATAGCATCACACTTTGTAATTTTCCTTAAATTTATATATCTGGCTCATTTTTTTTCACAAAGAGTGGCCTGTTAATAAAGAAATGGTGATGAAGATATCACAGGGTAAAGCACAGTCTGGCACATAGTATGCTCTGATACATCTTGACTGAGTGGAGGAATAACGAATGAAAACTTTCTAAGGGCCACTGCCACATTAGCACCACACTTAGAATTCTCTCATGGGCAGACTCACACTCACCGCAGTCTCAGGGAGCGTGACGTAAACTCAAATGTCATTTAAATCCTCCATTATGGTACATGGCACTGTGAAAGGGCCAAGATTCTCTCCTTTGGTAGATACATAGTTTGGACGTATCAATGGGACAAATAAAATCATATTCAGAAAGTTGCTTGATGAACATGGCAGTATAAACACAACCAACACTGAGAGCCTTCTTTGACCAGCAGAGCCTCTGTCTTTGAGTAGGCTTGAATGGGCACTAAAGATTTCCCTGTGCAACTGTATTAGTGAACTACGGTTCATGATGAATTATAAAAACTTTGTGGTTCAAAATAACAGCAATTTTTATTTCATAGTTTTCACATGCTAAGAGTCAGAGCACTGCTTTACTAAGAAGGTCTCCACAATGCGGAAACCCACATGTCACCAGGAACTTGGAGTACTCCTCAAAGATCATGTGACTGGCTCAGAATCAGCCCCTTGAAATCCTAAAACTGAGCTCCCTTTGCCTCACCTCTGTCAGTGGAAGGCTTCACTCAGCACTTAAAACATCCCCACAGTTCCTAAGCGTATCTTCCTCCCACAGCACCGCAGAGTACTTCCTCAAGGCTGGTGGGAGAACCTGTCCTCTGCCCTCCAACCTGTTCAAGCAGAATTTTATATAGAGTCACAATCACAGGAGAGACTCTCTGAACACTTTCTACATATGGTGAACTCTGACACTATGTTATCATATCAATAGTCCTTACCCACTCTCAAGAGAACAGATTACACAGCTGGAACTGGAACTTGATGACACATCAAGGAATTGGAATCCTAAGGACCATTTCAGGACACTTCCAACTGCATACCACTTCCTTTTTAGGCACTATCCCTTAGTATATGGTTCTTCCTTCTGGTTGCAGTGTAAACCCATCTCAAGCCTTTTTCAAACACTTGGATTCTACATGTAGAATTCATGTCCAGGGCAAGTAGAGGCAGGACTAAGGCATTTGTATTCTCAAGCTTCAGCTGGGATTCTAAAAAGTAGGGAGATAGCAAAACACTAGAGTGTCCTTTCATGTTCTGCCATCTTATCCATGCAAATATGAATGCTGATTGTGAATACATAATTTTCAATCTGTATCACCTTGGGAAGTTCCTTAATTATTCTAAGCCTCAGTTGCCTTACCTGTAAAATGGGAAAATAAAAAAGTCACTTAATTTCTAGTCATCACACAAAATGCAAGTAAGCATGTAATTACATGTAATGTGTCACATGTAACACATGTAACATGATTAGCATATGTTTGGCACAAAAGTGGTTTTCAAACAAGGTAGTTATTATTATTTGATTCTACGGCTGATAAACCTGCATTCTGATGGAGAGTAAACGCTGGTAGGTCGGTGCCAGTTTCCTTTTCTTTTCTAGGCTGTGTGTTTGTATGTGTCTGTCTTTCCTGTCTTTTATTGTTTTAGAGTTTCACTCATACAAAGTGAACTTACCTCCAAATTCTGGATATGGAAATAGAGAGTAAGCATCTTATTTTTGCATGCAAACCCCATGCAAGTTAAGATCAACGATTCTGACAGTATTGCTAGTACCTGGTAGTCAGGAAGTATCACAGTCAGCAGGTGCTATCAACAACCTCTGGCTTTATTTCACCACTCGTTAAAAACATCTAAACCTGCATTCTTATTCACATCCAAGCTTAGTGTGAGGTAGAGATTTATGTGGACAGTGGAAGAAATTTTCTTCCAACACATTAATTCGTTTTACTTTTATTGTCGTTGTCTCCTGGTAAAACCAAATAAACACTGTCCTGACATATCAACAATAAGACAATATAATATGATGAAATCATCAAAAAAACCTTGCATCCAGATCAATATTCTGCTCAAATGTAAACCAAAAGTTTCTCACACTATGAAAGTCAATTTTCAAACACTTGGTGATGTATAAATTCCTTTTCAAGGCATTGCGTAACAGTGTCATTTCCTCTCATGGGTATTCAATAAATATTTATTGAGTGACAGAGGTTTTACTGTGACTAAAGCCCCTACCAAAAATATTTCAATACCTCCATTCCAGGAATCTTTCTTGACTACATTTAATCCACAAATCTCATTATACGTGTTTGGGAAGGTAAATTAACAGGAGGAGACAGCGCTGTGCTTAAAAAGCAACAATCTCTGAGTTAGGTTCTGTCTTTTAGCTTGACTATCTTCTCGTTTGCATCAAATTAGGGGAAGTTTTGTAATCTGTAAATAGTTTTTTAACATATCAATTTCTTGTTTGAAAAAATGAGGATAATGCTTTCCACCCAAGTGGTTCAGAAGATTACTGTGAAACTCAAATGATAGCATGTCTGTGAAGTGACTTGAGTGTTGAAATAGGATATAAATGCTTCTGCTGATGAAGATAATTGAAGAGGACAACAACAATCATGATAATTTAAATGGCTTTTTCATAAATGTGGTAAATGCCACATGCCCAATTTTTCTCCATGAAGGCAAAGTGATAATAAAGTCAGTCAAGATTAGGAACACCAAGTGTAATCACAAGCTCTTGTGTGAGCCTAAAACCCAGAGATTATAGTCGCTTAGGAAGGACTGGTAAAACCCTCGATGTACTCTTCCTGAGGAATTATGAATGGTCTACACTCACCAAATTTCCCTTTGCTTCCTTAGAACACAAGAAGACAATTCTATACTAGACTCTCTCCCTTTCTCCTTTGAATCTAGAAGGGCCACGTGACTGAATTCTGTGCAACGCAATATGTGCGTGGCAGTAACATAAATTCCTTTCCTAGCTTCTAAAACATTCTCCAGACTCTTCCAGGCTTTTGCTCTCTGCCTCCTCTTCCTCTCTCTGTGAATGTAACTGAGGGAGTCCTTGCAGAGCCACGAGGTAGCGCATGGAGACAGCTTTGGGATTATACTGAGAGACAGAGCAGTATTTGTCATATTCAAGACACTCATGTTTTTGATTGCTTGCCATTCCGGCTAACAGTTTGTACCCTGATTGAAACAAATAATCACATTTAGTAGCTGGGCTACATTTTCATTGTGCTGTCTTGGACATGAATGAAGACTGATAATCTGTTAATGATAGTTTCCTAATAATAAATCCAAAAGTTCATTGAAATTCTTAACAATATAGTTCAGATTACTTATTAATATCTTTAATCAGGCCACATTCCAGGACAGCAGAAAATTACATATCTCCAAATATGGAAATTTATAGTTATCTTGTACTTTATCCTTCCTCAGAGCATATGAACACACACACACACACACACACACACACACACACACAACTGCACCCTTTAGTTTGGGTATTTAGCTGCCACTAACATGTTGAAGAGAAAAATAAGACTACTTAAAAGTGCTGTGAGAGAACATTCATTGAGATAATTGGATAACTAAAATGTTTCTACTCAATTTGTAAAGAGGACAGCTCCATCTATAGTGAGACCTTGAACATGTTCTTTAATTTCTCTGAGCTTCAGTTACTCATTTTCAAAATGAGGTTCCCGTTTCCAACACAAGTACCTATGAATGTTAAATGGGATAGTGTACATTTGACTAGAAATATATAAATACACTTATTATGTGAAGGATTTTAATTATTAACAAAAAGTTTCTTTTCTGTTATATCATTTATTTTTTTAGACCCATGATCAAGACTGGTTTCAATGCAATATAATACAAAGACACCTCCTATAATGAACCACATATTTCTCATTGCATTTTATACTAATCATCCTAGAACAAAATAGTAAAGACTGGCAAATAAATTTTCCATAAAGCAAGAAGCCTGCATATTGTAATGGATACAAAAAAGACTGACTTCAAAATGTTTTGATTTATCTGTAGCATCATTATCACTTCTCAGCCTTTTGGCTAAGATCAAGTGTGATTTATCTGTAGCATCACTTGTTACTTGCTCTGTGGTCTTAAACAAGTAGTTTTCTTTATGTGCTAGCATTTCCTCATATACAAAATACAAATACTAGTCCCCGTATCGTAGGATTAGTTTGAGGATTAAATTGTTTGCAGTACATAAATTGCTTAGGTTATTCTCTAGTACACATTAAATATTTAGCACAGCATATTATGTTATGTTTGGATTGGGATTACTGTTTTCTACCAATCTTCAAATTCTGCACTAAAATGATATCCCAGTTTACGAGGTTCAAAGCTTTCTCTACTTATCATAATGTAAAGAGCTTCTCTTTACTGCGCCATTTAATTTTCATTGACTTTGTACGAGACACAATTCAATACAACTCTTCAAACATACCATCATTCCACTGACCTCTAAAATGTATTCTAATAAATTAAGATGCCTTCACCTTGCAAAGGGATGCTGAAGGATGACTGCAGTACCTTGTACGGTTGTAGTTATTAGCACTGACCTGAAGCACATCTCGGGAAAGCACTGCTTTCCCAGTGTTAACACCTGCTGTCACCTGTAGTGCATTTGTGTTAAAGTCAAACAAAACATGTGTTGCAGCTGCCTCTGCACTTGGCACACACTGACTGCCCGTTTTTTTTTAGACATGGACACTCATAAATATACACAAGTCATGGTATATTCTTTGTCAAATAGCCCTGTAATAATGATATTTGTAAGTTCTTATAATGTGGAAACATTGGAGATGGTAGAAATGATTTATATTTTCAGCAAGAGAAATGTAACTAAAGAAAAAGGGAGATATTTGAAAATCTTACACTGCAAAGAAGACACAATTTCCAAGGGAGAAATATGCATTCTGCTTTTAGAATCCCCTTTTAAATGGATAAATATGGTTGAAAGAGTACTGTAAACCCAAAAGTATTCATATCCTAATTATTGGAACTTATCAATGTTGCTTCACATGAAAAATTGGATTTTCCAGAGGTGATGAAGAATCTTGTGCTGAATTACCCAGGTGGGTGCTGTCTAATCAGAAGTGTCCTCATTACAGAAAGTCAGACAGAGACGGCAAGGAATGAGGGAGGCAGATATTTAATTGATGTAGCCACAAGTCAAACAATGCTGAGAGCTTCTAGATGCTGCAGGGGATAAGAAACAGAATCATCCCTAGTTCCCTCCAAAGAACCTGTCCTGCCACTTCTACCTTGTTCATTTATTTGCAATGTTTTAATTCTAGAGTTCTAAAATAACCAATTTTGTTACTTCAAGCCACTAGATATGCTGCTATTTGTTACTATAGCAATGGAAAATTAGTATAATAGGCAACATCTAATTGATAGGAATGCATTGAAAAGATAAAGAAAACACAAAGAAGCACCTTTAAAATCAGTTGTCTTTATTTTCCATTTCCAACTCCCCTATTCCTATTCCCTGCTGGATCTCTTTCTTCAGATTCAATTTATAGTGCAGCTTCACCCCTCCCACTTGACCAAATACTGAAAACACACAGTTTAGAGGAGAAAAGTTTTATTTTGTTCATGGTTTCAGGAGATTCAGTCCGTAATTCCACAGCATGAAGGCGGCGACATCATAGTGAAGGGAGTTTGCAAAGGAAATCTGCTTAGTTCACAGTGGCCAAGAAGGAAGAGCACAGAAGAGGATCTAAGAGGAAGAGGCTAAAGCCCAGACATAGTTCCCAAGATTGAAAGTCCATGGCCTAACAGACACTCCCAGAAGTGTGCTTTACCAAGCGCTAGGTGGATATCAAGCCAAACAAGTTGACAGTCATGATTAACTTTCACACATACCATTCTCCCAAACTATTTCCTATCAAGATGTGAAATTATTGCTACCTTTTATTAACAATGGTCACTATTTTCATCCTCATCTTACTCCACTGATTAGCAATGTTCTATGTAGTTGGTGATCTTTCCCTAAACATTTTCTTTGCTTGGCTTCCAGGACATTATATTTTCTTGTTTTCCCCCATTTCTTCCTTGATCTCTTTCTTTTTTGTTCAACTTTTACTGCCTCGCCTGTATCTTTCTAAACTCCTCATGATAGAGGGCTCCAGGACTCCGTCTTTGGTCAGGATTCTTTTCCATCCATACTAATTTTTACATGATCTCATTCAATACCACTTATTTTATTATATTTTTGTTGAAGAATTCGTAACTTGTATCTGTGGCAAGACTGTTACACTGAACTTCAGACATACATTACATTACTGAATGAAAATCTCTACTTGAAGGTTATGATGGATTATATTCCACAAAAGTGATAATAGTAGTATTGTCCATCGTATACTCTTCCAGAACTTTATCACGCCTCTGTTCAGAGGGCCTGTCTGTTTCTTCTGAACGTGAAACTGAATTACCCTTTCTGATTTCCTCCACTATAGAATGTGGCTTGATTGCATTGTGATGAAAGACAATGCATAAATGGCCTTTCTCATTTGAAAGCACTTTTTTGTTTTTATTTTTGTTTTTGTTTTTTTCCAGTAGTGGGAATTTAAATTATGACCTTGCACTTGCAAGGCAGGTGCTGTGCCACTGAGCTAAATCCCCAGCCCCTCATTTGAAATCACTTTATTTATCTTTATTTTAAAAATTAAGGGCTGGGGATATAGCTCAGTGGCACAAGTGCCTGCCTGGCAAGCACAAGGTCCTGAGTCTGATTCCTGGTACCAAAACCCAAAACAAAACAAATTTTTAAAACTATCAAAACAGCAATGAAGACCAAACTGAAACAACACAAAAACAACAAAAACAATACATGACCTCAAAACTAAATGATAGGAATTAAGAATGGTTGCTACATTACATATTATCTTCAACAAAGTTGCTCAGTCCACCAGACATAAGAATGTAAGATTGATCAAATAATCAGAGACAGTATCAAGCAATAAAAAATAAAACAACATTGGAAATGATGCAGAGCTTCACCATACAAGATGGTAGGAGTTCAATAATGGTCATTATACTGTATATTGTTGTTTTTCAGAGCAGTTATTCTGATTATGAAATTCAAGAGTGCAAAGTATGTGACCATAGTACATAATAACCTTCACTGTGGGGAACTGATACATGTATGTCACACATTATATTTTTGTTACTTCCCATTCTTTTCCTCTCTTTACCCCTTCCTCTGTCTCTTGTTTCTCACCTGCAAATACTTTTGCCAATAGTAAACAAAATGATGTTCTACTGCAAGCTAGAATAAACTACCAGATATTTAAGCAAATGAAGTTTCACATCATTTCATCTCCCAATCTTGAGTCACTGCAGGTAACACTGTAAAAAAGAGATGAGCTCGGTCTACCAAACCCTAACAAGTAGAAGACTTGAGTAAAGTAAATGTTGCTGTTGTTTTAAGCCATGAATGTGAGGAATAGTTTCTTGTCCAAAAGCAAATAACAGGAACAAATGGCATAAGTATTGCGAACTTAATTTGTATCAGATTGAATTCCTATTCTGGCTTCCACTAACATAATCTTGGTGCTTTATAATTTCCTCCATCTTACATGCAACTCTACCTTTCCCATTACTCAGATGAAGCAGAGTCACACTTTATTCCATTGCCTTTTCTACCTCATAAACAAACTAAGCAAAACCAGTTAGCACTCCCTTCTGAAAGCAGATATACCATGTTTAATGATCTACCTGTTTCATGATTGCTCAGAGTTACAATCTGTCTTTTTTGGTACAGTTATGTACATTTTGTTTATAGAAATTCAACGTCTTTTAAATTTTTTAAAAATTTTTGGTTTGTTTGTTTTTTGGTACTGGGACTCGAACTCACGATGTTGCGTTTGCCAGGCAGGCACTGTGCCTCTCAGCTAAATCCCCAGACCCTTCAAGGTCTTTTTAAGTACAGTACACCATGTTTATGCAGCATTATTAGTTTTGCTGATTGTACTGTACAGTACTGTAGTTTTACGTTCTGTTATGCATTATAGCACTGCATGTAAGAGTTAGGCAAATAAAAGCAAAGTCTCAAGTTGGAGCTTCCTTGGACCATTTCTTTTTTTTCTGAATATTTTAATGTACATATTACATACAATTACTATGTAGAAACTGATTCATTTAAAAACCTAGTCGCAGGAGTGGAACTTGGGTCATTAGGTGAGGCGTGTCTGCATGCCAAATGTTCAGCCTCTTTTCACTACCTGCTCAAGCCACCATCCTATCTCATCTCGTCTCAGATTCCTAACCACTTCATCTTTGCCTTCCTATTGTCTCTTGTCAACGCGGCAGCAGAATGATGATTTAAAAAGTAAGTAATAATATCCTGTTATTGTTCTTCTCAAAATCCTTCTCCAAGACGCCGCACTGCACTCACACTAAGTGCCTGTGCTTCATATAACTACAACTGTGGGTGCTCTGAAATCCTCTCACTCTCATCTAATTTCCTTTTTTTTACCTTTTTAGTATTTATTTATTTATTTATTTATTTTTGGTACTGGGAATCGAACTCAGGAGCTTGCCGCTGAGCGATCTCCCTGGCCTTCATCTAATTTCCTGACTTCATTTCTCAGCTGTGCTTCCCTCTTGATCATTTTTCTTCCCCGTTTAGGCCTCGCTGATGCTCTTCGACGCTGTAAGAACACTCGCTTCTCGGAGCCTTTGTATATGCTTTTCCCTCCACCTGGAAACATCTCTTCTGACTTGAAGCCTCTGCTAATTTATCATTATGTTGATAAAACCATATACAGGGGGCTGGGGATTTAGCTCAGCGGCAAAGCGCCTGCCTGGCAAGCGCAAGGTCGTGAGTTCGGTTCCCGGTACCGGAGAAAAACAAAAAAAAAAAAAAAAAAAAAAAAAAAAAAAAAAAAAAAACCATATACAAAGATAGCAATTTTCCATTCAAACTCCAGTACACTCTATATTCACTTTAATTTTCTCTGGATCACTTAGAACAAGTATATGGTATATTTTTCTTATTCATTTATATTCACCTCTCCCTTCCCCATTACAATATAAAGTACTTAGAAAAGACTTTTTATTATTCGTCACTACACCCCTAGTGCACTGCATTCCCAGCCACTATATCTTCTTGATCGTGCTTTCTTCCAAGCTGCTCCTACAAATGACATTCACTATTTGTCCTTGCCTATTGGATTGTTTTTTTATCACTGAAGTGCAAATCTCTCATTCAAGGACAATTTTTAGGCGAGTCTTCCCTGAACAACTATTTGATCACCCTTTGAATGAAGGTGAACAGGGCTCTATAGGAAACCAGTTTCCACACACATCTCCCCGAGCGCCAGTCATCCATCACCCGTTGATTTTTATTTTAATTATTTTAACCTACATTGCCAATCCAGCAGGGAGACATTTTGTCAAATCCTTTGTCTAGGAAACATCCTAGAACTCCTCTTGCAATTTACTAAACATTAGACCTCAGTAAGCTTCTTCAGATGTGAATGGTATCAGATAAAGAAACTCCAGCATACTGGTGCAAAGAACAAGAAAAATATACAATCACTGCCCAAGAAGACAGTAGGGTTATTGTGAATATCAGAATAGTAATTCAGTTAAAATTACTTTTAAAACTTCACAAGCCATATAAATGTAAACTTGTACGTGTTATTATTAATTAACAATAATAACAGTGAAATATGTGCATAGTTCATTACATGTTATAACCAGGCAAAGAAGAGTGCTCAAAAACAAAAGCTATTTTATTTCCTTTTTAGGGAAATTGCTCTTTTGAGGTGTCCTGAACTATCCATGTTTTATTTACTAAACCTAACCCGATGAGAACCCTGCTTGAAACCGCAGTTTATTTCATGATTTGTTAAACTGAGACAGCCTGAGGGGTATTGCAGGATGTTAATAGATACACTTTCTTCATTTTTAATGGAATAAAGAATCTTCTTGATATAAAACTTCAATCACAAAATCTTCAGACAAGAAAAGCCCGCTAGAGACAATCCAGCCCATTTACCTCCCTTCTCAGGAGAACTTCGGATCGTGTTATGCCTAAACAAAGAATAATCGCCTAGCCTGGAACATGGAAAAACATGTCTCGTAGAATCGTGTCATTAATCAGAATATGTGAGTGGTGGAGAAATGCTCTGGAAGTGGTTCACTTAAGGCTTAAGTATCCTTAGAGTTTAGGTCATCTGGACTATCTCAGGAATTCTCTCACAAAATTGCTTTGGGATTTATCACTCACAAAGTTACCTTTTAGAATTTGTATTCTGTAACTATACTTTCTGGATTTGAATAATAGCTATCCCATGTAATAGCTTGACTATGGGTAAGTTATGTATCTTTTCTGTACCTCAGTTTCCTTAGCTGTGAAATGGGCGTATGCTATTGCTTGAATCTTAAATGTACCCACAAAACCTGTGTTAAGGTCTTTGTCCCCAGTTTGGTGGTATTAAGAAATTATAAAGGTGAAACTAATGGGGCACAGTGTGAGGTTTGGGGCACTGATGGTGCCCCCGTGAAGCAAGTTGTGGGACCTGAAGCTCTCTTTCCTGCTGTCCTCTATTCTCAGCCCTATGCTGTACCACGCAGGGCACAGTTGCATGGTTTCTCCCCACAGGTCCAAGGCAGCAGGCCCAGTCCATGATGAACTGACACTATTGAATCGTTTTTCAATTTTTATTTTTTATTAGTACATGTTTACAGTGCATAATGATACATGCCTGAAACTAATGAAATTATGTGCAAAAATAAGATTTCTCTCTTTATACTTTGATTATCTATTATATTAGTTACAGTAAAAAAACGAACACATTAAGAGAATCTTTCTTACTAGGGTGAGGATTGAATAAGTTACTACATATAAACTGCTAATCAAATATGCAGTAGAAAAATCAATATATATTTGTAAAGGAATGAACAAACTCTTTGTTGTCTTCCTTAGGGATTTTATTTATTTTTTGATATTTATTTTGTTTTCCTTTACCAATATGAGCTTTCTTATACCTGTCACCTGGTACAGATATTTAGCTAAGATAGATAGCTAGAAAGTGAAGTGTAAGACAAAATGTTACATTTATCTTCTTTTTTTTAACTAGATACTGTCAACATGTTTTCTCAAGTTGTAAAAATCTAAGGAATGTGTAATTTGCTTTACATTACAGCCTAGCCATATTTATATATTGTTGAAAAGGTGCCTATATTATTTAATTTGTATTATTTTTAGAAAATGTATATTTTTTAAATATTAAAATATTCACTGACAGCTTACATAGAAAACCTGTTATGTACTTTGCACGTGTTATAAGTTGGCAGTAAGAAGATTTTTTATACTTATTTGATGTTTAATATATATTGAATTTTACTAATGGACAATGGTTCTTACTGATTAAAAAGAAACTTACACCTATAGATCTTGGATTCACATGTGTGAGAACTACAAAAAAAAATAAGTAAGTAAACTATTGTTATTCTACATTACATTAATACCTTAGTCATGCAATGGAATATTATATAGCAGTGAAAATAAAGCTACATCTATCAATAAAAATCTAAAATGTGAAAGTTTCAAAACTTAAGTCCTAGAAGAATGCATATAATATTATTAAACAAAAAATTTAATGCCCATAAAACCAATGTCTCTCTCTCCCTCTCTCTCTTTATATAAATATATGCTAATACATATGTGCTCAGTCTACAAAATTAGCAAGGGAATGCTTCACACAAACTCAAGACTGTGTTTACTTTTGAATTTCAAGGAAGAAAATCAAAATCTAGCATTTATTTATTTATTTATTTTGGTTTTTCTCTGATACCGGGAACCAAACTCAGGACCTTGCGCTTGCCAGGCAGGCACTTTGACGCTCAGCTAAATCCCCAGCCCCCAAAATCTAGCATTTACAACAAGAGTTTTTTTATTTTTTTATTTTTTTATTTTTTGGTTTTTCTCCGGTACCGGGAACCGAACTCACGACCTTGCACTTGCCAGGCAGGCGCTTTTGCCGCTGAGCTAAATCCCCAGCCCCAACATAGGGCTTCTTTTTTTTTTTTTTTGGTTTTTCTCCGGTACCGGGAACCGAACTCACGACCTTGCGCTTGCCAGGCAGGCGCTTTTGCAGCTGAGCTAAATCCCCAGCCCCTTACAACAAGAGTTTTAAATGCATGTCCAGTGCTCTGTTTGTTAGTGGATAGAAAGTTGTACATACCCTTCGGAATTTCCTAATTGTGTACATGCTATGTACACATTTTAAGGATTTAATATACTTCATAAATCAAAAAAAATAAAATTTTCAACTTATAAAAATGGATCACTAAATAATGGCAAATGTGTGACTTTCTAAAAAGAATGATGTTGGGATATCAGCTGAGTATTAAAAAAATCAATCTATAACTTTATCTCAGACAAAACACCAAAATAAGTATCAGCCTGGTTAAAAATCCAATTACAAGAAAGTCCCAACTTTGAAGTTATTAGATTTAGACTGTTTACGCTCTCAAGGTACACATGGTACCCAAGGGAATCAATAGTCGTCAATGCAGTAATGGTACAGATAGACCGAGTTGCTCTTCTAAAAGGCAGTATGGTGCCCGTGCCACAAAGCAGGCTGCTCCATTACTCTGCAGAAGGAAAGTCATGCTTAGCGAAGGGGAAATTCATTGGTGCCTAAAGCAGGCCAGCTGCATGTGTTCTCATAAAGGGTGGAAAGTATTTTAAACTTAGAAATATTATTCTGTGCCAGATCCTTCCTTATTACCCGAAGAAAATAGTAACAAAAGATAGCTATTATGACTGACTGCTTTCCAGATTTCATATTTTAAATGTTTGTCTTTAAGGAACTGTCAATTTATTGGTTATTAAATATGATAACCTATCAATTTAAGGCAGCAGAATGAAATTTAAATAAATTTGTTTGCAATTATCCCATTAAAACATATACCTTTAAGATGCATTATCCTTTATACATAACATTATCTGAATTATGTACCTGCAATGGGAGCAATGTATAATATATAAATTGCATGGCTCTTTTTTTTTTTTACAAGAAATATGCATTGTAGATTTATATCTTGGTATGACTCAGCATAAAGCAAATACTTTCCTGGACTCGAAGCAAGAGGCAATGCCTGAAGTAATAGGAAACATGAACCAAAGCACATGCAGGTAGATTACAGACATGTCATGTCAAAATGCTCATAACCTTTAACTTCTATTAAAACTATTCTGCAGTCATTTTTTATATTTTGCAAAAGTCTTCTGATTAACCTGGAAATGTTAGAATTCAGTACGGAGCTTTATTTATCACGTGTAATGCAATTTTGAAATGTTCCCTTATGAGCTCATTAAATTCATCTGCAACTGCTTTCCGAATCTTTTTGTTGAAATATGTACAACATTTCAAAGGGAACTAGAACTAGGAGAAATGTCGAAGCACAGAGTAGTAAGGTCCAGTTTTTTATAATTCAATCAAGGTCAAGAAACCTTAATTTCTTTCAACAAAACTTCTGGGGCTCATAGGGTGGGGACACCATGCAAATAACCAGTCTGTGCCCCCAAGTAAGCAGCAGGATCTTCCCGGTTGTAAGAAGTTTTCTTCATAAAATTTCTGGTAAGAAAAGACCCAGACGATGACCAGAATGTAATGTTATTTTAGCAATGGCTACTGAAAGTAGTTAGGGCAGAAAAGCTTTCATTTCTCCAAGTTTACATAAGATGGTGTTCTGTGGAATGATAGCAGAGTAGTATGAAGGGTTGGTTGACTTTCGGTAAAAGAGCAGATAGAAAAGATGTTTGACTTTTGTGTCCTAAAGTCTCTATCACAATTCCTAGCTCTTCCAGTGTAGCAGAGAAAAAATTGAAAATATATAAATGATAAACATGGCTATGATCCAGTGAAATAGTATTTAATAAAACAGTTAGCAGACCAGATTCAGCCCATGGGTTTTAGTTTGCCAACTGCTGTAGCTCTACTAACGCACAACAGTGAGATAAATCCACATTCATAGCGTCTTTACTCAGGAGAAGATAGAATAGAATAAGGATGCCATTCAGCACTTAAAAAAAAGTCATTAAAGACTACGGCCAGATATCATGAATGGGAAAGAAGCGTTTTTACAAATCTGCACAATTCTCATTCTTAAACATGAAATTCAAAACCTTAACTAAGCACAATGTTTTAAAATGTGTTATCTATTCATTACAATGCTCAAAGAAAGGAAAATAAGCTGTAATATTCTGGGTCAAGGCTTGGCAGCAATATGAATATATAGAGTCTATTACTAAATGTTAGTAATAAAAAGCTGCAGAGATTGAGAGGGCACCAGTCAAAACAAAGAACAGAAAAAGACTTAGGCTAATTAAATCATAAAGAAAAGTAAAAAAAAAAAATATACAGAGACTCATTATGTCATGAGAAATGTATTCTACTAAAATTGAGGAAAAGAGTTCCAACACATGGATGGTTCATAATTTCTAATAGGCTTTACATAGAGACATAAACCGTGATCCTCATAATACCCTTTGTTATTTGTGAAAAGATCACACTTTAAAGCACAGAAGGAGACCTCAACGAGTTGTATTGTTCAGATTTCATCTGCAGTCAGCATTAATTAGGATATTAGCTAGCATGTGCCGAATGCCTACTGTGTTCCAGGCGTTTTCAATATAATATCTCCTATCTTCACATCCTTTGAATCACAACTCTGCTACTTAACTAACTTTGTGACCCTGGAAAATGCACTTAAATGTCTCTGTACTGCTGTTTCTAAAGGGGATTCTTCTGTAGAAGTCTGGGTAAAGTGGCTGTAAAAGACATGCCATTCATTTCCTTTTGGAAGATTTGTTATCAGGGAAATAGAAAGCACACTAACCTTCTAAGAACAGAAAGATACATGGAAAATATGTTGTAGCTCATCAACCTGGTGAAGTGCTAAGCAAATTTGGACACCAAATTAATATCCTCTCTGGATGGGCATTTGAACTAGGGCTGATCTCAGAGATGTGACTGCTCTTGCCTGTAATGGCTGCCTGAGAGCAAGGCGAGAAAGAGAAAGGAAGAGAAATTGTATTCTTCTGCCTCTGATTAGCATAACAGGCTGTAGAGTTCAGTGGCCATGTCATTTCACTTTACTTTTCAAATATTTCACCATCCTTGGGGTTTAAGTGCTTATTACACACTAATGGATGAGATCTGAGGACTTGGCTCTTGATTAATTCTTCTCTGAAATCATGAGTGTCACTTTCATTTGTATCACCTCTCCTGCCATCCTATGATGAGGAGTGTGTAAACTGAAACACAGTAGTTGGTGTGTGATTATTTACTAATTAGACATTCCCTCTTGCTTCAAGTAGGGCTGGTCTCATGCCCCCAGCATTAAGGTCCTATAAGATAGGGATACTGACCTTTGATTCCTCTGAACACCTATGGATAGCTCTTTACTTGGCAACAGTCAGTATTCAGGAACAATTTTACTGTTTACTATATGCATGGCACTGCATTAGAGACTAGGAAAAGAGCATGGAGCAAAAATAGACAAAATTCTTGCCATCATGAGTGCCTTTTGCATTGCAGTTGGGAGACGGTCCTTAATCAAACAATTATAGAGTTGAATTTAAACTTGAAGTGTGATGACTTATATGAGACCAGGTTGTTAGGAATGGAAAATAAGATATCTCTGACCTTGAGAAATTTCTAATCTAAGGCCAGTCAACACAAAATCATGAAGCACACTAATACTGGCAGAGCTAGATGGAGCACCAGGCAGTGTGGGGTCCCCAATGAAGGACAGTTTACCCTCTGGCAGCCAGGAAGGCTGCGAGAAGAAGAAGCAATGCTTTGACTGACTTTTGGAAACAAGAAGAGAAATGAACCAGGTGAAATTGAGGAAAAGAGTTTCAGGCAGACCAGAGATGATCGGTGAAATTATGGACCCCGGAAACCACTCAGCGTGTGGGGAATTGCAATCATTTTGCAGTTGCCAAAGAAGAACCTATGAGAATGAACTGAAAAAAATGATGCTGGAGTGGAAGTCAGAGACAAGATTATGAAAGAGTCTCTTTATAACTCTTTATAAATCTTATAAATATAACTCTTAGTTCTTCAGAACTCAGGTTCTGAAATGGATAAGGGATTGAAAACAATGGCTTTTGGTAAGTACGTGCTGTGCTTAGACTTTTTAGGTAAATATTGATAAGTAGCTTTGTGAAAGTTGAATTGAAAGTGTCCCCCACAAAAGGGGATGACAGCTACCTAAGTGGAAAATGTAGTGGAAATATAGATGATAGCCAATATGATAATAGGAGCTATTGAACAAGATTTAATTGCCAGATTTTGTGTTCAGTTATTTGGGGGAGATGAGAAAGAAAGAAGGGAGAGTGAGAGAAGAAGAAGGTGAAGGAGTGGGGATGAGGTGAGGAGAGTGAGTGGAATAAAAAGAAAAAAATAAAGGGTAAAGTTAAGGGAAAATGGAAAGGAGGCATCCAAAACCACAGGGACAGACGTTGATGTCCCTGTGAAAGAGGATCAGGTGAGATTTTAGAGGACGTATCATGCAGCAGATGAAGTTCACACTTTAGAAAGAGATCAGTTCGATTTACAGGGCAGGTGGTCCAATTATTTTCTGACTGAATTAAGGTACGATATTTAATAATCCTTTGCCTACATTTCTTCACCTGTTAAGGGGAAATGAAATAGTAGCTATCTCATATCTTTGCTATTGAGATTAAATAGGTTAATACACATAAAGTTCCCAGAACCATGAATTTCAGTAAGTGATCTACAAAAATGAACTCTTACTGTTCTTTCAAGTAAGAAAACACACTGTTTGGAATTTGGATATGCTGATATTTAGGTGTGTATGAAATATCCATATGGCAATGACCCCAGCTACATTGTTTATCACTACATCTGCATGTACCTGGCAACCTGTTTGCTTTGTAGTGCAGCCTAAAATATATATTTTACACAGATAGGTAAATGAGTGAATGAACAAGATACATAATGGGCAGTTAGATCTGCACCTAAAACCAGTGGAGAAGACAGGCAAGGCATGTTGGAAACAGCTGTTGTAGTGTGGGCAATAACCAAGGCTGACATTCTCCAGAAATTATTTTAGGATGAGAACACAAGATAAAGGATTGAATCCTAAGAAGCAATGGAATGTAAGATTCAGGGATAGCCGCAGGATGAAAATAATATTAAGAGAATGGAAATCAAATGAGAAACAGATGTATGTGTTATTTCTACAATAGAGGTCCATAATATCATGTGCAGCTACAACATTTAATAAGAGAGACTATGGACCTCAAAGTTGTGTATTGCTTCCCCCAACTCCCAGCAGACTTTATCCCACTTTTATTACTATTTTACACTTCATCTATAGTTATTCCTTCTTCATAAACTGCATATTGTGTGGCAAATGTCCTAGATTTTGAGTTACTTGAAGAACAATACTTTTCTTATTCATCTGTATTTCCCTGGAATCAAACAAAGTGCTTGGAATATAATAGAGGGTGAGCCGTATGCATCTTAAATGAACTATATTGATCTTATATTAAGAAATTACCTTGTCTCAGGGGCAGGACTTTCTAAATGAAAACTAAATGGCACTGCTATTCAGGCATGTATGTCCCAATTCTGACAAAACTCAATGGGTTGAAGAGGAGTCCAAAACTCAGGAGACAGAGGTGAAACATCACATTGATTATTCTCATTTGCTCTCCTACTGGGCTTTGGAGGAAGCATTTACCAGTTGTAATAAGTTTCAGATATGTTCAATTTAAAAATTCTGAACCTGGTAAAATCTTCCACATGAACAACTTAGTTGAACTTGACAGACACTCCATCAAGAAGCATTTACTAAGTACATTCACGGTTGACTTTTCAAACACAACATAAATAATATTTGTTCCTCTAGTGAGAAAATTATACCCCAAGAACAGCGTATTCACTTATGGTTCCTGTTCAGATCACCATTACATGTCCCGTAATATAGTATGATATCCCCATGGTCAGAAACCGTGTCTTATAACCCAATCAGTGAGCACAGTAACTGACAGCTAGTAGGTTCTCAGTAAATGTTCGTTTAATTATTAGCTTTAAACTACTTATTAGGAATGTAAATTTAGTGCAGAGGTAAGAAATAGTGTAATTATGAAATGTCAGTTTTATTTTAGAACACCCTCCTCTCAGTACTATAGAAAAGAAAAAAGCCATAAAGTTGTTCTCTTCAAGATTATGAAAAAAAGACATGTACACTCAAGTGCATGTATGGGCTCAAAAAACATGGAGGAAAGAAAAGAACTGTTGGTAAGCACATGTTTTTCAAAATACATGGTGAAATATCGGTGCCACAGTATTAGAGGGCATCTTATAACTAATCCTCACTAACCAATAACTACTGCTTCAGTTGAATAATTGAGGTGTAGGATGGTTGAAATGACTCAGAGGATTTCAAAAGGAATCTTAGTTGATTTAATTTTTTAAAAATCCATCAGAATGACTGTACATGATAATTATGTGAATAAGTTCTAGATGAGTTTAACTAATTTTAACTGTGATTGTGAAAAAAATCAGTCTCATAATAATTGGTATTTATATCTAAAAGTCATTAAATAAGGAAGACAAATAACTTATTTTAATGTATCTACTTTAACAATTATTTTGTAGTAAAAATATAGTTTGACATATAGTTCTTTCAGTTTTAACCATCAGAAAGATTTGTATAATCACCACCATAATCAGGAGACCAGTGACTTCAAATTTTCCTCATGCTATTCCTTTCCATTTATAAGCTCCACTTACTGTAACTCCTGGCAGACATTAATCTGTTCTCCATAGTGACAGATTTTTGTTCATATAAGAATATTATAGAATTGGAAATATATGTGTATATATATGTTCCTTTTGAGAGTGGCTTAATTCATCCCCCATAATTCCTTTGGTGTCTATCCAATTCATTGTATACACACGTTCTATGTGTGCATCAGTAGTTTTTTGTGTTTTATTTGGCATTTGATGTAATGTGGTATCCCATTTTATGAATAAACTGCAATTTGTTCATTCATTCACCCTTTCAAGGTCGTTTGTGTGATTTACAGTTTGAGGAGATGATAGAGCCCCTATGAATATTTGCATACAAGAGTGTGCTTGAACATGAATTTTAATTGAGTAATGGCAAGTCTCACACAGTACAATGTCTAGGTTTTATGAGAAAGATATGTCCAACTTAGTAGAAGAGGTCAAACTGTTTTCCTGAATGTCTCTGACATTTTACATTCCCTTTAGTAATGAATACAAAGTCCAGTTTTCTCACCTCTTTACTAAGATTTGCTCTTGACAAAATTCTTAATTTCATGCATTTTAATATATATTTAGGGTTATTTCACTGTGACTTAAATTTGCATGTCCCTGATGACTAATGCTCTTAAAATAATTTCATGTGCTTGCATGCCAGCCGCATGTATTTTGGCAGATTGTCTCTTCAGTTATTTATTTATTTATTTATTTATTTATTTATTTATTTATTTAGGCCTATTTATTGATGATTCTTAGTGTTGAGTCTAGTGACTTCTTTAAGTTTTATATTTTTTATCTTAACAGTATTTTAAAAAATGTTCCTATTAGTACATGTTTGCTATATATAAAGACTACATCCCTGGTGTAGAGTTGGTACAAGTACCTAACAAAGCTTAATTCTTTTCCTGTCTCTTCCCCTCCTTCATCCTCCCTCCTCTTTCCCATCTCTTGATCCGTGATGTCTTCAATGTAACAAAATTTCTGTAGCTTGCTTTTGCGTTCTCTTAATAACACCTCAATGAGAGTTTTTGATTTAGATGGTATCCAATTTAACGTTTTTTCTTTTAAGCATTGTACTTGTGCTGTCATGCCTAAGAACTCTATCTAATGACAGTTAAGCAGATTTTCTCTTATGTTTACTTGCAAAAACTTTTTATTTTAAAAATTATTTGTTACTTTTTGAGAAAGGTTTCTTATGTAGTTCAAGCTGGCCTTGAACTTATTATGTCTTCCAGGCTGGCCTGGAACTCAAGGCAATCCTCCTGTCTCAACCTCCAAAGTGCTGGAATTACAGGCTTGCACTACCATGCCCAATGGAGATTTTATAGCTTTACTTTTTACATTTATACCTATTTGTCACTTTACATACAAACTGTGAGGTTTATTATTTTCATATTAGTGTCCAATTTTTCCATACTATTTTGGTAGAAAGCATCTTATTTCCAACGAGATGTTTTTGTACTGTGGAGAAAAGCAATTGACACATTTTAATGGAACTATTGTGAACATTTAATTTTATTTCTTTGATAAATGTGTCTTCCCTTTTACCAATATTATACTATCTTGATCACTACAGCTTTATTTGTAGTAAACATTAAACAGGGCTGTATGTACTCTAAAACTGTATTCATCATCTATAAAGTACTTTATCTCTCATGACCTGTTAATTACAAAATCCCAGACACATGGACACAACAGTTCCCAAAGCAAAACAGGTGGATTTCTCACAAGAAATCAAGCAGGTTTTCAATAGGACGGCCTAGATCTCATGTCAGCCTGAGACATGGGATTCATAGCATGATTTTCAGGACTGGGATATACAAGTTCTCCCGGGTTTCCTCAAGATTTGGACAACACATGGGCTGGGGATTTAGCTCAGTGGCACAGCGCCTGCCTGGCAAGCACAAGGTCGTGAGTTCGATTCCTGGTACCAGAGAGAAATTTTTAAAAAACCAAGAAAAAAAAAAAACCCAAAAAAAGATTTGGACAACACATAAGGAGGCAGAAGCCAACAAAACCTTGCTATTGTGCCTTCTCATGGTAGCTGATGCTGCAGTCCCCAGATGGAGCTTGTACTTCTATTTTTGCTTTTGTCTTCTTTTTCTCTTGTTTTGACCAAGTTCCCTCTGCAGAGCTAGTTTCTCCTATATCCCATTCACCCCTCACTTTTCCAATTTTTGGCACCATTTAGCAAGGGTATTTTACCTTTCTTACTTTCCTTGTCTTCCCATAAAAGTTATTGTCAGAAGTTCAACTGAGTTAGAAAATGTTAAAGAGCCACATGCTATAATAATTAATTAAAGTAATAAAAAGACAAGAGGACTGTAACAAGCTAGGCTTTAATCCCTTGTCACTACAGCATAAGCAAGAAACTGAACCAAAGGAAATACCTGCTTCTCCCAACTCAGTTTTCCCCCATAGAATGGCATGCTCGGTTGAAGGTCAAATGAATTAGCACAGACATGGTGGTCCTTTCACTATAGAAAGAGGAAATAATGAGGGGGGAGAGAAAGAGAGAGAAAGGCAGTTACGATTTAGATCTGGGATGTCCCTCCAAGCCTCACGCTCCCAAAGGTGGGGCTCGTGAAAGGGGATTGAGTTATGGGGCACTACAGCTAACTCGCTTCTAGATTTCTCTTAGGAGGGGGGATCGGATGAGCAGAGGCAGGGCACTGCACTGGGTGACAAGGAAGAACATGTCTCCCTCTCCTCCTCCTCCCTCCCTCTCTGCTTCCTGGGCACCCAAAGAAGGTTTCCTCTGCTGTGCTCCTCTGCCATGCTTTTCTGTTTGGGGAGACAGCTGATCATGGACCGTGAACGTGAGCCAAATTAAACCAGTGCTTTAGTTTGTGGGTGTTAGGTATTGTGTCTCAGCAATGAGAAAGTAGGACAGACAGATAGACAGACAGACAGACAGATAGAGAGAAGACTTTTGTCATTCTGTCTACTGAGGGCCCAGGGAAGGAGGAGCAGGGGGAGAGGTAAGGCTGGGGATGAAAAATTACAGTTTCATCCTTTTCTAGATAAGGAAGTATTGATAGAAGCACGGAAAGAAGGCTCCTACATAGGTTCCAGAAAAAGTCTCTGAATGAAAGATTCCCGGGCCTATAGCATAGTTAACCAGAGCAAGGTGGGGTGAGGCTTGTGGCCAGGACTGCAGCTCTAGGCAGAAACCAACAATTCATAGGTGAAGAGGGAAACCTGAAGTGGGAGAACAGCTTCATCAAGAGGTTTATCACAGAAAGTCTTAGCAATTTCCTGTGGTCATCTCTTGACGTGTATGCAATCACATACAGGATTTGTGACCTAGAGCCACATTTTTTAGTTATTCTTCAATTTATTACAGTGGTGCAGGCTGGAGAAAATGGTGGCTGCATCATAGTGGCAGCAAATCAGAATGATATGAATTTGAATGATTCTTTTTTAAATCGTATTACACTGGCACATTTTAAATATACATAATGATCACAATCATCATGGAGAATTTGTACATGCACATGATATAACTTGAATGATTCTAATGATGTTTTGAGAGCAGAAATAATAATACTTTAAAATTAATATTAAAATTTGAGGGTATTGAAAAAATTAAGATAATGAAAAAAATTTATTTGGGCCCAAAGCTTATCAGATTATAGTAATAGGTTTTGACTAAGTGTAGAAAAAAAGAGAAGAAATGGATTTGAGCTAAAATGGAAATCTGTTGTGATTAGTGTTTAAGTTAAAAATATTAGGTATTTATAATTACCAGTGAAGCAAGTGGATAGTTAAGTCTGAACTACCTGGAGGAAAATCAAGAATGGAGATATATTGTCTGACTTCTGGTATTTAAAGTTTTATGCTGGATAAGCTAATGTATATAGAGCAGTCAGATAAAGACTGAAGGCATGAAACAAAGACCCAGGTAACTCTGATGTTTAGAATTCAAGAAGGGGAGGAGAAACCACTAAAAGAAAGCAAGGAGTGGTCAGTTTGCTAGGGAGGAATTAAGAAGACTATAATGTCCCAGGTGTCAAAGTGAATAATTTAAATGGAAAGTGAGATCAACTTTCCAATGTTGCTTAGAAATTAAATATACTAAGACCAGAGATCAGAACTTGGCAGTGTAGAAGCCACTTGTGAGCCAACAAAAATAGGACTGATAGAGTAGAGAAAGTATAAATACATAGAAGGAGGAAAGAATGTGAGATGGAGATGCTGAAGCAAGAGTCTACAGAAAACTCTCAAAAAGAAAAAGTGTGAAATGAAACAGAAGAATGGATCGATGCATGGAAAATGAAGGAATGAGGTTGCTATTACTATCAAAGACTAAGGAATATAACAATTTTGCCTATATCATTGAAAGTAATGATCAATAAAAGGGCCAAGACTCAAAATTTACATAAAGAGAACTCTGAAAAACAGAGACACACACACACACACAGAGAGAGAGAGAGAGAGAGAGAGAGAGAGAGAGAGAGAAAGCAACAGAGAAAGAGAGAGAAAGAGAGACAGACAGAGACAGATGCAGTGATAGAGACAAACAGAGACACAGAAAGAAGACGGTATAGATATCTGTATAAGTGGTTATATGGGTCTTTGGTGAAAATGAGGACGCTCCCTCCACTGAGCAGACAGAGAAAGCAGGAAGAATGTATACAGAAGGTTGAGAGGTAGCTTAATAATTTGCTGAAGGTGTGAAAGGGAGTTCTTTTGTACGAGACTCTGGTCAGTTTTCCCATTTCTGGGACCAAGGGTGCAATATCTGCAATATAAAGAAAGACAGGTTTAATTGGGCTTATAATTATAAAGGTTATAATTTATGATCATTTGTTTCAAAGGCAAAAACAAAATGGTAGATAGGCATTGTTGTTGTTTATTTCTAGATATCCTTGCAAAAGCCTCATCTATGAGCAGATGAGGATTAGGAGGTGATTGGATCATTGGGATGTGATACTCACCAGTGGATTTGTTCATTGGTGAATTTATAACTGAGTGTGGTGTTGGGAGCTAAAGCCTGGTGGGAGGAGATGGTCACTGAGTGCATGGTCTGGAAGGGTCTATCTCCTTCCTCCTCCATTCAGTTCTCCTTGCTGCCATGCCACGAGTAAGCCTCTTCTGCCATGCCCCTCTGCTATGTCACCCTGCCTTGGAAATAGCAAGCTAGGAACTGAAATCTTTACAAACTGTGCACCAAAATAAATCCTTCCTTCTCTAAATTGTGAGGGTTGGGTATTACGTCCCAGCAAAAAGAAAGTAGCTAAAACAACCATGATTGAGCACAGCATCTCTGTTCACAGAAGCTGGCAGGCAGAACCCAGAGAAAGAGTGCTAGCAAGAGATATCCTCTGGAAAGGCACATTCCCAGTGACACATTCCCTCCAACTGGGCCCCAGCTCCTAACAAGTATGAATATCAATGGCTTAGTCCCCTGATGGGTACACTAAACATTGCTATGGGAGACTCTTATTCCGATCAGGCTGACATTTACGAATAATTATCACAAGTCTACCCCTTATAAGCTTGATATCTAATCACATATCCTTAATTTATAGGTAATATCCAAATAAATAATAGCAACTTAATAATTCCTACCGATATGACAAAACTATCCTGCATAAAACCACAAACAATTTAATCCCCTCTCCAGAATTTCAATAGTTCCAGCATTCTCCAAAGCTCAAGCCCAAAGTCTCCTTTGAGACTCAAGGCAAACTTATAGTGTGAACTCTGTAAATAATCAAAACCAAGTTTCATAATTCAAATAGCACTGGCTAAACATTCCCATCTCTCCAAAACAAGAGATTGGAGGAGAAAAAGATTCAGAACTAAATGAGACTGAAAGCCAACAGGGCAAACACTAAGTTATGTAGTTCCATGCCTAGCATGCTGGGCACATGGTGTTAAGACATTAGTTCTAGTGGGCTTGTGCATCTGCGACATTATGGCATTTTGTGCTCCCGCCCAATGCCTCTCTTTTCAGTTCATTCTGCCCAGGACTTGTAGCTTTCTTCAGCAGACATTCCTCATATCTCCAACCTCCTGGACTCTAAGTTGCACCTTATGTTCCACTGTCACAGGTGCACACACACTCTTATCAGGGGCACATTGCCTGTGCTCTCAGGCCTTCCTTTGAAATCGGAGTGGAAACCTTATTGACCTCACAACTCTTGCATTCTGTATCCCTGAAACACCAGAAGCATGGGGACAATGCCAAGGTGTATCTTAATGTAAGCATTTATCCAGGACCCCATGGAACATGGCAATAGCAACCTCTGAGTGCCTAGATGGTGGAACACAGAGTAGTTAATCTCAGGGGATCAATTTGGGAGGCTTCCCTTCTTGAGCAGTAGTTCTTGGGTCTCTCCTCTCAAATGAAAGTTATACTTTTATACTAATGTGTGGGGTCTTGCTGATTCCATAGATGCCCACAAGGGACTGTTTTGTCATGCTTCAAAGTACTAGGTTCCTTTTTAAAGTATCTAATCTCTTTAGAAACCATATTTTCCTTGTCCCCAATGTTGCATGATTTTTTGAACATAGTTTTAAGGTCTTCACATCTTTCTATTCTGGTTTTTGCTCTCAACTCTCACTATAGATTTGGCCAAAAGCAGCCAACAGTACCCATGGCACTACCTAAACATTGGGATGTCTTGAAATTTCCTCTGCCAGATCAATTAGTGTGCCATCATTTAAATCAAAGTCTTAAAACATGTATAAAAGAGAAATTCTTGGCAAGAATGAAACATTCATGGCTTCTAGACCATTTCTTAATAGTCTTCTTCCCCCCTGGATGTCTTTGTGCAATTGACATTTAATGTCCACATTCTTATGAACATTCTGATATTCGGAGATCCAACCAGACTGTCCCATAACCTTTTGCTTTTAGCAGTCTGGGGCTTCTCTAACCCATACCTTCAAACTTTCAAAAATGGCTTCCTCAAATCAGTTCCATGTCTTCTGCATCATATGGTCAGGTATCATGAAAGAAGTTGTCCTACTTTTCTGGTACCAAATTTTTATATTTAACACATTTGTTGTCCCTGGGACAAACTACAGGACAGGCACAACTTAAGGGATAGGTTTCTTTGCCTCACAGTTTCATAAGTTTCATTTCATGGTCACCTGGATCCAAGGTAGTAGTATGGTGACAGAAAGGCATGGTGGAGCAAAGTTGCACACCTTACTGTAGCAGAAAGCAGAGTACAGAGGAAGATGGCTAGGAAGAAACAGACCCCCCAGAAGATATTCCCCCAGTAATCTACCCTCTTCTATTGATCTCCACTTCCTAAGAGCACATTCAGCTGTAAACATCACTGGATCTGTCCATCTTTGGGTATAGTGCCCCCATATTCCAATAACATATCAAGAAGTTTCTTAACCTGGTCAAATCTGCAACTAGTGGCTTTTGTATTTTTTTTGGTGGTAGTGGACACCAGGAATAAAACTCAGGACCTTGTACTTGCCAGGCAGGTGCTGTGCTGGTGAGCTAGCGGTTTCTATATTCTAAATAAAATATCAGTCATATTATTAGCTCAATAGTGTAAGATTTTTGAGCGGAGGTAATTTCAAAATGTTGCCTTGGAAAATTATTAAATAAACCTTAAACAGAGTGGGAGTTTTGTGGTCAGCCATTATAAGATGCCCACATGAATTATCTGCATGTACTGCCAATCTGTCCTATCTATAACTATGCATCTTTAAATACACAAATGACCTCATACTCATTGGAATTTTATCTGCTGCACTTTTATGTTTCATCTTACTATATTTTAGATATTTATCCAAGATGTTGCATATGTACTTACCATATTTGTTTAGTTATAGATTTTATTTCATATTTTATTCCTCGGAGTCAAGTGAAGTGGGAAAGATTTGAGAACGAAAGTCTTTACTCAAAGTATATGGTTCACCTGGAAATAACAAAAACAATGTATTCAGTATTTCTAACCTTGTTTCAGTTTAGACAAACTGCTTAATGGGTACATACTATGAAAAATTTGAACACTAGTTGACTGCTGACTCTAGAATGATTGCTTCACATTAAAAATAATGTGAAGTACATGAGAGTACACTGAAGTGAACTCTTAAAGAGTATTATAATCTTTTCAGATATTTGCTAATTCAGTATTATCTAAGTGTGACCCAATTTTTCCTCTACTGAATAGACCCTCAGAATCTTTTCTTTCCTCCTCAAATGATATTTCTTTTCTATTGGAATTTTATTCTTTAAAGTTCTTGGACAGCTCCAAGGAGCACTTCAATAGTGATAAGCAAAGAGGTGCTTGAGTCAAAGATATCAAATCTTACATCTCTGCCTTTTTTGGTGTATAGTGGTCTCCTTTTTATGTTTAAGCCTGCTGAGGAGCAGCACATGTGGTATGAAGTAGTTCTGGACTGCTGCTCTTGATTACTTGCCTCCTGGTCTGTGTTTGCCCTGTTTAGCCTGAGCTTTCCCTTCTTTTAAAAGCTGTGTGATACCCCCTACTAGGAATATGACAGGTCTCTACTTTAGCTAAAAGACTTTCTCTGCCCTTATCCTTCCCTCTTTCTGTAATGTCACTGTCTCTTGCATCTCTGATTTTGAAAAAAAATCTTCCTCTAAGTGATAGACAGAATAAAATAGCTCACTGGAGTTAGCTGCACTGCCCTTCTTTTATCAGAAAATAAAAACGTCAATGTCTAAATACAGAGTTGAAATTAGGAAGTATGCTTTCTGACACTAGACTCACTCCATCATTTTCTTGCTGTGGGGAGTGCAGGGAACTGCTTGACCTCTCGGTTTTCTTTGGTTCAATGAAGGCAGTAATTTTTGCCTTGTCTTCCTGAAGTAGGTGAATAATTAAGGGTTGTAGCATCTTTGAAACTTAAAAAGGAAGCTGCAAAGCCTAATCACTAGCAATATTCACCTAAGTTTTTGAAGTAATTGCAGAGAAAATAAATAGTTTGGATATTTGGCAGGAAACCGTGACACAATACAAATTCATCAAGAAATGCACAAGAAGATCTTGCAGTCGCGTCAGGAAGATATATAGCCCTGCCTTTTCTTCTCTCCCTCTCCTGGGTTATGCCTTACATATCCGTTTCTAGACTCCTTCTCTGAGGTTTCACCTAAACTACTCATCAGTTAGTTATATTGTTTAAAAGCTTGGAAAGGTGGGTACATAGTTGCACACTTAAATTTACTACCTTCTGGTAGGGCAAATGACTTGTCACCTGTTTCAAATTTCTGTGCCTCAGTTTCCTTATTGTGTACAGTGTCAATAACTTTCATAACAAAGAACTGTCAAAAAGAAGCATGCATGGGTATGAGCAAACATGTATTGATACTAAAACGTGGATAGATTTTATGGAATGACTGCTTCCTTCTATTCTTTGGAGCAGATTTAAGACTATTTGTGTGACAAACATACAACATGGACTGTTCTAGTAAGTTACACGGCTGCATTAAGAGATTTAAAAGCAAGACAGTGCAGGTATAACATGGTGGTTTGTATGTTGTTTGAGTGTGTCCCAAAAAGTTCATGTGTTGGAAGCTTGGCGACTGATATAGTAGCATTAAGAAAGAGTGGGACTTTTTATTAGATAGGCCCTACTGGGAGATGGTTACGGAGTACAGCTATTAGGAGGGATTAATGTACTTATTGCTGGAATTCAACTGGTTCTTCTAAGAATGCATTGTACCTAAGCAAGACCATCTCATGTACTTAGCCACTCCTCCATGCATCCATTTGCTTTCAAATTCGCCATTATGCTGTAAATTGGCCAAAGAAGACTTCAAACAAGTAGGGCTATCCAGTCTTGGCCATTTAGCCTCTAAACTCTGCCCTGAGCAAAGTTACAGCAAAAAAGCCTCTTTACTTCTTTAAAGTTATCAGCCTCAGGTAAGTTGCTATAGCAACAGAAAATGAAATAAGATGCAAGGATTAGGGCTAACTTTAATGCAGGTCTGGGTTAATGTGCCCACTGCTACTTCAAACCACAAATATGTCTGGTATCAGACCAACTGTAGTATTGTGTTACTAGAAATAATGCCAACTATTTAATAAACCCAGGAGAGCCTTATATATCATCTAAAATGTAGATATTCTCTATGTTCAGCTCCAGAAACAGACAATAAACATGAAGATAGATGCCTTAAGGGAAACAGCATCAAAGAAGTGTATGACTTCTTATAAGGCTGTATTTCTCATGAAAGAAAAAAAATATATATATATACAATATATAGTATATATATGCAATTTCCAAGACACTATAGACATAAACAATGATGATGTGTTCATTCTTTAAAATAATTTCATTGAAGTATAACTGACATATGAAAAATTGTACACAGTTAACATATACATCTTGATGATTTTTGAGAGAAGTATCCACTCATGAATCCATCATTACAATCTATTCCATACAATTATTCTTCACTTTCAAAAGTTTCCTCCAATCTTCTTATTAACTATTATCAATTTTTGGAAAATAACACAATAGAAGATCTATTTTCTTAATGATTTTCAAAGTATGCAATCCAGTACTGTTAACTTGAGGCTTTCCAGTTCATCTCTATGACTTACTCATCCAGCATAATTAAAACTAACTACACCTACTGGTCTCAGTCATGTTGCTCTCTAGTTCTATGAATTTGAGTATTTAAAATTTCTCATGTAAGTTGTATCATGTAGTATTTTTGGTCATTATAGCTCAGAAATATGAGTTGCAACTCTAGGTTAGTGATATAAATTATAGTCAGGGAATGTTATGCCTCCACCTTTGTTCTTGCTTAAATTTGCTTTGGCTATTTGTTGTCCTTTGTGGTTTCACATGAATTTTAGAGTTATATTTTTTTCCATTTTTGTAAATATATCACTATGGGGGCTGGGGATTTAGCTCAGCGGCAAAAGCGCCTGGCTGGCAAGTGCAACGTTGTGAGTTCGGTTCCTGGTACCGGAGAAAAACCAAAAAAAAAAAAAAAAGTAAATCTATCACTATGATTTTCACAGGAATTGCATTGAATCTGTAGATTCCTTTGGGTAAAAATCAGCATTTTAACAATATTATTTCTTGCAGTCTATGAATGCAAGATATCTTTCTACTCAAAGACAAAATTTTTATTCATTTTAATGCAGTTGCTTCTGACATTTATGTATATAAAATTTATATGTAATATTATATCATTAATATATTTAATTGCATACTGTATACATTACACATTTTCTTCTCTCAGCATAATACCCACCCAACACTTACAATTTAGAGACAGGTTTATTTTGGCTCACATTTCAGTCCTTGGTGGGTTACCTCCAAAGGAAAAGGGGCATAGTGAAAAGGTTTTGCAGAATGAAACCTGTTTATGACACGTCACCAGAAAGCTGTTAGCGCAAGGAGGAGTTGAAGAGTGAGATATACACTTCCAGGTCACATGCAGGTAACCCACTTCTTCCCACCAGGCCCCATTATCCAACAGCATACTCAGAGCCTCGTGATCCAATCACCTTTCACAAGCCTTTGGGGAACATTCTCAATCTAAAGCATCACAATTCAGTATCAGAAGGCACTACTCTAAAATAAAGAATTCATATTACTATAAGAGGATGAAAAGTAATTTTTTTCTACTGAATATTGCAATAAACACTTAACTATTATTAATTTCTTTTGTCTCTCACTGTGGCCCACTTACACAGTCTTAGCTTTTTAAATAACAATGCTTACTTAGAGAGTCACAATTCTGTCCAAATTTTGTGTGTTCATGTTAGTTCTTACAAAAACTATAACCATCTATAGACATATAGCAAGTGGTTATAATAAAATTATGAAAAACATAAACTACCATGTCACAGACTGAGCTTTGTGATTACAAAGTTCTTATTTTGAAATCCAAACCCCAACGTGACTGTATTTGGAGGTAGGGTCTACAAGGAGATAAAGTTACATATAATTATAAAATAGGGCAATAATCCTATAGGGCTAATGTATGTATAACAAAACATGGTACCAGATACCCATGCACAGAAAACTGGCCATATGAAGACACTGTAGGAAAGTCATTTGCAATCTAAGGAGCAAGTCCTCATGACAAACAAATCTCTTGGCACCTAGACTTTGGAATTTTAGTGTTCCGAACTATAAGAAAATAAATTTTTAAGCATTTTAATTTAATGGCAGCCTACCCAGACTGAAACAACCATTTGCAACATATAAAAGTGCAATTTTATTTGTACCTGTAGTAATATATGTCGCTGTCTACTATAATGAGGAAAATTATATCAGAATAATTCATACAGTTATTTTAGTTACATTTTCCATAACTGCTACTGGATTTTGGTATTTAAAATAAACATTTGCATTTAATTTTATGAGCATTGTCTGTTGCTACTTTCATCTTCCTTTTCATTTATGTTATAAATCTTGTCTTAAAGACTTATAAATCTCTGTAAAATTATGTTTTTAATCCTTGTAATAGCTTTACAAATGTTGCTATGGTGTGCTCATTGTATTGATATGTAAATGTAAGTTTTCAAAGCATTTAAAAACATCAATATTCTTTATAATCTTTACATGGCAATGGAATGTGACTGTGTATTTTATAATTTGTAACTTCACTCCCTATATGACTAGAGCTGTTGAAATTTATTGTGACTTTGTATATCAAATAAGTAATATAATGTTCCTATTATAATTTTTTACTAATTCTCATGTGGCTTAGATTATGTCACAATTTGGAATATGTGCTATGCTTTGTTTTTGAGTTATTCAATTGTGTTGGTATAAATGGTGCTTTAAGTATTAGTTAATTTTAATTATTCAGTTAGTATTATTTTCCTTATTATTCATGCTTATCAATCATACTTGTTTTTCTGTATCCTTCATTCTTAAAATAAATTCTAATTGACTTGTTTCAGTGTTTGAATAATGTGAAAAAAATGAAATGCAAATAGAGAAAACTGTCTTTGCAAACAAAAGGGAATGACTATACGCCACCAATATAAACAGAGGGAAATGTATGCTAAGTAGGGTGCAAGAGAGACTGAAATGGGAATGTGGACCGAGAATGTGCTCAGGGATGTGGCAGAAATTTTTAAAAATCAGCAAAACAGTACCAGAAGGGCCCGTGCAGCAATCCTTTGATCATGATTATGTAATTACGAACAAAATTTAGTAATGACAGTGAGATATTAAAGAAATACAGAATGTTCCAGCAAGAATTAACTCGGTGATAGAACATTTTTAAAAAAATGTTCACCATGGCCTCAAATAAATTTAAAACAACAAGCAGACTTCTGGCTTCTTGTAACATAGCACTGTGGCTCTTAATTTGGATTTTATTTACCTTATTAATAAACTTAGAAAGGCTTGCTAGTCCTCTAGTACAGAGGTAAATCAGAGAACAAACTAGTCTATTAGTCCTCCTTTGTTTGCAATGGCATAAAGTGAGATTTAAGAGGTGAGTCAACACCCTGAAAAGTTTGGATTTTAAATCACTTTATCCAATTTAATTTCACATGTTATTTATATTGCAAAAACTATTTTTCACTAAATATGGGTTGGTGAGACATTTTTCAAATTCCATCCTTTTGACCACTTTGTTACTTCTGTATTCTCTGTACAGGTTTTATTCCCTGTCTACAATTATCCTTCTACTTGCTTCATTTTCCTGATTGATTGTTACAGGGTGCTTATCCTTTTATATCCTCATAAGCCTTAGATTGATATAACATTCATAAACAGCTATATTTTATGTTGGTTCTTTTCATTTCTTCATTAGTGGTCACCTGGGCACTGGAGACACCAAGATAAATAGGGCACATTATCTCTCACGAAGTGATAAATATGAAAACACATAATTTCAACTCAGTGCTATAGAGGCAATTATAGAAAAGGTACAAAATATATTGTACTATAAGATATGCACCCAGCTTCCTAGGGTAATCATCGGGGAGAAGAGCAGAGCGTAACTCATTCAAGCAAAGACATTGTGGCATCCATAGAGAATAGAGCTAATCTCTGTGTGCATGGAGTTTAAAGGTTATGGTAAAGATTGAGATTAGAAAGAAGATTGGAGAGAGGTGAGAAAAACTTTTTAGAGCAGTAATAATGAGTTTTGCTCCTATCTTGTTGGAAATATTTGTGGTGATAGTGTTGGAGCTAAGGGAAGAGGAATGGCTGATGTATTTCAGTAAGTAGCAGAACAATCAGCATTGATTTTAGGATGAAGTGGATGAATGAATGAAGGAGCAAATGAATGAGTGTCTTTCAGAAAAGGACAATCCAACACTTACATCCCTGCAGAACTGTCTATACACCCTGGCTTTATCAGCTGATAGCGAGGTGTTTATCCTTTTATATTCTCATTAGTTTTAGCTTGATATGACACTTACAGATAAGAGATGGTGAAATCATCCCCATTCTTGCCCCCCAATAAACCATGTATATGGCTTAAGATTTATAAGTCTTATTCACTCTTTCAGGTTGTTACACTAGTGAGATAATACGTTGCTTGCACATGCAGGTTTGATTTATTTCACTTATGAGTGTGGTCTCTAGTTGTGACCATTTACCTATAAAAGCCTTGAATTTATTTTTCTTTATAGCTGAGTAGTATTCCATTACATAAAAATGCCACAATATTTTTATTCAACCTTCAGTGGATGGACATTTGGGTTGCTTCCACGGTATGATAAACATTGTGAAATGAAAGGAAACTGCTCAAAAGTAAAGAACAACTGGGATAAGGGAAAAGAGAAAAGAAAGAAGGAGAAAATTATGTATATATGTATATGCAGGATAGCTAACATAGTTGTACTACTGACTTCTATCACTGTATTGAAAGGAAGAGTTAATGATTAATGATTTGATCAATCTTGCATGTCTATATTTATTTTCCTGAGTAACCACTTGGAAGTTATCAATATGTAATACAAAAACCATTGTTAATTCCCTGTCACCTTTTCTGTAACTCAGTATTGCTTGTACTATTCTTGTGCTACTTTGTAAATGGTTGTCGGTTTGTTAATATGTTTCGTTCCTTTACTTTTAAAACAAAAAAATATTTATAGTTCTGTGATAATTCAAGGAATTAACGGATATTATAGACATCTAGAAAGTTCAACAAAAACTATCCAGATGTAACTGGCTCGATGCAGAAAATTTCATGAGGAACAAAGCCCACTGAAAGCAGACAATGACAAATTTAAGAAATTAAATTTCAAGGAAAGTGTCATGCTCAGATGGCCTTTATCGCAAAGACCTGTGCAAGGATCTACCAGGAACCTTAACAGAAAGGAGTAGCATATTATTATCATCAGCTCCTCAGGCATTGGCTTGAGTATTTGATGACTACTGATCCATTTTAAAAAGTAAACTGGAATGCAAGGGGATCAAGAGATGCGGGTTGAGGGGAGGAAAGGAAGGGAGGGAAAGGGGGTCAAAAGGAATTAAGATGTGTTATATACAAGCGCCAACTCTGCACAAGGAGCGTAAGCATTATGGTACACATGCACTAATAAATTAAAAATAAAAAAATAAAAATTAAACCTGACTTATTCTAGCATGGTAGATTCAGCATCTATCTTTAATATCAATAAGAGAAAATAAGGAAAATATCTAAAGAACATTTGGTTAAATAAAACTTCAGAGATCCGACAGGGTAAATCTGTGAGGGTAAATCACATCTGACATAAAAGAGCTCTTGAAACAAAAAAAGTAAAATGCAGTCCAGTACAACAGTTAGTATAATGTCTGTAAAACATTATAAAACTTTTGAAGCGTTTTAAAAAGCTTTCAAAGAGCTGTGGCAATTATAGTTGTTGCTCTCTCTTGTTATTGCCACAGCAGATTACTTGCAGAAGCAAAGTACTATACCTCATATTGAGGGAATTAAAATTCACAAAAGCACCCAATGTAGGAATCTTCTCACATTAATAAAATAATAACGCTTGCAGAGTCCCGAGATCCTCAGAATCCAGATAAGAACATTAACACCAAATGTGAATCAATGACCATGTCGTATATTACCACAGCTTGTTTTCAGTATTGAGTGGAATTTGAGGTCTCCAGAATATTTTCTAGGTATTGTGTTGGGCTACATGGAAATCTATTATCACATAGTTATCACATGGAGAATGAAGACTTGAAAGAAAAAAATTAAATATATATATATACACACACACACACAAGATATACACAATATAGCTAAGATAATTGTACTACTAATTTCTAGTGTTGTATTGAAAGGAGCAGTTAATGTTTAATTGTTTGATCGATCTTACATACCTATATCTGCTTATCTAAGTAACCAATTTAAAGATAACAATATATAATAAAACAACCATTGTTAATTTCCTATCACCTTGTTTGAAATTCTGTATCATTTTTATTGTTTTTGTGTTGTTTACTTTATGTCTTTTTGTTTGTTAATTTGTTTTTGGTCTTTTCTCTTTAAAATAAAAAATGGAAATATAAATGAAAGAAGAAACTAAACTTGCCAAGGTAACTTAGTTTAAAAAGTTGTCAAGGAACTGTCAAATGTAGCACTGTCTAATTTCAGGATTTTTTCGAGGTAGAGTGATAGTATCAGGTTTGTTTTTATCCATAGTAGTATATATCTTGTCTGGGCTAGATTAGTGTTATTCCGTGTGTTATATTCTTCCTTATGCTAACATTGGCTGATTTTAGCTATTTAGTCTTGACTAAGAAACACAAAAAGAACTATATGTATTCCCTTAACCATGAAAATTCACATACAGAGTACACGAAGTAAGTAACACAAACATATAGATAGAATTCATTAGAGAAAAATTAGTAAATTCCCTTCCCTGGTTGTGAAGCTGACCTTAGAACAAGAATGTTTCTATCTGACATTTGAAGACACAGACAGTAAGTAGAACACGTCAGAGCATAGTAACATGCGTACAGTTAGCTAAGTGGCCTACCTAGAGGGAAATGGGGACTAGTTTGCTGAATGGGTTGAACAGGATTTTTCCTGCCTTTTGAAACATTATGGACACATTCCATTGTTTTCTGTTATTTTAGATTATAACAACACCTCAATATTATGTAATTTGGTTAACATGTTTGCAATTTTGTAGCATGGTCTAATGTCTGTTGGGATGAATTTTCTGATCCCTCTAATTTTCCCCCTTTCACTCTTCTTCTATAATGTAACTAGAGTAATCTTTTAAATTTATCAAATCTGATACCCTTACTCTACCTGAAAAAAACTTTCAATGAGCCCTTTATATTCTTTGGTATAAATTCCCCATATATAGTGATCCCACAACATACCTATTACATAATGGCTATGTGCTACCTGAGCAATCCTCTTGGTTTAACATGGATTCAATTACCCAACTGCATTCAATGAGTTCTTGGATCAACTTGTGGCTAAGCTCAGCTGGAAAGTCTAGGACTACTTGCTTTTATAACTTGTGATCTTTCATCATTAAGGAAGGTTGTACTAGAACTGGGTCAGATCATGTAGCACCGGAGCTTGTGTAACTGTGAATGAGAACTAAAACGGAAGAGATATGATTATATAGGCATAGACTATTCAGCAAGAGAGGACTCTCAAGCAATTTGTATAGCCCTCATAATCACTGGGAGGGCATGGGTGCCCGTAGACGGATGCACCACATTTTTAGAGTTTCTTTTCAGTGAATTTGGAGTGGGGATAAAGTTTGCATATGTCAGAAATTCCTAGGTGAGTCTGCTGCTGATGATTTGGTGATAACACTTTCAGAACCTCTGAAGCTGGCAAATTGCAGTTTCCTGAGCTATAGCTGAAGTGCCTCACTTTGGCAACAGTTATACCAGCTTAAATGGACTCCTTCAAATCTAAGGCTTGGACACTTTTGAACAAAAATTTATTTATGTGTCTTTGACACCAATTTTGATAATTAAGGAAATACTTGTTGAATGAAACTACATTTTATTTAAACCCTCAAGTTCCATTCCACTATTACTGTAACTAATGATTTCCATAATAAAAGGCACCAGTAAGAAAGGAAATACGGTAAATAGCAAAAGTAAAGGAAATATTTGTGCATTTACACAATGTGTAAATCAGTGCATGTTTGTATGTGTGTGTGTATGTGTGTGTGCTGCGAGTGTGCACATGTAAGTACATATTTGGGTCAGCTCAAAAAATAAGATGAGAGCTTCATGACACCTAATGGGTTGTTAATACTGAGTTCTTTCAAAGTAACCACTCTACTAATATACACAGAAGCTGGTAACTTGACTGAGAGCTTATCCATTACCTCTTAGATGTTGCTTGTGTGAAGAAACTTACTGAAGTTAAGCAATTTCTGCCACCATGGCAACTGGTTTGCCATATGTTTGTTTTCTTCCTTTACTTTGCCTCACTCCATTATAGCAGCGCAGTACGCCTTTCTCTGGTTTGTTTCTTGGGCTCATTCTGTGAGGAAAGGTCATAAAGCGAGCTAGTTCCCTCTGACAATGGGTATTTCAAGTATTTCATTTCAGCAAGAATTCCTATCCTCTCCAATTTTAATTATCAGACAGCAAACTTTGGAAAAATGATTGATTTTTTTCATTGTACTAGAGGCAGGGCCACCCTTTTTGAGCTCTTGAATTCTTAAGGATCAATATTCAGTAGACCAAGGTATGGCAGAACGAATTAGTGTAAGCTGTTTGAAAGAACAGCGGAACGTCATATACTTACTACCTGGTGATATTGTGGAAGTCAGACAGTTAAGATTCATTGTAATTCAAAGTGCATCCTTTCCAAATATGGAAAATAATTAAAAACATCTGGGAATTCATTTTGCCATGAGTTGGAGTTTCAAATTAAAATTATTTGGTCTTTAATATTTATATCCACACCAAGCATGATAAGTAAGGAAATGTATAATGTTTGTCCATTTTCTGTGGCAAAAGCTTTCCCTCAATTTATTTTTATTTTACCCTGTATAATTGGAAGGACTCACGTCATTAACACTTTAATTTCGGGTGCTTACTAGTTGGCAACTCTATTTTTGTCATCCCTGAATTAAATGTATTTTCCTATAACAATGCACTTGAAGGTAAATTAAACAGCTTTTGCATTAGCTTTCTGTCATTGATTCACAATATACTAAAGCAGAGAATACTTTTCTTATTTTGATTTTACTTACTATAGTTGATATTCTTATTTCACTTTTAGTATTCTGGCCAGATGATGTCTTTTAACTGTCACTTTAAAAATGCATAAAGCTAAATTAAAAGTTGCAAAGACTTTGGGGATGATAATTAGGTAATCATCTGTGTGAGATGTGATTAAAAACTTTAATCACAGCTTATTTCCATCTACATTTTTGCTAGATAATGTTATGAAAAACATACTTTAATGTCAAAATTTGTTATATTCCCTTTCTTGACATTATTGTGTCTAAATAAGATTTCACAAAGATATTATATAGCTGGACAGTGTATAAAGCAGGTAAATAATTATTTTTGGATATCATTATTTAAGACAAACTTCTTGAGAATCTTGAAATATTATATTTCAAATTGCAAGCTTGAGGTACTAACAAGGAAACTGCTCTACTACTCAAAAGACTATCAAATGCTTTTTTAAAAAATAAAAGAGAGAATTACATATTCGTCACTTTTGTGTTGTGACAAAATACCTGAAAAAGCTGTTTTAGGAAGAAAAATTCATTTTGTTTCACATTTTCAGAAGGCTCAGTCCATGGTAGGCTGGTTCCATTGCTGTGAACCTGTACCACATGAGAACTTCACGGTGAATGAGTATTGTAGAAGAAATCTGTTACCTTCATGACACCTGAGCAGCACACAGAGAGGGACAGAGCCAGAGAACTGGAGTCCAAGGGTAAGATATAGTTTCCAAAAATGATGTCATAGGGATGTCCTTCAACCAAGGCCAACCTCCTAAATTTCCATCCCTCCCAATAATGTCATCGAATTATATCTTCAGTCAATCCACTAATGACATTAGAACTAAATGATGTGGTCACTTCCCAAAAGGTCATCAACAACCAGTCTTTACACAATGACCTCTTTTGGAACATATAAGGTGTACAGCCATAACAAATTATTGTGATACTTTTTTGTCAGGTACATTCATATTTTGAAATACTGTCTCAAACAAATGACATTAGTTATGTCTTGATTAGAAAAAGTAAAGGAAAATCAATGACTGAAAGACCTACTCTACTGTTAGAAAATACTTCTTATCAGGGTAAAGTAGATCATTGTAGCTTGTCATACCTGTCACTTTAGTAATACAAATATACCAGTAGTGGTCTAGTGAAACGGCATGGCTGTCAAAATGAGCAACCTCTGCATTTCTTCTTTTTTATTTCAAAGAAAAGAAAAATAAACAATAAAAATAATGGTATAAAATTTCAAAACAAGATTGTAGCAGAGTAGCAATGGTTAGTATATTGTGTATTGTTGTCTTTAAAGTTGTTGCTCAGATTACAAGACAGAGGCATAAAAATAATCAAACAGTATAGGTTTAAGCCTTTCCTTCCAATGACCTAATAATAATTATTAGCATAGCTATCTTAACTATCTTGTGTATTTATCTATCTATCAATCTATCTATCTATCTAATCTACGTGTGTATTTATTTGTTTTTTCTTTTTTTTCCCTTCTTTCCTCCTTTACCCCATTCCAGTTTCTCTTCACTTTTGAGCAATTTCTTCCCATTTCTCAAAATCTATTGTGTATTTTGAGTCTTATTTGTTCTTTCAGTTTCATACACTAAGGATGTTATTTGATGTTTACATATGTGAGACTAATTTATTTCACTTGTGAGTATGGACTCAAGTTGCATCCATTTCCCTATAAATGTCTCAAGTATGTCCTTCTTCATAGATGAGTAATATTCCATTGTATAAAAGTACCACATTTTTTTATGCATTCCTCAGTTGATGGGCATTTGGATTGCTTCCAGGATTTTGCTATCACAAATTGTAGTGCTGTAAATATGGGTGCTCATATATCAGTGTGGTATGATGTTTTTAATTCTTCTAGGAAAATATCCAGAAGGGGAATAGCTGGGTCAAATGGGACCTTTAATTCTACTTTTTTGAGGAATTTCCAGACTGACTTCCAAAGTGGCTGCAGCAGTCTATCCTCCCACCAACAATGGAGATGGGTTCTTTTTTCCTCACAGCCCCTCCAGCGTTTATTGTTGGTTAATTTCTTGATGATGGCTGTTCTTACTGGGGTGAGATGGAATCTCAGCGCTGTTTTAATTTGCATCCCTCGAATGACCAATGATGCTGAACATACTATCATATATTTATTTTCCATTTGTATTTCCTTATCTGGGAGGTGCATGTTCATCTCAGCTGCCCATTTTTGGACTGGGTCTTGAATTTGGGGGGGCTGATTCTTTTCTATTCTTTATATGTTCTAGGTATAAATCATTTGTCTGAGGGATAGTTAGCTAAGATTCTTTCCCACTTTATGGGTTGTCTTTTTACTCTGTTGGTGATTTCATTTGGTGTATAAAAGATTTTTCATAGGATGAGATCCCAGATGTTGATTCTTTGAAATGGTTCCCATGCAATTTGGGTCATGAGGTCTCTGCCTACCCCTATGTCTTTAAGATTTATACCTACTTTATCTTCCAGTAGATTTAGTGTTTCTGCATTTACTTCTTGTTCTTACACCTGCATCCACAGAGTTGTGATATTAGACCCTTAAACCTAAATCCCTTCATTTGTAATATAGCAGAAGCATTATGTTTGTCACTGATACATTGCAAAAATTACATTCATTTGGGGCATGGCAAACAAACACCAAATAACTGTAAGCTATTATCATTATTATTGGTTTAAGTCATCATATACTTTGAGATTCATCTTATTCTCATTCAAAATTAAATTTGTAATTCACTCTTATTGAGTAGTTAGAAAGATAGGTCATGCTTTCTCAAAGTAATGCATTTCAGTAGGCATAACCTAAGGTCTCATTAATGATAATTATCGTATGGGTTTGGTATAGGTGTTTTAGTTAACCTTAATTCATTTAAGAAGTAGTCATTGACTGCTCACCCCATGTCTTATTCTTGGTGTTGATGTCATGGTGAATGGGCCATACGTGGTCCCTTCCTCAAAAATAAATAGAATTGAGAGGGAAACTGACTTTGAACAACCAAGTGTAAGTGGAATGAAGGCTATTGCAGTGAAATCTAATCTGTTTGGGAAGGTATCAGCGAAAATAACCCTGCAACGATATTTGTATTGACTCTCAATTTGATAAGTGAAATTAGGTAGGAAAGTAAATGGTATAAAAATGCTTTCTGACTGGATAACAATGAAAACCTAATTAAACTTGGTGCTCCAGGAGGCCTTTCTTGAAGGAATCAAATTTAAACTTACAACTGAGTAGGCACTAACAGCAAGAGCTACAGTGTTGGTGGCTCTGTGAAGAGACACCAGGGCTAATCATTTGTAGCCCTATCAGAGCTACCAAATCTCTCATCTCCCCTCTGTTCTCTTCCCCCAGTGCTTGGAACTTCTGAGTGAGCCACTATTACAGTGCAGGTTTGGGAATTTTGCTATCTAGGTTGAAATCCTGTGGAGTTGACTATTAACTAGCATCATGCTTTAGCAAATTAGCTAAATTCCCTGTTCCCCTGTACTCATGTATAAATGGGATGATAATGTGCTATCTCATGTGCTTTCATTGTAAAAACTTAATATATTCAAAAATGTAGATTAGAACTTAGTATATATTAAATATTCAATAAATGTTAGCTTTCATTATGATTAACTGATATCTTCCAACTTGCCTTGCTGTCTCCACATACTGATGCCTCCACCTAGAATGCTCTTCCTTTGCCCTCTTAATCCTCTTATTTACCACCCACAGCTGAAATCTCAGTTGGTCATTGAAATCTTTGAAGTGAAAGATATGACCTCATCAGAAGGCAAAGCCTGAGAACAAACGAGCTCTAAGACAGAACACTGGAAATGCAAGCATTTTAAGTTCTGGGAAAGAGAGAAAACAGGGAAAAAGTCTGAAATGCAGTAGCCAAGGAGGCTGGAAGAAAATCAAAACAAGACTGGGAAAGCACTAGAAGATTCAAAAGTAGGAAGAAGCCATCACCAAGGCTCAGTGCTTCTTAGAGGACAACATACACACAGATTACATAGATCATCCATTCATGTTAGGGATCTCAAAATTGTTACTGCAGTTTCAGGTGTACGATAAGGATGGAAGCATCATTATGATAAATTCAACTTGAAGTCAAGGACATACAAAAAGCCTCATAAAATGTTTCAGTATTTGGTAGAATGTAATACATGCTCTGAAGTTTTCACAATTGTCCTGGTTCTTTTCAGAAACTATTACACATATACTGTCAGTGTTAGAACTGGCTCGCCCAAAGTACGGGTGATCAGAAAATGATTTCTGCAAGAAAGCAAAATAGGGTTTTCCCCTTTGTATCTCTCCGTGGCATCAATAATTTGGAGGTCATCTATAGATGAAACTTTCCTTGTGGAAGTTTTAATATCTCAAGGTTGAAGGTTTCAAACCCTATACAGCATTCAACACCATGGCAAGTCATTATGACAAGGCAGGTTCATGACTAGATGACAGAATCACTCAGTTTGGTATAGGGAACAAACCTGGAAATAGTCGTGACTCTTTGCAGGCTGAGCTATAGCCTTGTTGGCCTTGGAACTGTTTGCAGCACCATTTCCCAAGGGAATCAGGAAGCCTCATGCAAATCTATGCTTTGGGTAACAGGTCTACTAGGTTTTTTGTTATTATGGACTGCCAATCCTAAAATGGTTTTGTGGTCCCCCTTTAGCCCCACTCAGCTGTTCCAAGGGAACAGTTCTGCCCAAAGAGCAAGCTGATCCATGCTTGCTGTGAGACAAAGACCTACAGACCTTACTGTAGTCTCTGAAGTGAGCAGCATCCCTGTGACTTTGTGCCAGCCCTCCCAGCTATGATATGGACCCAATATTGCATACTAAGGGACCACTTAGCGTCCCAGGATGAGTCTTGCCAGGGCCAAAGTGGGAGTCACACATGTGCATACAGTCAGTGATCGGTATGCCATCTATTTCATTATGGACTCTGAGATACCCTTGGCCTAGCACCAGGCCTACTAACCAAGGTCCTAGGAGCAGTCTCTTCCATCCAGGAATGATTACTGAATTCATTCACAAAACCAACTTGTCTTGGGCTTTTCTTTCTTAGATGATTTTTATTTTTGGTCCAAACTTATTCATGGAGGGTCTTTTCAGATTTTCCCTCATGATTCAGTATTTGGAGGTTGCTTACTTCCAGAAATTTATCCATTTGTTCTATGTGGTCCTGTTTGTTGGCACATACTTACTCACAGCAGGCTTGTGGTTCCTTGCATTAGTGTTCGCAGTTGAATTGTCACATCTTTCATTTATGATTATGTTTGAATCTTTTATCTTTTGGTTAGTGATCTTAGCTAAAAGTTTTTCAATCTTGTTATCTTTTCTACTAAGCAACATTTAAAAATATTTCCAATTGTATTTCTCATCTTGATTTCATTTATCTGTGCCCTAGTTTGTATTCCTTCCTTCCTTCTTCTAATGTTAGAGTTTTCTCCTCTTTTTCTAGTTTCCTGAGGTATACAGATGGGTTATTTATTTGAGATCTTTTTTATCAGTGTAGACATTTACTACTGTGAAGTACCTTAGAATTGCTTTTGTTGCGTGCTATGTCTTATTTCAATTTTGTTTATATTAAAAACTTCTTTATTCCTCCTCATATAGAGAATACAATAAAATTCAGTCTCAGATAAGAAGGAAATTCTGCCACTTGACATGTGGGTAAACATACCAGGCATTATGCGAAGCAAGGGAAACACAAATACTACACCATCTTACTTCTTTGTGGAATCTATAAAGTTGTACCCACAGAAGGAAACAGTAGAATGGTATTTTGCCATGAGTGGATGTGGAGGTAAGGGAAAAAGCAGAGAAATTGACCAAAGGCTTTAAATTTTCTGTAGTGTGATTAATAAATTCTCAGAATCTAATGCATAACATGGAGAGCCCAGAAAATAAATACATTGCATTCCTTCATTGGCATTTGCTAAGAGTAAATATTTATCATTTTCACCATAAGAAAAAGAAAATAATTAGGTGTTGGATGTGCTAATTAGCTTGATTTTGCTAATTATTCCACAGTACATATGTATATCAAATTGACTCACTTAATTCTATGCTGCTAATGTGCTACCCACGACTAGGTAACTTCTAATGGGGAGAAGTTTACTTTCTCAAAGATCTGGAGATCAGTAAGTCCAAGGTGAAAGTGTAAGGACAAAAAAAGAGAAAACATGATGGTGCTAGAGTCATCATAATGGAATTAATTCCATATATGAGGCAGAGGCTTTGTGGCCTAATTCCCTTTCAAATATTCCACCTCTTCAGAATGTTACAGTGCTAATTATATATCAACACTAATTTTGGAGGGAGTAAAACTAAAATCACTGCAGAAATGGTCTTTCTAAAACAGTAATGTTTAAAATTTGTGTTCACTGTACTTCAACAAACCTGGAAATTGATTAAAATTATGAATTTTATGTGATTTGTACAAGATAAGAATACTTTTTTTGTTTTGTTTTGTTTTGTTTTGTTTTTTTTCTCCGGTACCGGGAACCGAACTCATGACCTTGCGCTTGCCAGGCAGGCGCTTTGCTGCTGAGCTAAATTCCCAGCCCCTAGAATACTTTTAAAAATAAAAAAGCAACATTGCTATATTATTTGGGATCACTTAAAATTTATAGATAAATTTAAGAAGAAATCTTATTCTTGTAAAATTAATTTTTCTTTTCATAGTTTTATTTGTTTTAGACAGGGTCTTGCTATGCAGGTCAGGCTGGCCTTGAGCTCGCTTTGTAGCGCAGGCTGGCCTCGAACTTGCAACAATCCTCCTGCCTCAGCCTCCCAAGTGCTGGGATTACAGGCATGCACCACCACGCCTGGCTAATTTTTCTGTATAAGGTATATGCATTCTGATTTTTCCAGTCATCTGTTTTCTGTTTGTAGCTGATTTATTTGTAAAACTCCTGAGCTCTACTTGACAAGTTCATTTCTGAGTATGTTATGTATTTTGTTGCTATTATAAATGGGGTTTGTATTTTCATTCTATTTTCTGATGGATCTATATTTGCATATAAGAGATACATAAAATTTAAAAACTAAGTAATGTTATTTTTCAAATTTGCTAGCCATTCTTTCTGGTCCATGCTTGTAATCTCAGTGATCAGGAAGCTGAGAAAGGAGGATTCCTGAAAGTTTAAGGCCAGCCCATAATACACAGTGAGTTCAAGGCCAGCGTGAACTATGTAGCAAGACCCTGTCTCAAAAAGCAAAACAAAACAAATAAACAAACCCAATCAAATTTGCTAATCATTGCATATGAATTTTTAAAGAATATGATTTTAAGGAAATATTAAATTAATGTAATATAACCATTGTTTTGAACATGCAAATGAATGTGTTGAAGAATTTAATCATTTTTTGTATTTAATGAGATAGCTACATGGTTTATCTTCTAAACTATTAATATGGTGTTTTATAATATATATTACATTAATTACTAAATGATATGATACATACTAATATGTGTTCTTTCATTCCAAGGTTACATCAAAATTATTCATGTTTTTTCTTTAATATACTATTGAAATGTATTTACTAATTTTGTTTTAGTATTTTGCATTAACATTCATGTTGGTTTTCTTAAATGCATCAGTTGACCAAGGTTTTGATGTTAGCCATATTCACCCCACAAGAATGTGTACGTTCTCCTTCTTTCTCTATCCTGTAGATAATTTTGAATAGTGTTGGAATTATCTTTTTATTTAAGAAATTTTGACATAGTATTCTAGAATTTTTTATGCTAACTTCTGGACAATTTTTTGAATTGATTCAGTTGCTATCAGTCTTGTATTCTGTTTTTTGATCTATTTATGTTTTCCAAGGAAAATGTCTATTTCCTATAACTTCAACTGACAACTTCCCTGATCCTTTTTCAATAGATTTTCTTTAATGTAATAGCACATAAGGCCACAGTTTAAGTTTTCTGACCATAAACATTTTGGAAAAAAAGCAGCATATCAAAAGATGTCAAGGTGATGACCCTGTAGAACTTGTCACCTGCTATGACAAAGTGATATGATTGAATTAATAAACTGGAGATGTTGGGAATATTCTGAGTTGTCTGATAAGTGCACTGTGATCTCTGGCTCCTTGTAAAGGAAAAAGATGAGAGAGACAGAGAGTGTGACATGGGGAAGAAGGCAGTGGGTCATGTTATGTGAGTCTGGAACCTAAGGAATTTATTTCCTCAAGAATCTAGAAAAACTAGAACACCAATTTTCCCCAGAGCTGTGCCTAGCCAAATATGACACATATACCACTTTGATCTCCAGAATGAAGTGTTATCGTATGTGCTGTTTTCACTCAGTAAGTTTTTGGCTATTTGTTACATCAGCAGTAAGAAACTAATATGACGCTAAGCCTTTTTAACATGTATCTTAATATTAATGTTTGTATTATTTATATTGTGTAGATACTGTGTACATTCAGTTTTTAGTTAGTTTCCTTTTTAATGTGAGAGCTGTTTAGGGATGACGTGTCATGTATTTAGTTAATACTTCTTCCTTCACTGAAGGCCAAGAGAGAAGCATGTGATAAGTCTAAACAAATTTTTTCTATACCACAGCTGCAGTAATTAATAAAGAAATTGATACAAAACCTGACCTGAGTTCTACAGAATCTTCTTCAGCATTTTGTAGTGGTACTGACAAAGATGCTGGTTTTCTTCTGGTGTTACTAACACTAAGGACCGTGTCATAGAGAAGCTGTTTTGGACACTCTTTTTCTACAGGAAATATAATGAGAACAAAGCAAAATGGAAATGTACCAAAGCAGGGAGGTGGAAGCATATAGTCTTTATGACATAATCTGAGTTTCTCAAAAGAACTACTCCTAAAGCCATTGTTAGACCTCCCAATTATGTTGACTAATTTCATTTTAGACTATGGTGATATGCATTAAGTTTATTTTACCTGAAAACAAAAGTTATAACATAAATATGTTACTTTTCTAAGGTTAAAAGCAATATTCCCAAGTTCTTGTATATTTGGAAATCCTTTCATGATCAAATAAAATTATTGATTTTACATTTGGAAAAACTTAACTTAGTATAAAATTAAAATTCACCCACATTTCACTTCTTAAAATGAAGAAGTATTGTCCAATTATCTGGTGAAAAATAGTAACATTGAGTGACCTAGCAATCACACTATAAGCTATATAGCCGAAGGAATTTATGTTAGTAAGGTTGAGAAGATACATATTCCTATGTTCATTTCAGCTTTTTTTGCAATAAACAAGAGGTGGAAACAACTTGAACAGGCATCAACACATGAATAGACAAAAAGAGTAGTATATATTCACAATAGGCAACCAATAGCCATTCAAAAAAAAGAACTTCTATCATCACTGACAACACAAAAGAGAGTAGAAGATATTACAATAAGTAAAATAAGCCAGACATGCAAAGAATAATGCATTATTTCATATATACAGAATCTTTGTCTTTGTTACTTTTATCATTGCCAAGACAAAATACCCAAAACCTAAGGTTAAAAGAGGAAAGGTTTATTTCAGTTCACAGTTTGTAAAGTTTCAGACAAGATCAGGCACGTTCAGGGTGGTATGGCCGTAGACAGTTTGTAAAGTTTCAGACCACAGTCAGCTGGCTCCAAGGCAGAGTGGCATGGCAGAGGGGAATTTTATAGGAAAAATAGTCCATGGCAAAACAAGCAGGAAGCAGTGAAGTAGCAAGGAGCAGCAGCAGGCCTGCCTTATGCCTTTTCCTTTATATTTCATCTAGGCTGTAAGCCTGGTTCCACCCACACCCATGATGGGGCTTCCATTATCCACACCCACATGCTACATCTACTTAGTTGTCATACACCCTTAATTCCAGTGTAATACAACCTAAGTCCACCCACCTCTGAAAAGCTGCAACTATGAGTACATGAGGCTTTGGGGGGCAGTATCTGGATATACACTGTAATAATCATAAAAAGTCGAACTCATTGAAAGGTGGTTAGCAGAGAACAAAGGTGGATATCAGAAGAGGGCAGAGCTAAGATGTACATGAAAAGGCTCGAAGTTTCAGGTAAACAGGAGGAGTAAGTTTTAGTGATCTATTCTTGTGCATATTGACTATGGTTAGAAATAACCTATTGTCATATATTTCAAAATGGGTAAAGTCAATTTTAATTTTTCTCCCGTGAAAAATAACAAATTGCTGAATTAATGGATATGTTAATAATCTGATTGAACATTTCTATAATGTACAAATGCAGATCAAATATAACATTTTATTTTATTATTATATAGCTACTACTTGTTAATTAAAGTTAAAGTGAATACAAACGGAGTATTTTCTGCCATTGGGTAAAGGAAGAGTTTCTTCTAAGATAAGTAAAGAACATGCAAATTTATTTTAAATTTTGGTATTAATGCCAATATATATTTTACTCTACTTTTTAAATCTTTATAGGTAGTTATGCTTTATGTCAGGATGCTTTCCTATATCTTTGAATTTTCTTTGTGTTTTCCTCAATATAAAATTATCTTCGTACAAATATTTTACAGTATCTTTCTTACATATTAAATTCATCCAAAATGTACTCCAAGCCTCTCTTCCAAGTCCTTAATATGATTCACAGCCATCCCCATTTTCTTTCTATTTCAAATTTATTTGTTAATACTTTACTGAAGTTTGGAGCAAGGGAATTTTTTACCTATATAATGTACACTTTTATCTTGTTCTTTGGCTTTATAATTTTTGTTTACTCCAATTCACATTATCATTATTTTAATGCTGCAAAGCATATGCTATAAAAATCATTTTTGGAGGCCAGGCATGGTGATACATGCCTGCAGTCCCTGCACTTAGGAAGCTGAGGCAGGTGGCTTGCTGTGAGTTTGAGGTCAGCCTGGGCTACATGGTGAATTTAACACCAGCCTGGACCCCATAGTGAGACCCTGTCTCAAAACAACCACAGTAACAATATCAACATCAACAACAACGTATTTTTGGTAATTTTTTGTGTGTTTGATATTTAGATCTCAGTTTTTATATTGCTTTAACTTTTCCTTTTATTTTGGTGTTTTCCCAAGTGTAACGTGTCCAACTCTATGAAGACATGCCTTTGTTTCTGCTTTAGTATGGATGAATTCACCTGGAATTCATTCATTTATTCTTTCTACAAGTATTTATTGAGTTACTCAGTGTTTCATATTTACCATAAAAATGAAATAGATGCGACACATATTTTTCTTGCATAATTATGTTCAAAGGGCCCATTGTACAGAATCATAGAACCTTGATGTCAATGAGAAACAAAACATCCACCTTCTGTACTCAAAGGGTGCCTCCTCACACTCTGAAACATCCGCTGGACCTTCAACTGTATCATGTCCACATTGCACGATATTCCCATATGCCAATATCCGTCAGTAGGAAAGAAGTCCAATTAAATTTTATTTTCCAAAAAAAGTGGATTGTTTCTTTAGTATAAACATATCTCAATCATCTATCATTATCTGAACTTTAAATTTAAGTGAACATCCTTTATTTTGCCTGATAACTCAATATACAGGAGTTACCCTGGTGTTTTGTCTTTTTTCTTCTTTGAGATTGGACCCATGAAACCTTTATTCTGAAGTAAAAGAATCAGGCTCACACTCTGGTGTGTTGCCTGACAATGTTCAGGCACAAATCCCAAGCAGTAATCCCCATCTCTTTTCCCCAGTAGTGGAAGCTGAAAACGTCTAAAATTTGTGGGTCTGGCCACTATTTTATTGTTCTATAGTGTGTAGTAATGGGAACAGATATAAGTTCCTTTTTCCATATTGCTTTCTTCTTTGGAAGGCTTTTTCCTCTCTCATATACTTTACTCTTTATTTATTTGAAGTAATAAAGTATTGGTGTCTAGGATCATTCAATCTTCCCTCTATAAGTTTCCTCACAGCAGGGGAAAAATGATAAAACCTGACGTTGTTTCCCTTGCTGTCTCTGGTAAAATACCTGCTCAGTTGAATTTTCTATAAAATGGAATGAATCACTATTTTTTATTTCTTAAAGTATTATTTATTTCACTTCAAATTTTTCATAGTACTGTCTTGGAAGACTGAGTATGTGGGATATGAACAGGGAGTATTTTCAGTTAGGCCAATTTCTTAAATCATCTGCCTGTCATTTACTGGTGCATTTCAACTATTTAATATTGTGTTTTCATTGCTGCTCCTGTGGTCTTTTTATTGAGTTCAGAGGAGAGATATTCTATAATGTGGATTTATTTTATTCTATTACTTTAAAGCTTTTATTTAGATTTAATATTTTGATACAGCATCAGATAATCCCAATATATGTTAGAGAATGCTGTCGTTGTCCTGCCCAGATATTCACTCTTACTAACTGACTTGTACATTCTTTCCTCATGGTGTTCTGCATGTGGACCCTTCTTCCCCGTGAATAATTGCCACACCGAGGCCTCATCCACATTACATTCCCAGGCAACCTACTCCTTAAGTTTGGGTAACCTCTGTGCTGCATTTTATGCTTCAGAGCTTCTCTTAGAAGCACAGAGAACATACTCTAAGACCATAGTCTCGTTTAATAACTTCCTCTGCCCTGTCCTGCTTCTTTTACTTTTTATCTCGTGACAGTGCTTCTTCCATGAATACTTGTAAAAGAATATGTATCACAAGATCTACGTTTAGAAAATATAGCATGAAGCCACCAGCTAATGGTTAAATCTGTTAATGATGATCCCATTTTCTCTGAAGTTTGCACTGTAAGCGTGATGTCATTTGATCTGCAGAAAATTAACATTATCTCCTTTTTGCAAGTGATTGAACAGAGTTAGAAGTATCTCTTCTTAAGGTTATAACATTAACTAATAGAAGGATAAGAATGAGATGAATTAGCACTAGGCTTAGAGAAGAAAACGGAAATTAAAGAGACACAGTTCCTGCCCTAAAAAGGACTAGTACCCTAAAACAAAAGCCACAATTGTAGAAAGATTCTTGATGCTAGTTGCAGAAATCCTTTAAACAGAGGTCCATAGAAAAGACAAATACAGGGCTGGGGATTTAGCTCAGCGGCACAGCGCCTGCCAGGCAAGTGCGAGGTCATGAGTTCGATTCCTGGTACCAGAAAAAGAAAAGACAAATAGACTAATAATATTTTAGTTTTAATATATTTCCCTGACTCTATTTCTGTGATTTGTGCTACATTCCCTCGATTTATGACTCTATCAGTTTAGCAATTCCATAGTGCCTTAATCTGTGTAATTTAACAGTAAGTCCTGAACTCAAGCACTGTATATTCCCTATCATTTTAAAATAGCTTTAGATTTCCTAATTCCTATGTACTTCCACATGGATTTTACAATTCTTGGTGAGATTATTTTTAAAAGTTGCCTGAGAATTTAATTGGGATTGCACGAAAGCAAATAGATCTGATTAGAAGAATTGATGTATTCCTTGATTTCTCACATCCATATTTAGTATTGTTTGGTGCAGAGAGCCGGTTCAAATTTTATAAAAGTCAATCTAAGTTATAAAGTATTTGTATTGTTATCAGTGAATTTTTTTTTACTTGTTTTTCAAGTTCATATATTCATTCATTATTTTAAAATTTGTTCATTGTGACATTTTCTGAGTCATTTTGTGCCTCCTTAAAACTTTCTCTATTACTGCATAATATGCACCTTTGTGTTTCCCATATTCTTTCATGCAGTAGCATATCTTTATGATTTACACTCTGTCATTACTCCCACTTGCCATTCCATCTCTCTTTCCTTGATTATCTTCTCTAATAGCCTGCCTTTGACTTTTACATTCTGTTTTTCTAGATTCCATATATGCATAAAACATTATATTGTGCTTCTGTATCTGATCTATTTCTCTTAATATGTTAATCTCCTGTTCCATTTATTTTCCTGCAAATGACAGAATCTAATTCTTACTTATATACAAACAATAACACAATAGACATTTTCTTTATCCACTCATCAGTTCATGGTACTTCTGCTGTTTCCACAGCTTAGTTATTACTAGTTGTGCCTAAAAAAAAATGTGTATACAGGTATCTCTACAGAATGCTGACTGATTGTTTTGGGGGGACACATACAAAAGAAGTGGAAAAGCTGGATAAAATGGTAGTCTTATTTTTTGATTTTGAGGAAACTCTGTGCTGATTTCCATAATAGCTCTAGTAACATACATTTCCACCAACAGTGCAGGAGGATTCCTTTTGCACTGCATCCTTCACAGTATTGTTTTATGAATTCCTAATAATAACCATTCTGGCTGGGGTGCTTCTGATTTTCATTTCCTTGATAGCTACATTTTTCATATGCTGATTAGCCATTTGATGTTCTTTGTTCAGAAATGTTTGTTCAGCTTCTTTGCCCATTAAGTGGTTGGATTATCTTTTTATTGTGTCTAATTTTTGGGGTTCTTTATGTATTCAGGATACTGTTCTTCTATCAGAAGAGTAGTGGGCACAGTTTTTCTTCCATTGTGTAGCCTGTCACTTCACTCTATTAAATGTTTCTTTTGCGTTGCAGAAACATTTTACGTGATGTAGTCCCATGTGTCAATTCTCATTATTTTCTGAGGCATAGTTTCCTTTCCAGTATGTTCTTGTCTGTGTCTAGGGTTTGATATGTTTCCCACATGTTTCCTTCTATCACTTTCAATGTTTCAGGTCTCCTACATAGGTCATTATAATTTTTTATTGAATTTTTGTACAGTTAGAGAAATGGATCTGGTTTCAATCTTCTATGTATGGATATCTAAGTTTCTCATCGCCAATTGTTAACAAAGACATTTATTCTTCACTGTACATGATTGTCTCTTTTGTCAAGAATTAGATAGCTGTGGGTGTGTTGGTTTAATTTTGCATCTCCTATTCTATTTTACTTCTTTGCAATTGTTGTTCTTTTCTTCTCTCTCTCTTTCTTTCTTTCCATTCTGCAGCAACATGTTCTTTCTTTCTTTCTTTCTTTCTTTCTTTCTTTCTTTCTTTCTTTCTTTCTTTCTTTCTTTCTTTCTATTCTGCAGCAACATGTTCTTTTTGTACTACGACTTTGTCATGCATTTTGAAATTGGGTTTTGTGATACCTCCAGCATTATTCTTTCTGCTCAGGATTACTTTGGCTCTTCCAGTTCTTTTGTGGTTCCATGTGAATTTTAATACTGTATTGTTTTTTCTCATTCTTTTAAGAATGTCATTGGCAGATTGATGTAGATTGCATTTGATCAGCAGATCATTTTCAATAATGTGGCTTTTTTATTAATATAAATTCTGGTATTCGATGATTATGGGTGAGTCTCCATTCACTTTAAAAATCCAGTTCCAGTTGATCATTACTGGTTTTATTAATCCACTTTTCCATCACTGGGACAAAACACCTAATATTCACAACTTAAAGGAGGGAAGACTAATTTTGGCTCTCAGATTCAGAAGTTTCCATCAATGTCCAGCTGACACCAAGGCAAACTTAGCACAGTGGAACGGTCTGGGGGAGGCAAACTGCTCAAAACAGGAAGCAGAAACAGCAAGAAAGCCAGAGAGAGGAGGGAGCCAGGGACAAGAATACACCCTTCCAGTTCAGGTGCCCAGTGGCGCATCTCCAATGAGGGCTCAGTTTCTAGCAGCACATTTAGCAATGAACTCATCATTCCCACCATCCAATCACTTTCCCAAGACCCTACTTCTGAAGAAATGAGCCCTTTGGGGGCCATTTTTTGACATATATTGGTTAGCTTTATCTAGAGGAACAAAATCAATAAAATGAATGACTACATGGAGATATACATGTGTGTATATATATCCACAGGAAATGAACTGCAGCAGTAAAAGATGCATAGCCTTGTGCAAATTGGAGCATTTTAAATTCAAGCCAGCTTCCCCCCATCTTTCCCTTTGATTCCACCTGGGCACCAAACAATGACCACATAATTTTTGCATTCTACATGCCTGTAAATCTAGCATCATATAGATTATTCCAAGGTCTGTTGATACCTTGAGTAGCAGCCAGATCTCTTTCCACTTTGACTGTAACAATTTCAATGGCTGAACAGAGAGAACAGTTCCTTCAGGCAGCTCTGAATCTGCGAGATGCCCTGGGGCTCTTTTTCACAAAACAAGGTCTTTCCAAGGATTTTCCATTGTTACACCCCTGACCCTGCAATGGGGTGGGTCTAGGAGATTCCTGAGATGCTTTCAGGTTATCTTTCCTGCTGTCTCAGTACAGAGTACTTTTGCCGCCTTTCTGGGATTTTTTTTTTTTTTTCTTTTGCCTCCTTTCAATGCAGGCAATCGCTTCAGCGCACTTACTTTGGTCCTAGCTTTAAAACACGGGCTTCTTTTCTGGCCAAACTCCAATTTTTTCAAATTTTCCTGCTTTGCATTTTTCTCATAATTCTCATTGTAAATCTGGCAAAGAAGCAGCCACTAATACTCATGCCAAAGCCTGAATATTGTCCTTCCTTAAAATGTTCCATGTCTGATCAACTAGTTCCTCACTCTTACATTTAGCCTTGCACAGTCTCTAAACATAGGCAACATGCTTGTTTTTTGCCAGAATAGAATTGAAATTCCTCTTCCCAGCAGAGTCCACCTCCCAGCAGAGTCTACATTCTCCTCTCAAACCTCTTGAGCCTGGCCTTTATCTCCAGATTTCTATCAACATTGTGGTCTTCTGAGCCCTAGTCAAAATTACCTATCACGTTCTCCTCACAACATGGTAGGGATTTTCTAGACTGCATCTCCAAAGCCTTCCAAATTCTTCCTACAAATCACTTTTAAAGCCTTCTGGACTACACTGCAGTTGCACAGTAATGACTCTATTTCGCAATATCAATATCCTGTATTGATCAGCTTTTCCGCATTGGTCAGCATATTCACCTAGGATCTTATAAATAGATGAATAAATTAATGAGGAAATTGCTTTCATGAATCAATCAAATTCCAAAAGCCTCACCTCTGAGCAACAAGAGAATTTTATAGGCCATTTTTTATCTAAATCATAACACTAGTGAATGGAAATATGGTTAATCTTGACAAAATACTTTTGTATTACATTTCCTTGAAAAAGTAACTTGACTAGTTCTAGGAATTTTCTGTTAAATACTTGGAATTTTTTATACAGTTTTGAATTCATGGATTCTCTCCTTAATTGTGTTTAATGAAGTGATATCATTGTATTTTTCTTTTCTAACCTATATCTCACTCTTCCTTATGATTTGCACTTTTTCCACTGAAATTTCCCATTGGATTTTGTATGATTCTTTTCTTTAGAAATTTTAATATATTAATCACAGTAATTTTAAATAGCTTATCAGATATTTCCAGTATCAATGTAATGTATGAATTTAGTTTGATAATCCTTTTATCTCCTGAGAAAGTTTTATTTTTCTTTTCTATTTCCTGCTTCTGTTTTTAATATCTGAAAAGGGGAATTCATTCTCTTCTGCTAGTTCTTTATTATGAGTATTGAGTTAATCTAAATAAGAGTTGGTACTGTAATATTGCTATGTTTATCCTGATTATAACATACACCAAATACATTTAGCTAAAAGCCTAGTATAGCATAGGGAATGATTTACCAAAGAATTTACTTTTCATTTTTTTTCAAACTGTTTTTATGTTTTGTGTTTTTTCTGATAACTGCAAGTTATTTGATAATGACCTTGGTGGTATAACCAGGGATACATTTTTGGTTTTCTTTCAAAACATCAGTCTTAGGCAACCCAAATTTCTTCATGAGGGCTTAACTTTAAGCTTCATTAAAGTAGATTTAGAGCTATCTTTACTGTAGTCCAGTAACTAGTGAGTTTAAAACACATAACACAGTAAATATTTTTCATTTTTGTGAGCCATAGATTTTTCTGGGGCAACTGCGTAATTCTTCCATTATATCAAAGAACATCTACTGACAAACCTATACAAAAAGATATGGCTAAGTTCTACACAATATTATTTGTAGTACAGATGGAAGTTTGTATTAGAGTCAAGGACCACACTTTACCATTTCCTGTTTTACAGGACCATCTTCCCACTTAAAATTCAGATTTTACATGTTTGAACCCAATCTACAAGTATGACAATGTCTATCACACCTATATAATAAATTCTGAAGTTTAATGCACTGAATACTGCTGTAACTCTAGTATTTCACTATCAACTCTACAGTAGCTACTATTCAGTAAAACACAAATAACTTCTTCCCCTGAATGTGCAGACCAGTTCATTAAGTAAATCAGAAGGGATATTTATGAACTTTTAAAATCCACTCTTCCGCCTTACATGGTCTTTCCTTTTTCAATGCTGTTCCCTCCAAATTTCATCTGCTTTAATTGCCACAGCTTATGAGCTGTTTCCTCAGATCAGTAAATGGATAACATTCTGATTTGATCTTGGTCATTATTTTACTCCCAGAAAGTACTTCTTGGACACAAAAAGGGTTTAATTGTTCAAGTTTTCCTAGTCTGTGGGCACAGTCCTAGGCTGTGTAGCTAGAGTAAAGTACTATGTACTGAATAATATCAAAAACAACAGAAATTCATTCTTCACATTTCCGGAAACTGGGACTCCAGCCAGTGCGAAATCTCTGAAGAGTTTTCATTCTGGTCATCATGGTGCCTTCTCATTGAGCTTTCACTTGATTGAAGAGAAAAAGCAGCTCTGGGCCTCTTTTATAAGGTTGTTCATCCCATTCAGGCATGCTCCTCCTCCATGATAAAACCATGGCTTACAGGCCTTATGGTCTAAACTAATCACATTGGTGATTAGATTTCAATATGAATTTTGGAGAACACAAATATTCAGATTATAGTGGGAATTTTGTCTATCATATTGAAAACCTCTGCACTTTCTTTAAATGTCTGTAGAAACAAATAAGATATTTCATGTTTATGTACAACCTACTCACAATGACTGTATTCATGATGCGCTGCAAAAATGTTCCAATGAAAAATAAACACAAATTTTATTTCATTTGGCTGTCTCCAATAACATTCTCTTAAGGGAGATATGGTCAATATTTCCTTATTTTCAGTTTGGCTACAAACCCAGACTGCTTGCTTGGCCCTCATTGCTACATACAAGGTTGGGTGGTTATTTCAGCTTGCCTGTAGGTCTGTACTAGTATCTCCATGGCTTAGGGAGTGTAGCACATCAGTACTACTTCTCAATTGGCCTTAAGTAACACTAATCTATTGATGGATTCATTACCTCTCAGTGATGATATAAGTCCAGTAGTCCTCTGTTAAGGACAACTTTGAAAGAATCTGCAGATGTGACATTTTACTTCCAACTGAGAATGTAAGCCCATTCTTTTCATTCGGTTGCCACTGGCACTGATAGCCATTTGGCAGAGATGAAAATCCCAGCTTTGTACTTGGTCTTCTCTGACACTGCGCCTACCTATATATTGGAGCGCATGTGACATCCTGAGGAGAACAGAACTCTAGTGTTTCCCCTCATCCTTAGATGGCACAGGAGGCAGTGTATATGATATTTTGGAGAAGTAAGGACAAACGTAGAATTCAGCCTCATTAGGGTTATTTTATCAACATTTTCTATCCTGCTAGGTTATCTCTTTTCTATGCCTTCATTATAGAGGACAGGAATTTTTTTGTCTGTATCTATTGGCATTTCCAAGTTTTTCATTCTTTAACCGACAAGTTTTGGATACATGCTATATGGAGAAATAAAAAAAGAATGAAATGAAAAAGGCAACACAGAAAAAACAAACCAAGAAACTCACTACCATGTCTTTCTTTGGGTCTTCAACTCTCTAGAGTCTATTTTTCTCCAAATTTCAAAGCTTTTTTCAGGTTCTTCAGAGAAAGTCTGTGTGTTACATTTCCTGCTCACTCTCACATACTTCTTAGTAAATCTATATATTAAATATTTAATTAATGATGTATGCAGAACAAATACAAGGATGACTGTACTCATGGAACTTTTCTATTTTGATTAATTTGAAATGATTAATAGTTTTTTCTGCATCATCTTTCAATACTTCCCATTCTTATAGCTTATAAAGTGCTTACAATTGCCTTTGTGACTTAGAATGTTACGTATGGCAGCTAGCTATGCAGCCCCAGAGGAAAAAGAACAGCTTATTTAAAAATTGGATGTGAGTGCAGTACCGATTTCCTTTGAAATTTTGTACATCTGCAAATCAGGACTGACTTAAAATAGTTTTTTCTTTAGAAGTAAAGATTTTCAAGCTGTTTTCGGTTAGCAGCAGCTAGATTTGACTTCACCTTCACCTTGAAGTCAGTCTTCCTACAATCACAGGCACTAATAGCATTTTCTTTCTTTCATTGATTTTTCAAACTGAATGCTGAACCTTCTTCCCACTGGCATATGCTATTATACTTTTCTGCTATTCTTTCTAGCCTCCTCTATTACCCTATGTTACGCCGCTCAAGTCCCTAATTAGCCTCTGCATACTGTTATGACAGCTCATAAAAGAATTTCTCAAGGCTCAAACTGCCATAATTCTTCCGCAGGTACCTATTCTTCCCTGTTGTGGCAGTTTCCACATGTTTGCTGTTCCACTTGTTGTTTCCACTGCTAGTCCCTTTCCTTTTGCTCTATTATCCCTTCCTATTCTTTCAGTGGGGCTTTTATGAGACTGGAAATTCAATCAGTGTTATACATTAAGGTGACTTAAGCTGGCAAATACCCTTGCAAGTTTATCTGGATTCACGCTGAATAAGTATGCTGCTCTATTTCATTACACTGTATTAATAGATTTGGTAGTTTCCTTGCAACAAGGGATGAACGCTGTAAAATCATACAGATATGTTGACAATGGTAAAGAGGATGATTTGGGGCTGATTTATCACCATAGGTGGGCTTCTAGGTGGCCAAATGACATCTTCATGGTTCTGCTTTCTTGGATTGGAGGGTCAGTTAATTAATTCTCAGAAATATTTCCTATTGTCTTATCAGATCTTAACAATAATTATAAGAAATGATAATTTCAGAATAAGTACGTAAAATGGAACTGCATGATCTTTAGGGTGAAACAGATAAATTCCTTGATAATTGGGGTTTTAGGTTTTGGGAACAATAATAATAAGCTACTGCGTAAAATACTAGTCACAATAATATTAAAATATTAATGTGTAACCTTCACTGGATACTTCTGTACCTCGCAATATGAAGCATGCTTTGCAGGACACTGGGCCAGTCTTTGAGAGAGGCTTAAAATGAACAAAATAACATAGTACCCTTACCAAGTCTTTATCACAGTAAAGAAAACAAGACATTTAAATAACTAAAGATGCCAGCAACAAGTAGAAAACGATTAGTAATATAAAGGAAGGTTAGGTAAAGTGGTTACAGGAAATCAGTACAGAGAGATATGTCCAGCAGCAAGAGCAGTTGGAAAGATGATAGGAAAATCTCAGCAAATGAGGTAAACAAAGTACCATGTGATTAGACATTGATTTAGTTATAAGGGAATGGAAGAATGAACCTCTTCAGAAGGGGAAATGACTTTGATGCACAGAGAAGAGAAGGCATGATGGCCTATAGTTTAATTTGTTTACTAGATGTAACATGGGAAGAGAAGGCATCAAAGGGGAGTCTCAGAAGCTGGTTAAGGCTCTCCCTTGAATGGGCACCCACTGGGTGTTGAATAGAGGTGTGGCATTATCAGGGTCATAGTTTAAATCAATTAATGCAGCTCTTGAAATCAAGGTAACTCAGTAGGAGGCAGGAAACACAGGCAAAATGAACAATTAAAATTGCTTTAGATAGAAGATATTATATTAAGATGTTTTCATTCTTTAATCTTTAAAATAAAAAAATAATATAAAGAGGTGAATTATGGCTTCAGAAATGGTAAAGTTATAGATAGATGCATAGATAGATAACAGACCCAAAGGATAGGTAGAATAAGATACATAAAAAGGAACTACTGATATTGTCAATTATATGCCCTCAAAATAAAACTCCAGTTGAGAGTCTGATTTAAGTTATTTCTATGTCTATATACCATGTGTATCTTCCCAGTGAAACTCGTGCTGGTTTATTGAATCTATGCAACAAGGAGAAGAGATGGGCTACTCTTTTTCCCCAGGTTATTATGGGGCAAAAGAGGGGTATTAGATATTGAAGGAATTTCTTCTTGTACTAGGACCTAAGAATGTGTATTACTAGCATCGTCTGGAATGCCTCAGTCCTCACCCACATACAAAAGAATTAAATGTAACTGGGTCATTTCTGTAAGAGAAGAGAATCCTTATAAGGAATATTGCTAGGGTCCCCTGGAGAAACAGAATATGTATGTATAATTATGGAAGAGGATTTCTTGGGTAGATTTATAGGAGTCCACAATGGCTGTCTATATTCTGGAGAGCCAGAGAATCCAGGAGTGCTCAGCCCAAGAAACCGTAAGCCACAGAAAAGGGGGTTAAAAGATGCAGCACCAGTCTAAGGACAAATGACTGGGAAGTCATTGGTATGAGTCTACAGTGGAAAGCCAAAGAAAATGCAGACACAGAGCCCAAAGTCCAAAGGCAATGGCAGCAAAAAACACATCCACTCTAGCAGAGTAGTGCTCTCTGAATATCCATGAACTTCCTTCTTCTCTCCCTTCCTTAATTTCACATAGGCTGCAAGCCTATTAGTTGGTGCCACTCACAAGCACAACAGGTCTTCCTCTCTTCAGTTTGCTGGCATATGTGCTAATCATCTCCACAGCTATATCAAAAACTGTCTTTACTAATCTGGGAGGCATTTTATAATCCAGAGAAGATAACGTACCATGAATAATAGCAACAGGTTTATCCAGTGTATCAGGCAGTGTTTGCTAGAGAAACAGATACAGTCCAAGATATACACATATATAAGATTTTATAGTTTCCTTACAATGGCCACCCACAGAATCCAGTGTGGAAGAGCGCCTAAGGTCTGCCTGGGAACAGGGGATTCCAAGGATCCAGTTGAAGGCTGGAGCTCCTCCTAGTATCCCTTGAGAGTACTTCTGAGGCTGAAGGGTCTGCGCTGGAAGGCAGGAGATAACATCCAAGGTGAAATACAAGACTGGAGCTCCTCCCAAGAAGACAAAAGCCATCCTTCTTCCTTAATTTCCTTTTTATAGGATTCTGGCCATAATCCTGCTTTTGGTGAGTCTTCTACACCCAGGTATAGGCTAAGCCAATTTAGTTGGGCTTTATTGACTCAAACTGACACAATCAACTATCACATTTTTTCCACAAATAGTGTGGAAAAACAGGCTTAGTGCTCATCATAGTATAGAACACACACTAATATTGTTAAGTCCAGTTCTAAGGAGTTTTTTGTTTGTTTTTCTTGAGACAGTGCCTCTCTCTGGAGTTCAAACTGGCCTTGAACTCAGTATGTAGCCCAGGCTGCTTTTGAACTCACAACTGCTTCAGCCTCCTGAGTGCTGGGTTTACAGGTGTGCACCACTATGCCCAATTTAAATCCATTTCTAAAAGAGAAAATATGCCTTTTTAAACCTCAGTTGGCATAAATGATAAACAACAATATCAACACTTAAATTTGGAAATCTCAAATACACAAGGTAAATTAATGAAATTCACTATTTTATTTTTTGGCAAATTTTATGGCATGCAGACATTAAGTTGCAGCTGGAAACATAAACAACTATGGGTGTTTAGGGATAACTGAAGGTGGTTTATTTTAGCTCTTATTCTTAGGTAAATATAAATATAATGGACAACTTACACAGGTTTTTTTAATTCTCCAGTATAATCTCTAAATCAGTATTTATTTTAGAAGTAAGGGAACAAGACTTACAGCAAGATTTCACAGTTTTATAATTGGACTAGATTTAAATGTAAAATAGCAGCTTTGTATTCCTAAAGTCCTAGTCCTTGTGTGAAATTTTCTATGACTGTATTATTTTAGAAAATATATCTATGTTGTTTTATTGCCAAAATGAGAGAAATTGAGGAAAATAATTTGTCTATTTGCTTTGTGGGCTGGAAGAACTCCATCAAAATTTTTAGCTTTTTTGTGCAGACAAAACTATAATCTAATCTTCATTAAGAAGAGAAACACATGAGAGAATTTATCTCTCAGATGTTGGGGTGGATTTAATATTTCAATATTCTTTGAAAGCAACATTAATTTCCTGGGGATATTATTATGCACTCACCTTATTCATTGGATGAAATCTCCAATGTTTAATTATTTCTTGCTTTTTCAGCCAGGATAATACTTTTTAAGCTACTTTTGCTTTGTTTATTATAACAAAGCAATACAGAGTGTGGGAATACATTTTCTATTGTATTGATGCTTCTCCGAGAATGGTAAGAACTACCATGGGATGGCTTAAGCTCTCTGGGTAACAGACAGACATGCTAAAATGTACCCTTCTACTTTTCTTCCCAAATTAACTCCAAAAATCAACAAAAGAAGACCCAATCCCCTGATCCCCTGTAGGTGACAATTTCCTTTGTAATGTCTCCTTACATTCAGACAAGCCAGAAGAGGAAATTTCTTGAAGTTTCCACCTCTTATTTGTTTTAAACATGCTAAAATCATGACTTTCAAATATCTGGTAAAGGACCCAAAAGAAAATATTCTAGTTTTGATTTTGCAAAGAGGTCACTTTACCCTTTCTAAGAATATAAGCCCCTCGATGACAACTGTTACTTATCTGGTTTATTTAAAAATCTGGACTACTACAAACTTAATTTCAGTGATGAGATTACACTATAAATTAATAAAATTCATATTTAATATGCATTTTATATCATATTAGAGAGAGAAATGCATATATTGCTTAATGAGGGAGACAGTTTTAGATTTGTGCATGATTAACTCACTATGTCAGTGCCTGACCATCACAGAGTGCACTCTCACAAATACATCAGCTATGACTGAATCATTCTATTGATCTTTTGATGCAATAAGTTATTCAGTAAATAGGATATGTAAGGCTGCTGCCAGTGTAACATGGCATACTACCTCACAGCAAACATTCTTTACACAATGTGAAGGAGTAGACTTCAAAATAAGCACATAAAACATAGTAGAGTAAACATAGTTGTTCATTATCATTTTTAGATATTATATATTTTGCATAATCAGAGGTACTTTAGATTTATATGAGTGGTAGGACCATAGGGTTATTTATGAAAGCATCACTACACACACATGACGAAGGCACTGCATCTAGGGCTTCATGATGGCTACCATTTCAGCAAATGAAAGGTATTTTTCAGCTCCATTGTAATATTGTGCTACTATCTAAGTATATACATTCTTTCATAGACTGAAATATCATTATACAATTCATGACTCTATCTTAATATAATATTTTGATGTTTTACATGCATATATATGTATACTTCCTGCCTTGGTTATTTTTTGTTGTTGTTGAGACAAAATATATATTGCTTAAAGTTAAGAAAGGAAAGATTTATTTAGCTTATAGTTTGTGGAGGTCTTAGTCTATATTTGGCTGGCTCCAAGGCAGAGTGGCACATGACAGAAGGCAAATGCCATGCGCAGCAAAGCAACAAGAGCAAAACAGAGGAGTGGCAAAGAAGAGGAAGCCTCTTTTTTTATATATTGTAAGCAGGCTAGACCAGGGGGCATGTGGCACTCACGTAATCTTTACACCCTCTTTTTGCACAGGCTCAGGGTGAATATAAAGTAAATACCCTGCAACTCTGCTGCATCACATAGTTAACTTTTTAAACTTTTTAAATTGACACAGTGAACAACATCCCAGAAGGGTAAAGGCATGTCTTTTCTATCCCAAGATATAGAACTGTTGAGTCACTTAGCCAAACCTCTAGACTCTCTAAGTTGAAACAATAATATTTTGATGTTTTACATGCATATATACGTGTACTTCCATATATGGAACTTTTACATATAGTCAAGTTACTATTGTGTTTTTTTGGTGTTTATTTATTTTGCAATACCAAATTCCCAACCCTTATTAATTTGATTCATTTATTTTCATTTTGAAATAGAAGCTCACTAAGTTGCTAAGTTGCTTAGGATGGGTTTGAAATTACAGACTCTTGCTTCAGTCTCCCAAAGTGCTAGAATTTAAGTGATGTTCCACCATTCCTAGCTTTTTTTTTTTTTTTTTTTTTTTTGGTATTCTCCAACTTTTTCATTTTGAATTCAGAATATTGGCAAGGATATATAAGGAACTACCTAATTGCTTTAACCAGCTTGTAAAAAGTACAAATGTGCATGATTAATATGTCAGTTATACCTCTTCACCATTACCATTAATAAATATGAGGCTTTTTGTGGTTTATTGAATAAAAATTTCTTTCTTAATAAGTGACATTTTAGTTAAGGGAAGAAGCATAAATGACGTGGATAATAATGAATATTTCTATGCTGAAAGAAACTGTCAATGCGTCCTTGATTGTTCAATATTGCATGTCTCTATGTTTTCATGAGAAGCCACTTTGAAGATATCAGTATGTAATACAACGAGCATTGTTAATTTCCTACCACTTTGTTTATAACTCTGTATTGTCCGTACTGTTCTTTTGCTATTTTGTAAAAGGTTGTCTGTCTGTTAATGTTTTCCTCCTTTTATTTTTAAAATTAAAAAAAAAACTGTAGATGTACTGTTAAACATGATGGGATGCACACCGGCTTACTTACCAGCCTCCAGAGAAATTCAGGGCTAACGTTTCATATTCAACATTAAAGGGACTTACAAAGTATTATAGGTGCAACAATCATTAAACTTCCTGTATTAAAAATTTTCTCTGCTCTTCAGATGAGAAAATACCAGTCTAGAGAGGGTAAGTTACTTATACAAGGTCACAAAACAAGTTAGTAACTTTCTTCACAGTGAATTACAAGTGAATTGAATTCAGTCAGATTTACTTCTGATTAAAGCAATGATATTTAAAAATGTTCTTGCTTGGTATTTTAAACATTCATTTTAATAGTCTTCATTTATAATACATTTATATTAACAGATTTCATAGAATCAACTAATGATATATTCAAACATCTCTCTTTAATTTAGGAAATTTGAACTAATTTTATGATGGGAAATTTTGCTCTAAATGTAAAATGTTAAACAGTAAATACTAAAAACTTTTCAAAAGCCTATTTTGCCACTAAATGTTATAGTATAGTTCAACTAATCTTTAAATATTAGGGAAAGAAGTTTTTCCTCAAGTGAGTTTTCATATGCTAGTATGCAAATTTAATTATACTATATGAGGCAAGTACAGAAAGCAAATGGTACACTGCAAAAAGTAGTAATAATAAATAAGTCTACAACTAATCCAAGAACATGAATCCTATGAAATATATAAATTATATTTTTTAACCTTTGAATAATTTCAAAACCAATCTGGGGTTTTAAATATGATTTCAATCCAATTTTCTGTTAGACATGCATCAAACAATAGTAGATGTAAGCCGTCTTCTCTGTCAGGTGTACTTTAAAATAACTCTACTCTGCATAAAATGCCTTCTTAGAGAAGGACTGTTTCATATTTCTCTAACAACCAAAATGAAGTGCAATACTGTTTTCCTCATGTTAGCTACATCATCGTATTGTTTTGATTTATAGTTCTGTTATAAAATATCTTCAAGCAAATAAAACAAAAACCCTGGCTCTTGTTTCATAAGCAAGAGACGGTCTAGATTTTTAGTCTGTATCTGGTTAGACAGTGTGCCTTTTTTCTTCTATTTCTCTGTCTTCTTTTCCTTGTCTATACTAAGAATGTTCAACCTGCCTCTCTCTGACAGTCTCTGTCCCTGAACTGTGAATCAGACTGTATTGTATGCTTTGAGTTATCGCAAAAGGTCTAATGAGACTTTGTCCCAGTGGAGGCTGCTCAAAGTTCTGACTCTTGATTTTCAATGAAAATTTAAAAAAATAAAAATTACAGGGTGACCTTATAAGACAAAATCATTATACATATTATGAGCTATCTCTTTGCTTTGAAATCCAAAGATGTTCTTGTACTCCTTGTATTTAATTTTATTTAAGTACTTGTAATTTTAGATAAATAGATTGGCAGTGAAGACGGGCCAACAAAGGAACAGCTTCTTTGCTTAGTAGTTAGTAGCAAATTATTAGCTTTTAAAGAAAATTGCCTCCTTCACCCTGATTTAAAATGTACTGTCTTTGTTTATAGCACATTTTGTCTTTAATATTGTGAGCACCATATATATTATTTGCTTGCTTCCCTGCACATTGATTCTAAAACACAGCAACCAAAGTAACATTAAAGGGAATAATGATTACATTGAAATAGTGTCTATTTACTCATAGGCCCAAATTACCATTCTATGCCTGAGATAAGCTCAACCAGTGTTAAGAAGGGCAATCACCAGGTCTGTTATTTTAGCAAAGTCAGTAGTACGCTTCTGGGAGACCAGGATATCAAAAGCTAAATATATCCACATCTTCCTATACACATATCTTCCTACAGTATCATATACATATACGGTCATAATGATTTGTTGCTGGAACAAACAACTAAATAGCTACCAAACTGGAAGTCTTACCCTAAGACAAGTACTTTTCAGTGATTCAAATAGTTTATCCTGAGACAACAGGACAAGATGTGTGCCTTTAAAATCTCAGAAGTGTACGTGTTTAAAAAAATAACACCCTGAAGGTAAAACTGATGGGGTGAACTGGAGGAGTCTGGGCTTTCGAGCCTGAAAAACTCACACAGAATCCAGGTGTTTACTGTACAACTGTGAAAATGTTAATTAACCTCCCTGAGATTAGTTTTCGCTGGAAAATTGAAATAGTAAAACCTGTATCCCATGTTTGTTGTGAATATCAACACCAATCCCTTGTTTAAAGCAGCGCTGCATCAGTGTCTGAGTAGCTCCATGAATAAGAGAGGAGACTAGGCTTTTGTGCGAGCTAGGAATAGAACTTCGGTCTGTGGTACAAGTGGAATGAGCTCTGGTTTCTGGGCATGAGATTTAAAAGGACAGAGAAACACTACAATGTACTTAGAGAAGCAAGGCTGCAAACCTAAGAACTAATTCAAGGCATCAAATCAAACCCTCCATAAATGTCAGCTGACATCTCCACACAAACCCTTAAGTCAAGGAAAGCTTGGAGTGAAGTATTTCAAGTCCTAGAGGAAAAAAACCATCACCCAGATTGATGTGCCCTGCAAAACTCTCAAAACTGATGGAGAAATAAGATACTTCCATGATAAAGAACATCTGAAGAAATTTATGCTCATCAAATCTGCACTCCAAAATGTTTTGAAGGACATTCTAGAAAGAGATAAAAAGGACTCCAACTCCATGAATGCCAACAAAAAGAATCCACCAGGCAAGACAAACAACTACACAGGGAGGGAGAAAAACAAAAAGGGGGAGTCAACAATAGGAAAATAACATGACAAGGATAAGTCAGTGCATATCAGTTCATCAAAGTTAATGGTCTCAACTCACCAGTCAAAAGACACAGACTGGCAGAATGGATCAAGAAGCAAGATCCAATAATATGCTGCATACAAGAAACAAATTTAACTGAAAAAGAAATTCATAGATGGAAAGTCAAAGGATGGAAAATAATACTGCATGTAACAGGAACCTAGAAAAAAGTAGGGGTAGCTATTCTACTTGGAGACAAAGTGAATTTCAAGCCAAGACTGATTAAGAGCGATAAAGAAGGTCACTACATCCTTGTAAAGGCAACCATCCAAGATGAAAAGATAACAATCATGAATATATATGCAACAAATACCAGTGCACTAAACTATATAAAACAAATATTAACAGACTTGAAAAATCAAATAAGCACTAATTTGTACTAAGGGATCTCAATACTACATTATCACAAAAAGACAGACCAACTAGACAAAAATCAACAATGAAATATTAGACCTAAACCAAACTTTTTAACAAATGGACTTTGTAGATGTCTACAGAGTGATCCACTCCACAATGTCAGAATACACTTTCTTCTCAGCCACACAGAAGACATACTCTAAAATATACCACATACTAGCTCATACAATGTAGTTAAGTAAATGCAAATAAATTGAAATTATCCCATGCATATTATCAGATCACAGTGCAATGAAATTGGAAATAAATGGCAACAGAAGCCACAAGAAGTTTATAAACACATAGAAATTAAATAGCACCCTCCTAATCAACCAGTGGATCACAGATGAAATTAAAGAAGAAATTAGTCTCTACAGTTAAATGATAGTGACAATACACCATACCTGAACTTATGAAAATCAGAAGCAATGAAAGCAGTCCTAAGAGGGAAATATATAGCAGTGATTACTCATATCATGAAAACAGAGAAAGCACAACTAAACAACTGAATGGTGAACCTCAAACTTCTAGAAAAAGAAGAGCAGGCTAAGCCAAATCTCTTATGAGAGAAGTTATAATGATCAGAGCAGCAATTAACACATTGGAGACTAAGAAATTAATACAAAGGATCAATGAATCGAGGAGTTGGTTCTTTGGAAGGTTAAATAAAATTGACAAACACTTATCCAACTTTATCAGAGAAGGAAAGAGAAGACTCAAATCAAGGCAATTAGGAATGAAAAGAGTGAAATCACAATGGACCCTGCAGAAATCCAGAAAATCATCTACACCTACTTTGAAAACTTGGATTCCAACATGATGGAAAATGCAGAACAAATGGGCAGATTCCTAGATACATATAAATTACCAAAAATGAATCAAGAAGATATAAAAATTCTAAATAAACCAATAGCCATCAATGAAATCCAAGGAAAGCCCAAGTCCTGAGGGATTCACTGCTGAATTCTACAAGGAATTTGGAGAAGACCTAATATCATTATTTCTCAAAATCTTTAATCAAATTGAGAAGAAAGCAATATTCCCACATTCATTCCTGGAAGCAAGCATTACCCTGATACCAAAACCAGAGAAAGACCTCTCTAAGAAAAGGAACTACAGGTCAAGCTCCTTAATGAACACAAGTGCAAAAATCCACAATAAGATGCTGCCAAACAGAATGCAGCAAATCAACAAAAAGATTATACAACATGACAAACTAGGATTCATCCTGGGGAATCAGGGATGGTTCAACCATGTAAATCAAGAAATGAAATATACTATATTAACAGAGCCAAGGACAAAAATCATATGGTCATCACAATAGATGGAGAAAAAGCCTTTGACAAAGTTGAGCACCCATTCATGACAAAAACACTACAGAAAAGTGGAATAGATGGCCTTTATCTCAATCTGATAAAAGTCATCTATGACAAAACAAAGCCAACATCATACTAAATGAACAAATTTGAAAGCTTTGACTCTAAAATCAAGAATACGACAAAGAGGTCCAGTTTCCACTCTTATTCAACATAGTCCAGGAAATTTTAGCTGCAGCAATTAGACAAGAGAAACAAATAAAAGAAATAATGATAAGAGAGGAAGAAGTTAAATTTTTGTTATTTGCAAATGACATGGTATTCTACATAGAAGATCCCAAAAACTTCACTAAAGTACTACTAGAGTTAGCAAGCAATTTCAGTAGCATGGTTGGATACAAAGTCAACATGCAAAAATCAATAGCCTTCCTGTACATGAGTAACAAACTCACTGAGAGAGAAATTGAGGAAACAACACCTTTCACAATAATTTTTTCATCCAAAAAAATAAAGTAACTAGGAATCAATGCAATGGAGGATATAAAAGACTTCTGCATTGAAAGCTACATTATTCTGAAAAGGGAGTTTGAAGAGTATATTAAAAAATAGAAAGATATCCTTTGCACTTGGGTAAAAAGGACCAACATAGTGAAAATGGCCATAATTCCAAAACTTTTATACAGATTTAATGCAATCCTGATCAAAATTCCAGCAAAGTATCTCACAGAATTAGCAAAAAACAATCACAAAATTCATTTGCAACCAAAAGAGATGTATAATGGCAAAGGTAGTTCTCAGATATGCAGGCAAGGCAGGGGGTATCACAGTCCCTGACTTGGAATTATACTATAATGCCCCTGTGATAAAACAAAACAAAGCAAAACAAAACAAAACAAAACAGCATGGTACTACCAAAAAAAAAAATAATAATCCAGAGCAGATGATGAATGTAACAGACTAGAACGTGCTAAAACAGCTCCAGGCACACTCAGCCACCTTATCTTTGACAAATATGCCAAATACATTCACTGCAATAAAGATAGCCTCTTTAATAAATGGTGCTGAAGAAACTGGCTCTGCACATGCCAAAGATTAAAATTGGATCCATATCTTTCACCATGCACTAAACTACATTTAAAATGGGTCAAAGATCTAAATATTAAAACAGAAACATTCAATCTGATGGAATATAGAATAGGTAAAACTCTTGAAGACATTAGTGTAGGCAAAGATATTATGAATAAAACCCCCAATGTCAGAAGAACTATCACAAAGAATCAACAAGTGGGATCTCATCTTATTAAAAAAGCTTTTGCAACACGAATGAAACCAACAACAGAGTGAAGAGACAACCCACAACGTGGGAAAAAATGTTTGCCAAGTGTTCCTCAAAGGATTACTACCGAGAACACATAAAAAGTTCAAAAAAATCACATATCCCAAATTTAAAGACTCAATTCAAAAAAAGGCATCTGAGATGAGCAAACACTTTTCAGATGAAGAAACACAAATGGCAAATATATGAAAATATGTTCAACATCAGTGTGCATTGAAGAGATGCAAATTAAAACAATGCTGAGATTCTGTCTCACCCCAGAAAGAATGGCAATTTTCAAGAAATCAATCACTAACAAATGCCGGAGGGGCTGAGGGGAAGAAGGAACCATGCTCCATTGTTGGTGGGAGGGTAGACTGGTGCAACCACTGTGGAAACCAATGTGGAGATTCCTCAAAAACTAGGATTAAAGGTCCCATTTGACCTAGTTATTCTCCTGGGTCTCTTCATAGAAGAATTAAAAACATCAGGCCACAACTATATATGTGTGTAACCAGTTTATAATAACACAATTTGTAATAGTTAGATCTTGGATACAACCCTAATGCCAATCAACCAAGGATTGGATAAAAAGATGTGCTATTTTTATACAATGGAGCACTACTCAGCCATAAACAAGGATATACTGGAGACCCTGATAGGTAAATGGATGCAACTCAAGGCCATACTCATAAGTGAAACAAACCAGAAGCATATGTACAAATATCATATTGTCTCCCTAGTATGAGAAGCTAAAAGATCCAAAAAGTATAATAGAGACTGTAAAATGGAAGAAATTTTTCAAAAGTTAGGAGAAACTGGGATGGAGGAAAGGAGAAAAGAAGGAAAGGAAAAGCAAAAAGAAAAAAATACATATATATATATATATATATATACATATATATAGAAGATAGTTAACATAGTTATACTGCTACTTTCTCTTAGTTCATTAAAATAAAGGTATGTGTTAATATTGTTTGGGCAATTAAATGCCAGTATCTTGTACTCAGAGTAACTAAAGATCACAATACACAATGTATTAACAATTATCACACTTCTATTATCTTGCTTTGAAATTTTGTTTTACTTTTTTCTCTTTAAAATAAGAAATACATGATACCTTTAAAGTAGCACATGATACATTCTCAATAAATCTCTGTAATACTAAATTAAATCAAGTCACTTTAATGAACAGGCAGGTTATGTATCTTTCCCACTTTAAATGTTGGGAAAATACTTGGGGCTCTTTAGTGGGATACTTGTCACATGGAGTGGTTGACCTCCCTATGGTTTATACACTTAGTTATAAGCAGTCTAACTCTTTCTTAAGCAGAATTTGACTGAACTGCACTGTTCTCAGTCCTGCACTGTTTTCTCTTTGCATTTGGGGAGCATTTTCATGAATGGAGTGTTATTAAACCAGGACACAGGAACAAAGACAAGTCATTCATTTGAAATCACTGTCTCTGTCTCCGTCTCTGTCTCTGTCTCTCTGCCTCTCTCCCTCTCTCTTCTCTTCTGTCTCCCTCTCCTCTCTCTCCTTTTCCCTCTCTCCTATTTCTGCTCAGTACAACAGACTGTATGATGAACTTCGCTACTGTGAACATACTTTTGAGTAAAAGAAAGTTAGTGTGTCTGATAAATCAAGTGCCGTTTTTACCATCAGTTACCTGTCCTGCAATCATTAATATCAGAGTCATGAATTTCTCTAATTCTACCGCATGAAATTTTTACTAACATGGCTTTCAATGATATCTACAATATGGTTTCTGAATTGCCGCATTCTCCAGCACTATCTGGAAGGAATGTGTTCCTCTTGCCTACTGATGTACTTAAATTTTTATCATAATGTTAAAGTACTCAAAATTAGGAAATGAGAGAAAGGAATTTGATCATTCTCCGATGTTCAGTCAGCAGCAGCTTGGTGGCCATGAGCCAAAACAATGCTCTGACCACTATGAATTCTGCCCCACTGCTCTCTCAGTCTTTAGGACATCCAGTTCTGTATTCAAGCAATATTTATTAATTTTCATGAAAATCTATATTAAATCTAATGCCATTTAAGAAGTTGTAACCAACTATCTTTGTAGAAACTTGTCTTTATTCCTCCAATTCCAAGAATATGTTTTCTGAACCTCTATGACTACATTCATAATCCCTGGTTTTGTGAATTAAAACATCTATATCCTAAATATAGAATTATATATTTAGAATATAAATGGAGTTAGACTCCAAACTCCAAGACATGGAAGTCCATGGCTATTTAACTTTCATATTTCCAATATTATTTTGTCCATAATAGGGCACTAACTCGATTGAATAAAATTACATTGCCTGAGATTTTTTATTTCACTTATTTATTTCTAATAAATAATTTAATTAGTTTATACTATATCTTTAAAAACACTGACATCGTATTTTCCTAAGTTTTTGGTTTTCCAGATCTAATGATCTGCAAATAACATCCTGCATTTTTAAATTGCCTAAACAAGGCACACAGAAACTCACTGTGGCAGAAAGAAAAATAAAGCTCATGACCGTTACATAATTCAGCACAAAAACTGAAATCAGCGAACATTCTACTGAATGCTTTTATTCATTATATGACCTACCTTATCTTAACTTTAGTTTCTGCACCAGTAAAATGAGAATAATTGCTACCTTTTTTGTTATCAAGATTAAATGCTTTAATTAATTAATTATATTTTCACATCCTCAAAAATTTATTGTTCCCATAAAACTTTGACATTTTTGAATGTCACCCTGAAACTTTGACCTCAGAAATATAAATAACTGTACTGTCTTAGTCATTTCACCCTTCTCCATCCATGGCACAAGACTTGCCGCATAGTAGGTGCTTACTAATCTTTTGCAGAGCAATGAAAAATGGAGGAAGGAATGAAGAAGTCACAAGAGAGCAAGAACTCAATTACATGGTAAGTTTGTTCCACATTTTCATAAATAATTGGAGCTTTCCTATCCATCACGGTACAGATTTGACCTGAAATGCCCCATAATGGCATATGTGTTAAGGCTTAGGGCCAGAAGATAGGGCTGTTGCGGGCTGGTGGAGCCTGTGAGAGATGGAGCCAGTTGGAAGGAAGTTACGTTACACAGGGCATGTCTGTTCCCCAATCTCTGCTTCTCTCTCTCTTTGCTTCCTGCCCATGGCGAGGTAGTCTTCCCCTGCCACACGCTCTCAAAGCTGTGGTGTTCAGCTCTGTCCGAGGATGAAAGCAGCTGGACCAAGTAACCACTGGAGTGAAAACTATGAAATTGTGAGCCAAACATAAGTTCTTCCTCTTTTTAAAACTTTATTTTAGGTATTTCATCACATCAATGAAATCCTGAGTAATACACATAATAAACTGACCACTATCATATTCTAGGAGTCATTTTCTTCACAACGTAGTGTGAAACTCTATGCCTGTTCTCATGCATGAATGCACGTTTATTATTGTGAAGGAACAATTTTTAAAATGTGCATCAAATGAACAAGAAGTTGCATAAGGATTACATACAGATTTGAATGTGTTCTCTATAAGCTATATTCATATGTAAAATAGAGACTATAGCATACACCATGTAAGTGATAAAGGGTTAATTTTTAAAATGCGTAAGGAATTCAACTCAGTAGAAAGTAACCCACATTAAAATGGCCCAACTATCTGAACAGATCTTTCTGAAATGAAGATAAATGAATGAAAAAATACTCAACATAATTTATCATCAGGAAAATGCCAATCAAAACCACATAAGGTATCACTTAATACCTATTAGCATGGATTTTATCAAAAAGAATAAATAACAAGTGTCAGTAAGCATGCTAAGAAAATGAAACCCTTGTATATCCATCACGGATAGGAAGGTAAATTGGTAAAGCTGTGATACAAATGAGTATGGAGGAGCCTTAGAAAATTAAAAATAGAGCCACGCTAAGATCACCCATTCCCACTTTCCATGCATATTCATATAAAAAATAAAATCAGAACGTTGAAGAGGTATCTGTATACACGTTTGTTGCAGCATTATTCACAATATCAAAGACATGGAAGCACCCAAGTATCCATCAAAAGAGGCATGAATAAAAAGAATGATTTATTTATAGAAAGCCAAACAATTTTGGAATTCATGACAGTACAGATGAACGTAGAGGACCATAGGCTAAGTGAAACAAGGCAGGGACAGAGAAAGACATACTAAATAATCTCACTCATATGTGGAAACTGAAAAACTGAACTCATAGAGGTACAGAATCGAAAGATGGTTACCTGTAGTTAGAGGCATGGATGTAGAGGGAACAGGGGGATTGTGACTAAAGGGTAAAGTTTCAAATGGATGAGAGGAACAGGTATTTAGGTCCATTTCACATCAGGGTAGCTATAGTCAATGATATTTATTATGTTCCTAAATTGAGTAAATTTCACATCTCATCATAAAAGTTACAGATTAGTGAAAGAAAGGCTATGCTAATTAACTTCATTTAATAATGGCATATTAAATATATAGATGTCAAAACACCACATTGAACTCCGGGTACAGGTATAATAGCAATTAATCCACCTAAATAGCATCACTTATAAAAAGAAGCCACCTTTTCTTCTATTTTTCTCATTTTTAACAATACTAATTCTGGGGAAGATCTGCAAGAAAAATGACTTGAGTCTCATTGTGACATCAATCTCAGCACTCTGTTATATTTACTTTACTTACCAGTTTTGAAGCCCCACTGAGGTGTTGACAGCTGAGTGAGGGAAAGGAAACACCAGTTTGGAAATGCTGCTTTGGTGGGTGAACAGCATGCAAAAGAGAGAGGTATGATGGGACGGGGATCCCACTGTTGCTGGTTAAGAGTCTCCCAAAGACATGGGACAGAAATGCAGAGAAGGAAAACTGCTGTCCTTTTTATGGCAAAGTAGTACTCCATTATTCATTAAATATCACATTTTCTTTATCCATTCATGTGTTGTGGGCATATATGCCATGTTCCAGATTTAGCTATTACAAATTGTGCTGCTATACACATGGGTATGCATATATCACTTTAGTATGATGCTTTTAACTCTTTCAGGAAGATTCCTAGAAGGGGAATACCTGGGTTGAATGGAACCTCTAGTTTTAGTTTTTTGAGGAATCTTATACTGATTACCACAGTTGTTGTACTAATTTACACTCTCTTCAGCAGTGGACAACGGTTCCTTTTTCCCTACAGCCTTGTCACCATTTGCTATTGGTTCATTTCTTGATGGTAGCCATTCTTTCTGGAGTGAGATGGAATCTCAGTGTTTTAATTTGGATTTCTCATTATTTGGTCAATGGTGCTCCCTGAGAACTTTAATGAAATGAATAGGGCATACATGATTAAATATCACACTATTTCTCTTGTGGGAGAAACCCAGTGTAAGGACGGTCCTAAATGGAGGATAGACAGTGCAAGTAGGAGGAAAAAGTTCAAATGGGAAGGAAAACAAGGGAAGGGGAGCACAAAGGGAACAGGCATAAAAAGAAAAGAAGAATGGATGGAAAACAATAGAAGTAACGTTTTGAAAATGAGTAGGGAAAGAAAGATTGAAGGGATGGAGGGGAATGGACAAAGTAATTAAGATATACCATGTACACGTACAAATTCCACATGATAAATGTTATTATGTATGTCCAAAATGTTCCAATAAAATTAAACTTAGAAATCTACTGTCAGGAAATAACAGGTATTTTGGAAGCTCCCATCGAAACTTCAGGAGGAAGAGGAGGAAAGGGAGGGGAGGGGAGACGGAGAAGAGGAGCAAGGGAAGACGGAGAAGGAGAACAGTGCCACAAGTTCGGATCCTTAGCACCTGAGTGCCTTCAGAGAGGCTCCTTCAAGATGCCAATGTCTCAGTTTCCTCCTCTGATAAAACTGCCAAATAACCCTTATTTTTCAGGAAAATCCTGGAGGTGAAATAACGTGGGAAGCTACCTAGTGCATCCTTAATTCCTTTTAGTTTCTTTCTTCCCTCTTTGCAGTGAAGGGATACTAGGGAAGGACGAACTGAAGGCCTGTAAGCTGATCTTCCGTGGACGTGGTGTGTATAGAGCTTTAGTGGAAGAACAGTTGGAGAATTTCAACCCATGAAACTGCAGAAGTTTAGGATTTGGTGACCCTTCTGCAAGTTCCTATGAATGTAAGGAGATCCAATATCTGTTAGAAATAAGCCTCCCACTTATGTCTTGATAAAAACTGGTTTAAAAATGAGCTGTAATTAGCTCAGTCATTCAGCAACACTTGGTGAAATGGAGCTGAAGCCTATATTTAACATTTGGACAAATGTTCTGTGTGTGAATAGAAAGTGCTAAGCTGTGATCCATTATTGATAATCTTACACATTATCGAGGGTTCAGAAGAAAAGTATATGTGCCATATAGATCCATTCCTTTATGACACTCTTGGATGACTATTATCCTTTGGAATATCATGCTTTCTAATATAACATGTGTAATTTTTAGGAAGAGAAAATTATCAATCTAAATAACAAACAAGTGCAGTTACCAAGAGTGCCATGTAGGGAACCAGACCTGTGGTTGAGATTTAGCCATTTAGATGTCAAAAGTCTGTGTTGATTTAATGGAAGCATAGTGAAAATCAATTTGACAAAAAAAAACCCAACTGACACGTCTGTGAAATCTCAAATTATTATATCATTTCATCAAATAATTTGATATCTAGAAAATTTCCTAAAGAAATAATCAGAACCAAAAAAAAAATCCATATACTTGCTGCAGCACTCTTTTTTTTTTGTATATGACATATCTTTTTTTTTTAATTTTAAAGAGAGTAGTACATGAGAAACAAACAAACAAACAAATAGAACAGTAGCAGCATACCAGTATCACGAACATAAACAAATCAAAGCAAGAACATTCAAAGTGATACAGGGCTCTTTAGAATGGTAAATTTGGAACTAACAGATTCAAAAGAATGATTAAAGAACCCGTGATAGTGGTGGTATACTCTTTCCCATAATCATCACTATTTTCCATAGCTATCACAGCATTGTTTAGAAACAACTCACAGTCGCTTGGAAAATACTAATAATGTTACTTTAACAGCAAAATGACAGTTCATAAAATTTTTATTGATTTTTTTTTGTTGTTGTTGTTGTTTTTCTTCCGGTACCAGGAATCGAACTTACGACCTTGCACTTGCCAGGCAGGCGCTGTGCCGCTGAGCTAAATCCCCAGCACCCACAGTTCATAAAATTTTAATGAAATATAAGTTATGTGTGTTCAGGATGTATGCATATATGTGCATGCTTCTATGACTACATTATAAAATGACCAGAAGTAGAGGCCTCAAAATATTGTGGGTCCTAACAACTGAATCTTATTTATTTTTGTATATATACGTATATTTTTCAATTTCATATGTAATGTCTGTTACTTCTGCAGTCAGAAAAATGCAATTGCTTATAGTGACACTTTTATGAGGATCTACAACATTCTTTAACAGCATGTGCTATATAAGCTTAAAATAGATTTTAATGGATAATTTTCAAGTAGGTTTAATTGAAAATGAAATGTTCTTTTTTATCCATGCCCATACAAAAGCAGAGTATATTTTAGTTATACACTTTTATTAGGCAAACAGTCAAAGCACTTGAAAACTTCCTCATAAATAACAATTGTCCTTTTGATGAATATCTCCTGGTCTGGTGGAGTTCAATAATTCTTATTACCTGTCCTTTTTGCCAGCTGCTCCTCTCCCTCCTGCCTTTTAGATCAATGACATTCATGCTTCTAATGATGCACCAATATCAGTAAAGTATGCTACAAGTTGCAGTGTATTCTTAGCCAAAACATTAAAATCAGTCTGTCAAAGCAAGATGTGTGCCATTTTATCATGCATCATTTTCATGACTTGGACATGTGATGTTGGAAACTAGTATGATTTTGACTGAGATCATTCCATTAACAGAAAATATTTTAGCTAGTCATGGTGGCTTATGCTGCAGTCCCAGTACTTGGCCTACTCAGGCAGATAAATTAGAAAGTTTAAGGTCAGCTTGGATTGTATTGTGAGACCCTGCTTCAAAATCAATAAATAAATAAACAAATAAACTAATTCAACAAAAATTTAAAGGTTTTTGCAGTTTAGACAGACATGCATAAGTCCAGTAAGAATTAGGAAATATATGTTTTCTTTTACACACTGTATATTTTAATCAATTCAAGCGTATATTATATGTGTATATATACATAGAGTAGTACATCTGTGTATGTACTTTAAAATTAAATTTGTTTTTCAATTATTTAAAAATATAAAAATTGTACATACAGGGTACCAAATGATGTTTCAATACGTATATATACTATATAATGTTTAAATCAGGGTAAACTCTACTAAAGTGAGCAAACCCTATCTCTTTGAACGTTGATCGTGAATTTATGGTGAAAACATTCAAAATCATTTCTTCTACCTTCTCGATTTCTCTGTATAGTTGTGCTATTGTGTCCTACCACATCAGAAAAGCTCTTTTTGAGCCGGTTACCCCGTCTAGAAAGTAAGGATTATGCACCATGGATGTTAATCCACCTCTCCCACCCAAGCCTTTTCCCCCATCCAGGTATGAATTTCTTGCTCAGAAATTTGAGACCATGGAATCCAATGTTTCCAGTGTCATAAAGGTTTAACAACAGAAAATTTTCATTTTATATTAAAAACAAGCTGTTTTCTGTAATGGACATCAGAGGTTAAAATAAGTAGTGAACAAATAGTTTGACTCAGGGACACTTCTAAATGAATTACAAGCTGCAAAGCACCTAAATGTAGGGAATTAATCAACAAGCATATTCACTTTCTTTCCATGTCGTTTTGAAACTGAGTTCCTCTAGTGTACTTAAAGAACATGATCATTGCTCATTTGTGAAACAGATACGATTTTTCTGGAGTATAAAAATATGCATTTTGGATGCAGGCCAAGTTTAATTATTCCTCTTAGAAAATGCCTTTCACCGCAAATGACATATTCTCCCCTAAGACAAATGGCCGTATTCACATATCTGCTTATTGAAAATTGTTTCAATATTTTACCTCCAGTCCGTCATTTACTTTTCATGTAAAAACTGATTCTTTTTAGTTAGGGAAAAATATTTAAAAGTGAAGACAGGATATATATTTTTCTTCTCACTTTGAATAAAGCTGGGCTGTCTTCAGGATATTTCATGTGTAGGGCAGGAGATGACTATAAAATCTGTACAAAAGCAAATATGTATTGTGAGGCAGAGCACACTGGATAAGTATGAGGGGAAAATTTGACTGGGATGAGTTCAGGAATTTGCAAAAGACTTCATAGCAAGCATGGACACTTGATGTATTTTTGAGAAAAAATTGTGGCACAACAATTCGCCCAAGGACGTAGAAGTTATTTCGAAAATATTATAGTGTAAATACATTTCTGCCTAGATATACTCCTTAGACTATTTGTATATGGGGGTATTAAATCATTTTCCACTCTCTAGAATTACAATGAATTTTTGTTTATTATACAATGACAGTATCAATCAAGACTAGCCAAACTAATTTTTATAATGCAACAAAAAGTACTTATAATTAAATTGATCAGAATAGAAATCTCTCAGATCAAATTTCATATAGGAAATGGAAATGATGTGCAAAGTAAACACTATGCTCAGTATTCACCCTTTCATTTTCATATTCACATCACAAATATATGTTACTTACTATGCTAATTCTTGAGGGAATAAAGTCATGAATAAAAGAAAACAATGGACAATATACTGCGTTGCCCTTGTAGGCGTTACATTCTAATTTATGAATGTGTATCTGTGGTTACCACTGCACGTTTATTTATAGGTCTGTGGGTGCACACTTATTTTTGTACATATATAAAACAAAGACTTAGCAAAAATAGAAAAATTGAGAGTCATGAGCCTCGTTTTAGTTTTGGCACTTATGACACACTGCATTTCCAAAAGCAGCCCCCTGAAATATCTCTTGAATTCTGACTTTGATACACTACAGCCAAGAGGTGAAGTCTAATTTAATACTGTACAGATAATAAGATTTGTTTGTAACTGCGAGAATGCCTCAGAATGGATACTATGTGACATCTAAACGTAGGTCAGAAAAGGTCATATTCCTTTTGTCTGTTTCTCTTGTGACAATTTCTACTGCAGAAGCCAAGCATCATATAAAAATCTAATCTTCCTGAGGCTACCATGTTGGAGAGGCTGCATATAGACACTTTGGACAAAAGCTCAAGCTGATCCCAGACTTCATTATTTTCTCTGAGGTGTATATACGTGAGTAAAGCAATCTTAGACCTTCTGAAACATTCCATCCACCAGGTAAGTATCACTCAGTGACCTTGATTAGTGTCAGGGTGAGTAGAAGAATTATCCAACTGACTTCTCCAATTCCTTAACTACAGAATGTGTAAGATGTAATATAATACTTCTGGTGTTAAACTAGTTAATTTTGAAATAGTTTACTTAACTGAAGTAGTAATGTGACAGATAAACAATTTAATTGCTGTGTTACCATAGGGAATTTGTAAAATGAAAACACCAATATAGGTGCTTCCTATCCAACATGAAACAACAGGAGATTATGCAAGAAAAAAAGCTGTGGAAGTCATGGACAATAGGAAAATATGACATACAGGTAAGGGTAAATAATTTTCTGCATCAATGCTTATTGGTATGTTCTGAAAAGTCTGTGTTCCCTCAAAATGTATATGTTGACATTTAGTTGCCAGGCTAAAGTTGTTATGAGTAAAGGGGGTTGGGTGATCGTATCATCAAAGTAGGTAGTATGAGGTTATGAGTGCGCTTAGTGCGCTTATAAAAGAGACTGCAGGGAACTCCTTTACTGTTTACATGAGGACACAGTGAGATGGCAACATCCATGAGCCACAGAAATGTGTCTACACCACATGTTGAATCTGTCAGCACCTTGATCTAAGATCCCTAAGCCTTCAGAACTATAATGAATTCATTTCTACTGGTTATAAGCGACCCTGTTGTGGTATTATTTGTAGCAGACTGAAAGGTCTAATATATACATAGAGATGTTTCTTCAATTATGGTTGTGCTATATCCTGATAAATCCAACATTTAGTTGAAAATATCATACATGATAATTAATTTCATTTATCCAACTTCTGAACGTACTTGCTGAGCAACACAGTACACTGTATTAGCATGCCCCCGCCCCCGTGATCCTATGGCTGACCAGACCTGCAGATCGCTGCTTCCACCCAGCATCCTAGAAAAATTAGTATCACGTATCACCAGCTGAGGAAAAGTTCAGAATTTTGAATTTAAAGTATAGTTTTTGCTGAATGCACTTCATTTTCTGAAATCATAACAATTATCTGTATTTGTCCCTGTCAGTTCATCTATCTCTCAGTCGGATGAGACATCCTGGGATATTAATTCATGATAGTAATTTAACCTTTAGTTGTACAGGGGGAACTAGGAAATCCATGATAGGTCATGATTGACACTTTTAAAATATAGTCAAGTAAACATTGGCAACCAGTTTCTTGGTACCTGTAATTCTACTTGGTTTCATTAATCTCTGGTCCTTTTCTGGACATATATGTTACAATTTTCATTAACTGATAACATGTTATTTCTCAGTAGGAAATATAGCTCCAGAAGAAAGTCAGCTTCTTACTGACAAGAGGGAACACATAAAACAGAGTGTAAAAAGTGAAAATCTTTAGAAAGAGAGAAAAGAGTAATAAAATAAAGTCTAAATTAAAGAGAGGTAGAATCAATTTCATGGTAGTTCACATCTTTGGTCTCAAAAAAGCCAACCTACCATATTCTCTATATAGAAACAAGACAAATGTGATTTCTGTTTAATTTAATGGTAAAATCTCATCATGAAATTCTAGATAAAACATTAGCATTCTGAAAGATTTATTTACTCTTTAAAGATATATTGCATTACATTTAAAAGCTAAAAGCATATATCATAGTGGTATATTTCAAAAGAGTTTTATGGAGGTCTTAGGATTCGACTTTTTCCTCAAAAAGCTGGCAAACTCAATTTTCTATTATTATACCACCTCTACTAATGGATGATCAAACTGCATTTAGGCAGGCTAAAATGACAAGATCTGGATTCTGTGAGACCTCAATATTTCAAAACAAAAAGCTCAGTTTATTGTGACTTTTTCTGGCTTACACTTTACTCATACTTGCAAGTTTTTGCTCTGCAAGTTTTATTTGACATCTCTAAAACTCTACATCTTACAAATTTACACTTTTGTACATTCTGACCATTTTTATTTGCCTTTTTCTTGAGGAGCTGCAAAGTATTGAACTTACTTTCTTCAAATAGCTAAATGGAACATAATGTAATGAAACAGTTTTCTAGCTCAGCTGGGTCTTTTATCTTTTGACTTATCTAGAGTTTTGAGTAAGTGGATACTCTTGAGCACATATATTACTTGCAGAAATATATTCTGTGTAAGATCTGAGCAAGAGACCTTTAAAATTCTTTGTTCCTTAACTTCTGTGAAGTTACTACCCAGCAACCTATATCCATTTTATAGCTAAGTAATGAAAGTGTCCATCAGTCTGTATGACTTTTAAAGAAACCATTGATTTCTAATTATACGTTGAATTATGCCACCATACAGGTTATAGAATATCAGAAAGAATTATGTTTGCACAAAGCCTGAATTGGAAATAGTATTTTTTCTGTTTGCTGTAGGGAGCTACTTTATTGATTCTTTAGAACTGTTTGTTTTATTACTTATAATATGAATTGTGTAATTTGGTTAAATCTTAAAGGTCAAATCTGTAATCTGAAAAAAGTCTATAAAAGTCTTCTAAAGTGGATGAAAAAAAATGCAATTCAGGAAACCACAGTCTTGTACTCCTAGGTCTAGGTTGTGTATGAAAGTTTGTGGGTGGGGAGGGCATGGCACTGTGCTTATAGCACATAAATGAGGGTAATTCTTTAGTTCATAGTAGATGTAACACTGACTGCTTGCAATATGCCTATCACAAAGTAGTTCCTAGACTTTTGCTTCACCTCAGGTATCTCATCTGAGCTCCAGACATACATTCTAGATAACTTACAAAACAATGCCTGGCACATAAGAGAAAAATAATAAATATCTGCATGGTGAATACTCCTTTTATGGTCTCTTGAATATGAAAATTCCTTTTAGCTTTGACTTCTTCCTCTCTCGTTGTCTCTTCGACTCCCTTACTTCAGCTGCTTATATATGCTGGCAACATTTTCAGTTTACGTATCCAGCACAAACTTGTGCTCCAAGTTGAGATCCATATATACAGCTTTAAACTCTCCATCTGCAAACGTATGCCTCAAGTAATTCTGCGATTCCAGATGTCCCTTAGAGAATCCATGGTCTTCACACTCACTTTTCTGTGGCCTCACTGTACCCTTAGTCTATTTTAATTTTGTTCCTCATCTTAGTAAACAGCATTCACCCCCCCAAGCTGAATGTTAGTATAATAAATGTACTCTAAGCCCACTCACTAATCTGTCTTGTCCTCATTCCTTTATGGAACTCCCCTCTTGAGTACAGGGCTTGTCATTTGACTCTAAACAATAAATGACAGGCAGCATTGAGATGTTACCTTCGTGATCATGTCACATTCTTGTCGCCTCGCTCTATCAACTCTCTTTGCTGGCCATGTAACAAAGGCTCCTGTGGAAATTAATTGAGAGCAAGATCTATGCAAGTGATGAGTTTTTACTAAAATGAATCTAAATCAGGCATAGACAGTATTGAATTGAATAAATTATGGTCACAGTGCCATGAGAAAGACTTTAAGGCTAGACTGTGAAGTGCATTGTCCTGCCATGTGAAGGACAACTGGTTACCATAGTAAAAATAGTGCTTTATTTCTTCAGTATATAGTTGTTCAGTGCCTATTGATTGCCAACTCATTTCTATGCGATGAAGATACAGTTGAACACAAAATAAATGAAAATGCCTGGCCTCAGAAGTCATTAAGAAGTTAAATCAAGTTATATGTAAGATCTAATTTGGATTTCCAAAACATAATTCAAAACAGGAAAAAGATATAAGGGAAAAGTGAAGGCAAGGAGAACTAGAACCTACTTCTGGGAAACGGTGCATGAACATATTTTTAAATATCACAGGAACAGCTGAGTGACTTTGACAGGGCAAAAATGGTAGCTGTTTATCACAAGTGAGCACAACACTAGGCATTTGATAGTGCATTACATGATCATTGACTTGAACCCTGCCTTTGACTGCATTCAACTTTTCCTACTCACAGCCAGATGAAGGTACACTTGGATCTGGGCTCCTTTACGTACGTCGCATGATCAGTCATTTCAAACAGGTATAGTTTGCCTGCTTCTTTAATGTGGCAGCTTCTTCTCTGAGGTAATAACTTTTATCTGGGAATCTGTGGGCTGTGTGTTAGCATTATTAGAACAGTTGTGCTTCCACAACTGGGAAATACAATCTGTTGCTGACAGCAGCTGTTTGGCTTTCTTGAAAGAAAGGACTTCACCTGAGTTTTGTAATTTTTCTACTTGTCTCAGAAGTTTTCATACAATCTCTGGGTGATGACCCTGTAAAGACTTGTAAAACGTCTGTTTAATTTTTTTTTTCAAGATGATATTGATGCCAGAGTAACATTTTCAAAGCAAGTTACATATATTTCAAAGTGCTTTCAGAATATATTGTAACAACAGACCATGGGAGCATATTTTCTCTAACTCATATGGATATACTTAGTGTCTCCAAATTTGAGTCAGCATTGAGAAATAAAAAAAGGATAACAGAGCATTCTTTTGAAGAAGATTAGCATATTTGCAAGCAATTAACACCATGTAAGACATTACCTTCACAGACATAGCTTATTAACCTGTGTGCAGCCACCTTAAATTTTTGAATGCACAGCAAAATTTAATTTTGATTACTTCTCAGTATTGGCATTGACAGGTTCTTTTTTTATGCTGCCTTAATCTAAAGTGGTTTTGTGAATTGAATTTAAACGCTGCTACTAAGCTGATAATACACAGTACATTTTAAAACAGGAGTTCTCTATTGTCTGTAGCATTCAAGCTTCTCTTGTAAGAAAGATAAAGTATTCCTATTAGCACTAGGCTTATTTCTGGTTCTGAGGGTTAGCAAGTACCATAGATGTTAAAATTCGGTTTGTCACAGTAGAAATCATGCAAGTGGTTTTCTTGAATCTTCTTTTGCAAAATGAGTTGGATCTAACTGTAGCAATTTGCCTGTAATCATTCAAATCCTCCCTTCCTTTTCTTTCTCTTTCTTGGTATAGACCAATTGTTAAAACATTCCTTTGTAAACAGTTTTTTTTTCCTTATCTTCCTTTTAGATTATTATCTCTTGTTATCCTTTATTAATAGACGATCTTATGGTCATATATTTCTATATCTTTTAACCTTGAAGGATTCATTTACACTTCATGATATTTGACACCCAAATTATTCTTTCAGACAAAAAAATTTTGCCTTTACAGAATTATTTTTGGGAAACAAGGGAAACACACTATAAAATAACAATAAGGAAATAAATCGCTTATTTAGTGAATATGAAGAACAAAAGAAAGAGATAAGAATGAAAATGGCAAACTTGATCACATTGACAGAATTTTTAAAAACACTTGGAAAAATTAAGACAGTGAATCATGCACAGATCTAGGAGAGATGCGTTGCTTGCTAAGGCAATGTCAGTGCAGAGGCCCTGAGTCAGGTGTGGGCCTGACGGGTCAGAAGAATCGCAATGAGGTATGTGAACCTGGAGAGAAATAAGAAGAGCAACTTCAGATATCTAAAAAGGAAAATGTAGGGTGGACATATTCACAGCAAGACTGGGAAATGTTTTCTAGGTACAGATTCAATTAAAAATGGACAATTTTTCAGGCAATACCATTAGCTCGTTTTATCTAGACAACTCACTGTTTTGTGTTGTATTCTATAGAAATGAAGATTTCAACTAAATCCTCATGCAATCAGAACTGGGATGATATGATTCATGCTTACAGAGTTAAGCTATGACAGACAGTGTATTGAGTGTCACGCAGAAGAAGAGCCTCTTGACTATTTTTATTGTTTAACTCCTCCCAGAAAAACCTAAGGTTATTTCAACAATACATCAAACTGACTTTTCATAGAAGGAAGAACTGAAATTCTGCCAGTCTTGTGAATTTATTAGATAAAACTTATATCTGATGATTTGAATTCTATTTTTAAAAATGAATTATAGCAAATAGTATATAATTGATATAGATATACTTGTAGATTATTTAGCTTTGCAAATGTTTGTCGGCACAAATTAGAACCACATGCATCTTTCTTCTTACTTCTGAGTCCAGTAATTATTGATTTTAGTCTAAATATTTTGGCTAAAGTGTTGTGGTGGACACCTCTAATCCTACCATTCTAAGGTTGAGGCAGGAGGATTGAAAGATCAAGCCCAACTTGGGCAATTAGTTACCTAGGGAGACCCTACCTCAAAACAAAAGAAAAAAAATTTAAAAGCTTGGGGATGTAGTTCAGTGTGAAAGACCTGAGTCCAATGCCCGGTACACAAAAAAATCTGAAGCTGGGTTTATTGGCACACACCTGTAATTCCAGTACTCAGAGGCTGAGGCAGGAGGATATTTGTGAATTGGAGGCTAGCCTGGACTATAAAGTGAACTCAAGGCCAACCTGAACTGCATACAGACCCTGTCTCACAATGACCAAAAAAAGAAAAAAAAAAAAAACTGAAAATAGGCCTAAACACTATTTGTAATTATTTCACGCATTTGTATAATACTTATACCATATCCCAAATTAAATAGTAATGCATTTTCATTTCTTTTATATTCTTACAAAATTGGAATATTTTACTTAATGAGGTTTGCTTTATTCAATACTGAACTTTCACTTCATTGTTTGAATTACCTAAAATTTTTCTTCATAAAAAACAAAAGACATGTGAGAGAAGTAGTCTGAAGACTAGGAAAAGGAAAGGTAGAATTTATTGAACCTAAAAACACAGATTAAATGTACTATAAATTAATTCTTAATCTCCCATGATTTATTAAAAACTAGATTGAGCCATGGGAACAGAGAAATATGTTTTATTTTTGGAATGTAAAGCTTTTGCCTTGAAGTTAACTAACGTGGGTCTGGGGAAGGTTCAGCTACTCCCTGGCTCCTAGCCATGACTGCTCACTAGGAAAATAAGAGGTTGTACAAGCATTATTGATTTGAAAACTCTTTCCTAGGAGATTTAAAGATACTTCTATGGGTGCTGCTGGAATTACAGAGGGGTGGTTTGTAAAGAGGAACACAGTTGTTCCAAGCTTGGCTCTTTATAATCAGTTTTGTGATTCCTTTAAGATTTCATTTGAGGGAAAATGCAAATCAGTTGATTTTGAATCATTTGAGCCACTATGAAAATCATTAGAAAATGTTTTGTTGTAATAGTGTTCACATCAAATTTTTGAATGAGTTAATTAACTATATAAAAACAAGTTCTTAAAATATTCCCTCATACTCTTGTAAATTAAAATGTAAGATTCTCACTTTGAATTTAATGGCTGCAAAGGTGTATTTTAGAGTGCAGCCCAAATACTGAATATTTAAAACGAAAGAAAAATATATCGTCACCTTTTCAAATGCATCGAATGGTATCTATAAATCCAAACAATGGGTATACTCCATTATCTATTAAAAATTACATGAGCAACCTATATTAAAGCTATTAAAAATTTAGCATTGCTCTCTTTGGTCTTATACTAATATAGCTATTCTCTACAGGATTTTTAAACTGGTATAATATGTACTTAAGTCTTTTATTGAATATCAGATTATACTTTTATACAAAATGTATCTTACATATGTATATAACATTTTATAAATTTTCTATGTCCGTACTTCTAGGAGTTAAAAGTAATTCATGATTGAACCCTGACTACAGTAATTTAGTAATAAATATAGTTTGTCAAAATAAACATATTGACATTTGAATAAAGACAAAACATAAAGTTAAAATGTGAGATGTATTTGTTAAATGAGTTGGAAAAGAATAATTTTTCAATGGATTTATATGTGCATAGAAAAATATAAATCCATATTAGAATTGAGTTCATGTATCAACTAAGTGTTTTGTGTGTTTGCACAGGTATGTACATTGCATATATTTCAGACCTAGAAAGTTACTTATATAAATTACAACATGGGAAAGGACTTTTATTTGAGTAATGTCTTTCATCCAGTTGGACCACTTGTGATTTCCATGTCAAAGATTTATAAGCTCTTTTTTGGCATAGGTTCTCCTTCAATGTAGTTAAAAGGACGAGGCATTACAATCCCAGAGTTCCAGTTATATTACAAGGCTGCTGTGATAAAAACAGCATGGTATCGGCACAACAATGGACATGTGGAAGCATGCAGAAACAATATCAGTCACATTCAGTTATCCGATGTTCTACAAAGGAACCAAAAGCACACAGTGGAGGAAAGATAGCTTTAATAAGTGGTACTGGGAAACCTGGTTATTCACATGCAGAAGAGTGACTCTAGACCCATATCTCTCACCTATACTCAGCTAAAATCAAACTGGATCAAAAAAGTCAGTGTTAAGGCATAAACATTTAACTTCCTGGGACATAAAATAGGCAAAACCCTGGAAGACAAAGGCATAAGCAAGGACTTTCTGAATAGAGACCCAAATACATAAGAAATAGCATCAAGAAGCAGTAAGTGGGATCATATAAAATTTTAAAAACTTCTTCACAACAAAGCAAACAACCAACAGAGTGAAGACAGCCTACAGAATGTGAAAAATAATTTTGACAGGTATTCCACAGATGGAAGACAAATATCTAGACCATATAAAACACAAAAGAAATTAGATGCCTGAAAACAGAAGACCCGATAAAAATAATGGGCAATTAAAATGAATAGACAATTCTCAGAAGTACAATTGGCCAAATACGTGAAAAAATGTTCAACATCACTTATTATTAGAGAAATGCAAATTGAAATAACAGTGAGATTCCATCTTACTCCAGAAAGAACAGCTAGCATCAAGATATCAAATACAGTAAGTCTCTGACTTACGGACTTTTGAATTACAAACTTTCACAGGTATACTGTATAAGATTCACAGGTATTGTATAATACTCTGTCCAATTACAAACAAATCGACTCAGGAACATTCTCACAGAATAGAACTCATTCATGAATAGGAGACTTATTGTATCATCTCAAAAGAGTTAGAAATAGCATATCACAGTGACATATGAATACTCACATTTATAGTAGCACAATTCATAATAGTTAAATCTTGGAAGCAGCTTATATTCTATCAACAGATGAATGGATAAAGAAAATGGAGTACTACTCTGTCATAAAGAAGGATACACTTGAGTCATTGGTAGGAAAATGGATGCAATTTGAGACTATAATATTAAATGAAATAAATCAGACACACAAGCTTAAATATGACAGAGTTGCTATTATATGAGAACTCAAAATATAATTAAAGAACAAAATACAAGGTAGAAACTAGGAAATAGGAAGACATATTTTGCAAATGGGAAAATCACCAAGAGATGGGGAGAGGAGGGAGGGAGGAGGAAGGAAAGAGGTGAAAAAATAATTAAGGTATATTACATACATATAAGAACTCCCTGCCAGAAATGTAAACATTACACACTACAATTAGTAATAAAAAATATAAAAAAGAAAAGCATTCGGCATCACCTAAATTGCACAGAATGTGTGAACACTTGGTAGTTTAGTTCAAATTCCCAACAGTAACTGACAGTGTTTCACTCTGAACCTGTATCCAGTACATTGGAAATTGTTGTCCCGTGGCAGTACCCCACGCTGTGATGTGAGGAACACACAGACAACCCAGCCTTGCTTTTGTAAGGTGAGATACAGGGACACAGTAAAAGAAAGGTGAGGAAGGAGCACCAGCTTGGAGCCTACACTAAAGGTGCTTCCTTCCACACAGACCAATTTTAGGAAACGTCCAATACAGATGGAGGGGAATGGAAATTTAATTCATTGCAACTAACCATATCCAAATACCCTTTCATAGTTCTTCATGGACTTCTAAGGACAGATGCATAGGCCAGTTTAAAAACCACTGTGCTTTTAGGGGGCCTGAGTCTCTTCCCATTTTACAGTTCTCTGATCACTTACATAATATCATACAATCACAGACTGTCACCTTGAAATCCTTCTGTAATATAGAAATAAGAAAGAAAATCATGTATTTTACAAGTGCAAAATATGCAGCACCATTTCATAGTTTCTTTTGTATATTCATTAGATTAAAGTCTGTAAATAATGGTATACCTTAAATCAGACTTTGTTTTTCTCATGTGTATCTGATTGAAAACTAAACTTAAAAATTGAATTTTCCAGTTTACTTGTAAGTAAACCCAAAGCAAATCAGCCCTTTTTCATGCCTCCTGCTTACTATAAATTGAATTGACTTGAACAGAAACACATTAAATGGTAACATCAGAAGAATATAGGAGGGGAAGAGAAGTGGCGTGATAATTACCATTGAGACATTATGTTGACCCTGCGATTAGTTTTCATGTCACCAGTAAAACCGAGATGCAAGTTCATTGGGGTAAATACGAAGACGTATTTTATGTGTTGCAGTTATATTGTTCTACTTTAGAAAAAAAGCATGACATAGCTACATGAATTCTGTGCAGAGATCTTTAGGTAATTAGCTTCAGTGGTAACACATTGTTTCCAGATAACAAGGAGCATGCAATTTTTACCTGCAGGCTCCTGACATTTGATTTCTTTAAATGTAGACTGTGATGATAGTAACTTCTTAATCCATGAATGCCAGGGATCACACTGAGCTCTCCTTTAGGAATATCTCAAAGAGCATGAAAAGTCTTTGATCCATGCTCCATGTTTTTTATTCTGTAGATTTATGCATGTAACAGATACACAGTGTCACCTTCACAACCTCAGCTAGTTGAATTCCACTGTCAGAATTGAATGCTTACTTGCATATTAGCTGGCAGGCTAAATGCCAGTCTCGAATTCTGGAGTCCCAGTAAGTGCTTCCAGAAGGTTTGGTGAACATTTGTGGAAACAGGAAAGAAGGAAATTAGGAAAGGCAACGGGGAGGCTGGAAGTGAAATAAAACACAACATACACACATCCACACACATACTATATTGATAGATATGGATATAGATAGGAAAAATATATATGAACCTAGCGGGGTATATAGACATAACTACAGGCATCACATACAATACCATATGATGCAATACAAATATTTTTGTGTTACATTTATGGACATATTTGGGCACATATAAATACACATGTATGTGTACACATTCATATATATATATTTATGTGAGAAAGAGAGGATGAGAGAATAACCTTCTCTGAGTAGAAATTCTTCTTCGATTTTTACCTCTCAGGACTGTGACTAGCCCAAGTTTGGGTTCCTCTTCAAATTCTTGTAATTAATGCTATGGCTAATGCAGAGTGAAAAGTAAAGGAAAGAAATACACTAAATAGCTACAGAACTGAAATAAGGCCGTGTATACGGATGCAATTTGAAGTTCTAATGTGCCACAGAAGGATAGGGTGTGTTTCTGTTGGGAGCACATGTACCTGCTTTGTGGTTTCCTGAGAGATGCTCAAGAGTATAACTCCTCCTAAAAGTAAAAGACCAGAGTCAAAGGCAGTGGATCCGTTGGTCAAAAATGGTGAGCAATGTGGTTTCTGGAGTCACATAGACCTGACTTAAGCTCTCAACTTTGTAAGTTACTAGCTGTGCTACTGTGAGCCAAGTAATTGACCTCTGCATGCCTCACTTGTAAGAAGAGAGGAAAAAGTTCTTAAAGTATTGATGTTTTGTATGTAGGTGTGAAAAGTACATGCTGCAGGGCATGTTTTATTTTTTACTATACATTTATAAGAGTAGCTGTGGAAGTTAATGTTTATTTAATAAACATTTAGTTAGAATGATATGGAATAACAAAGGGGTTGCTCCTTTGTTCAGTTATCAAACTTGGTTGAAATAAAAACAGAGATTTATAAGAAGATAAATCTGGATAGGTTTCTTAAATGTACTTTCTAAAAGCTCTGTGATTCTGATAAAATCCTTCAAACAACATTCTCAGATTCCTCCCTCTAAAACGGAATACTAACAAAGGACCTAGGACAAATTCAGAATGATGGTGTGTCAGACTGTTTCAAAAGATTTACATGTATCTGTTCCTTTAATCCTCTTAGCAACCCAAAGGAATAGACTATCATTTGTCTCCTTAGCCATTCACAGACTTGTGATCATCATCTTCATTTCAATCGAGAGGATAACTTCAGAGAAAATCATGAATGGTTTACACTTTCAACATCTCCCGGAAACCACATGTCTAGTACTGGGCATTAAAGAGTGCTTGGCACCTGTGAAGAGGTAAATAACCATTTCATGAATTGGGTCAGGTTAGTGACTGTCGGAAGTCAAGTCTGCAAAACTGACAATGACTTGCTGAGCAGGTCCTGAATACTCTGATAGCACTACTAAAAAATAAGAGCGTTGGAGAACAAAGATGAGGTTCAGTGTCGTGGAGGGTACAGGCATCAATTTAGTAGTTGATAAATACGCAAGCCTTTTTAAAGAGACTGAGTTATTCCGCATGCAGCCTTGTCCCTGGAGGACAAATTGAACAATTTGAAAGCATGGATGGTACGCTGAAAATTGCCCTGGAAATATGACAGCTAGAATTTCATGTTTAGGGCCTCTCTCTCTCTCTGTCTCTCTCTCTCTCAAAAATAAGAAATCTGTTTATATTTACCCAGTGGACACAAGAGGGGGAAAATAAGCCACCTTAAAATAGGAAATATTTTTGTTTGATATTTTGCTACCAATATTTTGCTTCCTTTATTAGGTAAAGTGAAGGTAAGAAATCTACAATTCTCCAAGCAAAATAAATGAAGAATATATACAGTATCGCAGAACCTAGAAATAGCCTTTCATTATTTGTCACCAAAGCACCAGAGGAAAAATAATTTTTTCCACGGCAGGCTGTTAGAAATAGCTTTGTCTGTTTTTAATACAGATATGATTTTTATTTATAAGACAATTCATATAAATCTATGATAACAAGTGCTTTGCAATTTAGCCTACATTTTCAAGAATTGTCTTTATGGTCCATGCCTAATATTGTGTGATTGTGATGGTTGTTCTTACCTTTGCTTTTGTGTCTTTTTTGACATTCATTTCCAGGTTCTGAAGGAAAAAACTGAACCTAAGAGAGAGGTGCTGACCTAGTTGCAGAGGTCTAATCTTTTTAGGAATTCAAGACTCACATACATAGAAAGAGAACCTGAGACAGGTGTCTCTATTCCATGACACGGAGTTCAGTGACAAAAGGACATGATGTCAGTGGTCCCAAACTTGAATTCAAACTAAATATAAATTAAGCAGTATCAAGAAGGACCATTTCTAAATGTGAATGCTAGATGTTTTACAATTATACAGAAAAATTAGAGATTATTATAATTATATCTATATACATGTATGTATATAGATATAATTATATGAAGACTTGGTTTCATTGATACTATTTACTAATTTGTATATGATCCATTAAACCTAGATATCTACAGACACCAGCTGTTCTGTATCCCTTCCAACTACCTCTACCTTGGGTAAGTAGTAAACTTTTTCTGTCATTAACTTGTTCAATAGACATTTACTCAGTGCTTATTGTATACCAGGCACTGTCTTAGGTCCTAATGACCTAACAATGGAAGGACCAACAAGGATTTTTCCTGCACTAAGGAAGGCAGATGATTTTTAGGTCAATGTGAACAGACTTTCTGATAATGTGGATCTGGGGCTGAAGAAACAGAGATCACGGATAACCCCTCATTTCTGACATGGGCAATTGGGCCAAGAGTGTTGCCATGCAGTAGAGTGAATATTCAAGAAAAATAGCAGAAGTCTTTCTTCTGTTTTGTTTCTATGTTTTTCTCTCTGTTGTGTTGGTATAATTCTTCTGGCTTGACAAAAGTAAGGTGATACATTGTATTTTAAGTATGTTAAGTTTTAGGTGCTTGTGGGACATCCACAGTGAAACATCTGAATTAGTAAGTGGATACACAGCCCCATATAGATTCTGTCTTTGGATACCTTCCTCAAGAATTTTATTTATTCTTTATCTCTTCTACTGTTTAAGATCTTTCTATTTTTTCTCTTTAATATTAAACACATATTTCACAAAATGAAAAAGAGGGATCATACCTGTTCTATTCTAGTATTTCTTTTTTTTTTTGACCTTAAATCTGCATTTTTTAATGACTTCTCTCAGGTGACATTTACAGTGAAATTAGAACCACTGTTCTAATCTCACAAAGGAAAAAAGAAAAGATTCAATATTAAACTTTCAAGATACCAAATAGGCTTTTGAAAATAGAGTAAGGCCCTTATCACATCCTTACTGATTTAATGTTACCTTACATTCTTTTTCAGCTTTCCCTCACAACACTTGTAAAATTATTACATGTCAAGCTCACTTCCCCAGTTTCATGATTAATAAACAAGAAGTTTCAACTGGAATTAGATCTTATCCACTATTGTTCTCACAACTATGCCATTTCCCTCCACCAACAAATATGGCATCTAATTCAGAATAAAATATTTTAAATCCCATGTTTAAATTGCATCAAAATAAGGTTAAGCATAAGACTGGTACACTGCGCTAAATTATACCAGAAGACTATATGGATGAACAATGTTAGTGGTGTCTTTGTTATCCACCAAATAACTTTTTTTTAAATCAATGCTTATGGGCACATTATTAAATTCCACTTAGAATATCCTTAACTTAGGGTCAAGCCATTGGCTTTGTGTGCTAATTAGATATATTTGGTGGTTTCTGAGGTAAGTTTGCAACCAGGAAAGTGGATAATTAAGTCAAACAATTATATCACTGACTTAACTGGTACCATTAAGGACTTCTAAATGTATTTCAGGCCATGCTAAAGTTATCAAAACTAAACTATAGACAAGATTACTTACAACTATGCAGAAAACCTGAGCATCCTACCTTCACTTCCTATATATTGACATTCTCTACTTTTCCTCTTCAAAATATCCACTGCACCAAATTCTACTTTCCACGAGCCCGTAAGATTCCCTGTCACTCATCACAAGAAGGAGCATTAAAGATAGTGCTGGCACCTCTGATGTATATTCATCATTGACAGCACTTACCAAAGCTAACCTGAAATTATACTTTTCTTCTCTTCTGACATGCTGCTCAGTATTTCCTCTAAACCAGTAGGGCAAACCTTTCCCCTTGTGTCCCCTCTCAAAACACTTTGCATAGGGGAAGTTGGAGCTAAATAACTCACCAATGAACAGCACTACAATTCAATAAATATACTCTGCTATTAAGTCTAATGTACAAATATGATAAAAGACTGGAAATGGATGGAACCTTGTCCGAGTGTGGTACTGGCACTGAACAAGGCTCGTGAGCATTCATTTCCAAGGGAGTCAGGGTCCAGTCTCTTTGTGATAAACCTACTTTCTAAACAGATTTGTTCTTTAAGAATACACACAAGAGGGTTTCTTCTGTTATTTTGGTGCTTTTTGTTGTTTTCTTTTGTTTTGTTTGTTTTTGGCTACTATCTACACTGAACACTTCAGAGCGATAAACCATTTTCATTCTGGGCTAATATCCTTGATCAAGTTAGGGAGGTTCTTCAGTGCTGCTGCTGAATGATCTGCTCTGCATGTGATTTCTCAGTTGCTCTATAAGTTCAGGATTCTGTTGTATCTGCTGAGCAAATTGCTGTCCCGCTTGGATGAGACTAAATAGGTCAGCCAGACCCCCAACTCCCACAGCCGGTCCCCCAGTAGCATTTGTCATCATTCCTGACATGAGCTGTTGAACTTGAGGTTCTGCATTAAACTTGCTGCAGTACTAATGAAAGGAGGGTTGCTTCTCAAGCTGGAGATGTCAAAGCTGAATCCAGTTCCTGTAGGATGAGATACCTCTCTTAACTTCTGTTCTGCTATTTTCAGATTTTATTTATAGGAATCATTTTCAGGGTCAAGATCTAATTCCTTCTGATAACTTCTAACTGCTTCTTCAAATTTATTCACGGCAGTAAGGGCCAGCCCCATCCTCCCGTAGACCTTGCTGTACTTTGAATCAGTTGTCATTGCTTTTTCACCATCTTTTATTACATCTGTATAGTGACTTAATTTGCTTCGTGCAGCAGCCCTGTTGCAATAATAAACTGCGTTATTGGGATCCAGTTCTATTGCCTGTGTGTAACAATCCACTGCAGCAGCATAATTTTCTCCTTTCATGACGTTATTGCCTTCATCTTTTAATTGGTCAGCTTTTCCCACATCTTCAGGCACTAAGTTTGCGAGGGGCAGAATGTCATTCCTACAGAAGGAATTTGTGAACATTTCTGTCAAAGGCTGTGAAACTGCTAGATGTGTATCTTCTGGGCTGATCTTAAAAACCGTCTCCAGGCACTGAATTGCAACTTCCAAACTTTCTTGTTCATCCGAAGTATAAGCATCCATCTGACTTTGTTCCCGTAATAAACGAATAACTGCATAAACTAGGTGCTTGATCAATGACATTGTAGAAGCTTACACACTTCCAGAAAAGAGGCAGCGAGACGACGGCCGTGAGCTCGGGACGTCCGTCAGCTGGTCCGCCCGCCGCTGGACCTGTGCCTGGAGCCTGGCTCGGGATCTCAGCACTCGCCCGTGGTCGCTAAACTTCCCCGGCCTCCCACTCCGCCACCCCTTCAGCCCACCAGCTGCACGCTCAGCTCTGGGTGGCGGGGTCCCTACCCTAGTATCTCTTTCTATATACGGTCCATATTCTATCATTAAATTATTCATTCAATTGATATTTATTGAGCATACAGTAAGAACTCTACAGGTTGCAAAAGATAAAGTGATACCTAAGATCAGCAAGTATCTTGTCTTTATCATGCTTCTGACAGTGAACGAACAACTAATATTTCAGGTGTTACATAAGAAACTATAAAAAGTTAAAAGAAAAACAGAACAGAAAGCCTTAACCTGAACAGAGAACTCAGGAGAAAGCCTGGCTAAGTAATATTTGGTTGACACACAGAGGGTGAGTAAGAATTAGCTAACAGAAGAGCATAGAAGTTATACAAGTTTAGACCAGTGTTGAAGGCTCTGGGAATGTTTGTCAAGACTCTAAATTGGGAAACATCATAGGACTTTGGGGTACCTGAAAGAAGCCGAGATTGTATGTAATACATTAATTTCACTCGTATGAAATTGCCACTATTTTTTTGAGTGCAGAAATTAAAATTTTACATATTTCAACTTAACAGAAACTAGTAGAGAATGAGATCAAAAGTTCACACATTTTCCAAGTACATATTGAGTCCCTTCTGTAAATTACACAAAATTCTAAGCAGTGTGAGGATACATTAGTGAATCAGGCAGTGAACTATGCCATCATGAATTTTATACGCTAGTAAGGAAAACCTCAAACAGTGGTGGTGATGAGACATGGATTCATCATATCGAGCTATATATTTTGTAACTTCTAAAGGCAGTAAGAAGACACTAGAGGTCATTAAGCAGGAAAGTCATCCTATCTGCTATGTGCTTCAAAAATAACACAGTGGCTAATATGTGGTGAAGATGAATGGATTGGTGGGGCCAAAAGCTGAAATAAGGAGACAGGCTGAGAGACTGTTCTTGATCAGGGAGATGTCCTCTACTGGGAGGAGAGATTTAGACAATTACAGATTTGTTTCTGAAGTAGAATCAGCAAAGCTTCAGAACTGTTGGGATGAGAGGACGGGAGGTGAAGCAAAGTAAAAATGTAGTCATACCCAGGCTTCTTGTCTTGAAAGCCTGGATGGAAGGTGCCTTGATTACTAAGATCAAGAACACATGTGAAGAAATTCATTTGGAGTGTGACAACAATCAGCTGCTGATATTATAAGTGTGTGATGCTTATAAAACACCAAAGCAGCGATGTCAGTAGGCACTTGCATATATCTAAAGAGGAACAGTGAAAGCAATCATCCCTGAGTATAAGCATTAAATGGTGCATGGCAGCAAGGGAATTTGTAAACAGTAATAAAGTTAACTAAGATATGGCCTTCTTTTTATTATTGCTCCATGCAAGCAAAGCTAAACAATTCCAGAAACAAAACGTTCTTTCTTGCTGGGTCTAAGTATTCCTATCATTATGATTCCTTCCTCTGCACAGCACTACAGTTGCATATAGATAGCTGCTTGGATGAGAAAAATATGAGCTGGGAACAACTGCTTGTGATTCATCAGCACACAGGTGACAATAAAACTGAAGTGAGTAGAAGGGAATACATAGGAATATTCAGCATTAAGAATATTAAAAGAAAGTGCTATAGTCTTGAGAATGATGATATTTAAGGAGTGACACAGGAAAAAAAGCCCAAATGAAGAGATTGAGAAATATTTTTCAGAGATGTAGGAAAAAGTATCAGAAGTGGATACTAATGTAGAAGCTAAAAGAGTCTTTTCAGAAACATGGGGTGGCTAAGCACCAGGAAATGTGCGGACTGAGAAATGTGTCTCTTTCTATTCAACATTAATTGAGCATTCAAAATTGTTAGAGCATTAAATAATTAAACATGGTTCTCATTCCTTTTAGACAAGTGAGGAAACCAGACTCATAATTAGTTATAGAGCAATGTTATAGGTACTATGAGGAAGGTCTATCAAAAGTTGTTCACAGAGACACTAGATTAGAGGGGGGAAGAATGGTATAGAAGTGAAGCCAGTGAAATTTCGTAGATAAGGAGATATTGGTATTGAGACTTGAAGGATGACGTGGGGTTCACCAGATAAGAAAATCAGGATCTACAGTGAAAATAATGCAGATTCACAGGGCTATGAAAAGGTATGATGTTTCTGCTGAATGAATGCTTGGGTGTGGGCACAGTGAAGGTGTAGGGAACTGAAAATATATGGCAGAACCTCCTGATGGAAATCCATGTGTTGCATTCCAAAGGATTTGAATTTTAAAACAATAAACTACAGACTAGGGAATGATTAATGTTGCACAATCCTTGATACCAATTATATTTTATTTATGTCTATCAATTTATACTCAGTCTGCTTCCTACAAAGAATTGATTTCGTTGCTATTATTTTATTTGAAAATGTAATACTAACGTCAAAATATGTCTAAATATGCAAAAGGCTGGCAAATTTAGAATAAATATTTTTCAAATATTTTGACTGCAAGAATTTGGTTGAATACTAAAGAAAGTGCAAATCTTCCTGTTTGCTACGTGCTTCAGCATATGCTTTGTACACAAAGATTAGGGCCAAATGGTTGTTCCTCCTGTTCGGGAATCATTGTTTTTCATCAGGAAATATCACACATTTTCTTTTCCTTGTGATTTTAGTATAAGTGTGCAATACATCGTAATTTCATTCCTCTCATAGGGAATTTCTGCCTATGCATACTGATTCTTCCTTCTCTACACTGCGCATTTTCAGTAGCAGCCCTGGATTGATATAGGTACCTGAGTATCGAGTAGATGCAATATTCGATACAGATCATTCATCTTTCAAAAAGATGCAACTCCTCTTCTATGTTAAGTGTTGCCAATCTGAATTCCTCGTGTGGTATTATTTTTCCTCTGAATACTTTGTAGCCTCTGGTGGTGCAAAGGAATGTGATCCAATTTGTCCATCTGCTTTGGGAAGTTTTCTCAGATTATAAATTTTGCATGATGGCTATCAATATGGAAATTAGATTTCTCAATCTTCGTGCTAATTAGAATCCCAAACAGGTTACAGATGAATGAGTGCTTGTTCACCTACTGCCAACATTAGTCATATTTAAACGACTACAATTTCAAGAGTCAGTTTTAACTATTGACACAAATACCAAGGGCCTCAATCCAGAAAAGTTTGAATGTGAGCAAAAGTAGGGACTTAGCTCATTAATTATTGCAACTCAAAATATTTAACCAAAAACCTAGGTCAACATTCAAAACTTTAGATATTATCACTTGAAAGACTTTTCTATGTACATACAGTCAGCTCTTCTCTCCTTAAATGGGATCCTTCAGTAAGAAGCTTGGTAATGGGATGAAGTATTACTATAAATGATGTGACCATCCTCAAGCAGGAGTCTGCTATTGTCATTCTCCTGTAAGCCAAGGAATAGCAAATCTAAGATCAAGTAAAAATTCGCTCCAAGCATTCTGTGTTTACATTATTACATTATTTGATTGGGTGGTACAAACAACTATGTTTATTTCCAGTTACCTCTTTGTTTATATCCTGAATCTGCTGAAATTCAGTTTAGACCATATGTGTGACAGAACTTTTAAAAGATCAAGTAGTAGATAAATGAAGTATATATACCCGAGCTATATATATACATATATATACACACACATATATGGCAGAAAGACAGAGACAGACTGAGTTCTTATGATGATGTCATCCAGTCAATTACCATGGCTGAATAGGCTCAAGATCTACCATGTATAAGCTGGAAAACCAGAAAAGCCTGTGATACACTTGCAATCAAACACAAAGCCAAGAGAATGAGGGAACTGGTGAGAAGAGATTTCTCAGTTCAAGGAGCCAGGCAAAAATCAAATGTGATAAATTTCTCCTTTCTCTGGCTTTTTGTTCTGTTCAGGTCTTCACAGTCACACACAGAAATTATTTTCAATCTAGGGATCCTGTAGTCTGTCAAGTAGACACAAAATTAGCTATCATAATTCCACCCTCTCTTAGTTTAGCAGCCATTTGTATCTCCTTAAACTGTACTTTATCTTCATCTAGAGAAAAGAACAATTTCATAATTCTATACCATGATACAATTATCTTTTCTTTCACTTAGAATGCATTAACTCCCTTCCAAAAAGAAGAGGTAAATTCCTTGAGCGATGTGTACTCTGCTATTTGACATCATATAACTTAAATATTATGATATAAAATAAGCAGTGCTTACATGCTATGACATAAAATAACAAATGGAATAATAAAAAAGCCAGATATACACACATATATTCATGACAAAATAAGAAAGAAAGTCATGACAATTACTTTGTTTCTGTGACTTGTCATGTAATCATAGCTGGTATCTATAACTACCTCCTTTTAGGACATATTCTGTAGAATTGTTTTGCCTTCAGCAAACTCAACTGGTCCTCGTTGTTTATCTGGAGCGGTGACCCAAAACTTTATACCTGAAGTGTCTGTTCCAGATGGGGTTGCTGTATTTCCCATTGGCTTTAATCAGAGGGCATGGCACAAGTGAGAGATACATAACTGAACGGTTGTATTTCACATCCACTCTTTTTGATCTCTATTGTGGAATAGCACTCCAAGTCCCCTCGCTGCTCTGAATCCATAACATGAGCTAGTACCACAGTAGTCCTCTTGACTCACAGGCATAAGGACTCAAAAAGGACTGATAGATGACTTTGCTTTTAGTTGTGTCTCCTGGTGGTAGCATTCCTCCCTCTGGAACTGTGTATTCTAGACCAGCAGAACATAAATTCACAAAACTAAATGCAAAAGTTTTGCTAGTGTGTAAATAGGGGTAATGGTGAATTGGGCCACTCTTACGTCTGTCTCTTGATTCCTGAATCCTTGAATCCTGTCTATCAGAGAGATAGCAGCATAAATGGGATGCTGATTCTGAGCATATACAGTAATACCTTGATTTACAAAAATTTGGTTTGTGAACAGAAACGTTCCACAAAATTTTGCTTCAGTTTGCAAACTCAGCATTGGGTGATGAATACAACTGCAACCATCTTCCCAGCACAAACTAAAACATAGCCATCTTCCCTAGAATTGTGCAATGAACTAAGTTCATGAACCGAGATATCACTATGTAGCCTTCTGGAGAACTCTGTCCCAGCCCTGAAAAGTATTACTCCATAGATGATATTGATTTTTTTTTTGGGGGGGTGTTTTTTTGGTTTTTCTCTGGTACCGGGAACCGAACTCATGACCTTGTGCTTGCCAGGCAGGCGCTTTGCTGCTGAGCTAAATCCCCAGCCCCTCCATAGATGATATTGTTACAGAACCTTCAAAATTCTGTAGCAGTGTATTGTTCAACCAACCCCATAAGATAGTGGGAGGGAGAAAAAAACAACAAATTTCATGGTCATCACTATGCTGCCTCATTTCACTTGCTGTGAAGTGATTTTCTTCATCAAAGTCAACATTGTGTAGATATAAGATGGTGAATGAGCCATTCTATAAATTCATAATGGAAGTTGTGGCAAAGCTGTATGCAAAAAAGTTAAATTCATATCCAAAGTAAATGTCTATTCTGGTAAAAAGAAAATGCTATTCTTTTCACTATAGATGTGGCTCAGTATACTCGGCCTATTACCAGGTAGCTGGCTGATCACCTGGAAATATGATGACATACCAGTGACTCAGTAGTGATTTCTCCTGTTAACATACCGGGCACTTAACAAAAACCATGACTATTTGGCCTTGGTAAATTGAAGTTCATGTTGCTGATATCATACCTATCCTCCATCCCTACCTCTATGGTAATATTATGGTAATATGGTAATATTCATGAGTCCATTGGTTGATGACAACCCTGGCTTAGAAAAAAGACAGACTGTTATGCAAAGAATGGGTCACTTTATTCATTTGATTATTAAAATCAACCGGTACCGCGGTTACTGACTGGTGAGCATTCACACTGGACAAAGGCATATTCATGCTTTTTGCCCTTTGAAATCAGTCTACCTGCATTCCTTTTTTGTGTTCCAATTTGCAATCAAGTTTTTTCCAAGTCCCTAACTGCCCCATCAAGCTATTTTCTGCCACTTATAAATAGAAATATAGTAAAAAAAGACCACTTTTCTTTCCATGAAAATTGAGTAAGCAGGTACACTGCTCCAGTTCCTGCTGACTGTGTGAATTTCCCTCCACTATTGCTCTTCAAGATGTTCCAGAAAGGAGCTCTACAAGTCCCAATTTTCTGTTTTCCACTGTTGTCTGTACCTTGCGCAGAACCATTTTTAAATAAGACTCTACTCATCTCATCCTGTATCAGCTGATCTTGAGGAAGTCTGCATGAGGCCATAGGCATGTGGACAGATAGATGGCAATGTAACATAAGTACAGTTGTTGGATACCATGGTCTCTACTTGTAACTTTCTTATGCTTTTAGGGTCATCTGAGATGATTTGATAATGGAATATTGCTTTATGACCCTGATTATCTGGCTTGTTTGGTCAGATAATACTGAGCTCACAAAGAGCAACTCAATTGTCTTGATCACTTGTTCACTTTTGCGTCCATAAAAGCCCGGGGACAGGCCTAGAATCAGTTCTTAAAAGCATAATAATTGATGATACCAAGGTCTGGCTCCAAAATCCTTAAAGCTTGTGCTGTGATTCACTTAAAGGGACCTGCTACAGGCTCTGCACGACACCTTTATCTGCCACTGCCACTTTAAGCACCATTGATTTAAGTAAACCAAGTACCCTGAGAGGCAGCGCAACTTGTGCAGCAACCTGGGTCTATTGAAAAGCCTTCTCTTCTTCTGGGACCCACTCAAATCTAGTAGATTTTATGTTAGTGGGTAAATAACCCAAAGTGATGCACCCCTTGAGGAAAGTGTGTCTCTAAAACCCAGGGAACTTTAGGCATGTATTGATTTTTTTTTTTTTTTTTTGGTAGAAGGAGCCAAATGCAACAGCTTATTCTTCATGTTACAAAAGATATTTTAACATGCCTGCACAACAGGACATTTTACCATCAGAAGGTCCCCCCAATTTTAGTTGAATTTATTTCCTAACAATAAGTAGAGAGTAGACATTATTTCTTGTTTATGTCCAATCTGCTTAATGTTATTAATGTACTGTACCAGTGCAATAACTGGTGGATAAGGAAGGTGAATAAATTCCCTTGAACAAAAGAATAAGAGAGATGGAAAATTTATATACTCTCCAGGAAGAATGTGGAGGTATCGTGCTTGACTTACCAATTGAAAATCTACTATCCTGGTGGGTTGGGCGGACAGGTATGGAGAAGAAAGAATTTGTCAAGTCAGTAACGAAAAACCAGGGAATGCATTCATCTATTCCAGTAATGAGACCTCATGTTGTACCCCATGTACAGCTGGAGTCACCAACTGGTTACACTTACACTAATCCACTGTCATTTTTAAGTCTTGTGCCCTGGCAAAATAGTAGGAATGAATGGAGATGTGGTGAGACTTATAATCTCTGCATCTTTTAAATCCTTAGCAGTGGCAGTATTTTCTGAAATCCCTCCAGGAGTGTGGCATTGCTTTTGATTTAGTATTGTAATATTATACTAGATAGGGTGATTACAATAGAGATCACCTGGGGCTTCCCATGGTAATAGCTTCATTCTGATGGTCAAGCAGTCAGTGTAGAGTTTCTGCCAGATGCTAAGTGTATCGAAGCCAGCTATACCTACTGACATTGGGGAAATAACCAAAGAGTGGGTGTGGGGACCCACTGACCCTTGACAAAGTACATGTGGAAGCTCCATTAAGAGACAGAACAGGTGCAAGTCCAATGGAAGTTTTTTCTAGATGGACAAGCTACAAAATTCAAATGACTGAGAGTTTCTTATCAAGAAATTTTCAAGGTTAGATGTTGAATTCTTATAGAGTAGGTATGGACAAATTCACACAATCCTCAGTGGATTAATGGCAAATACATTTCCGTGAGTCTCTTGCACTTTTGCAAGTTTTCTCTTCAAGTGGATTTGACAGCTTTGCTTCAGACTGTCTTTAGATGGATGTATGTATAACAAGCTGCTTTGGAAGATAAAGATAGTGTCTCCTTCCTGCGCAAAAGTATAAATTTGTTTCCTTTACAGGATATAAAAATAATGTCTTTGTCTAGGGCAAATGTTGGGCAGAGTTGCTAGCAGCCCACCTGTAAGACTGAAAGTTTCTTGAGCACAGTGGTTCTTAGTTATGAAAACCAGCTGTTTGTATATAATCCACTTGTTCCGCACTGCCTAATCTTCCATGGATCTTGGGGTGGTTAGAGAAATCAGTGCAATCATGAGGCCATTCTGCCTGTCTTGCTGTTTGTACCAAATTCCTTGGGTTCTGACTATGAAATCTTTTGGGTACATCTATGAATTTGTGGCATGCTAAGTTGTATTCATTTTTTATTTTGCATGCTAAGTTTTCAGCTTGCAACTATCAAAAATCACATGCACTTCATCGCTCTTGACAACATAACTAATAACTGAAGTTGGTATTCTAGTAACTGAAGGGTATGACAAATTAATGTTCCATGAAAGCCAAGCAATCAAGATAGAGACAGCAGAAAAGTCATAATGTTAGCAACAACCACAGTAATGGTAAAGAGTGTTGGTCTGGGAAAACACCAAATGAATATAACTTTTGTGTTTAATATAGATTGAGTTTATACCATTAGTTTTCAGGCTGTTGTGTCTTCATTCACAATAGGAAAAAACATAAGACAGACCTTATGAAATTAGTAATGACTTGACTATGTTTGCATAATGCCAGTTAAGTAACTACCTAAACATTAAAAGTTCATTAAACCTCTAATCTTATATCATATTAATAAAACAGGATGATATCTATTGTACAACATGATTAGTATAATTAATACCCATATATTGTATTCTTGAAAGTTGCTAAGAGAGAAGTTGTTTTTGATTTTTTTTTGGTGGTACTGGGAATTGAACTCATGACCTTGTACTTGCAAGGCAGGTGCTATGCCACTGAACTATATCCATGGCCCCAGGAAAAATTTCAAGTGTTCTGACCACAAAAAAAAAATGATAATTAAGGTAATACATGTACATGTAATTAGCTCAATTGTGGTGTTTAGTTTTATATATATATATTTATGTATAATTTATTTTTTCAAAGTTGCAGTAACATTAAAAGTGAAGGGAGTAAAGATAATTTTAAAATATATTTTAGCTCACAAACATACAATTTTTATGTTTAAGAACTGAAAAGAGCAGGGCATGATTAAAAGGAAACTGCTAAAAATGAAGCAATTTTAGATAAAAACTAAATCTGGCATACAGGTCAATAAATTTGAATTTTGTGAGAATTTATTTACTAGAGGATATGCTATGATTAGTTGTGAGAACTTATGACTGCTATTAACTGGAGATAACATTGCAATAAACCTCTTTTTCTTAATTTGACATTAATTCATTTTTTTTTCCGAATAATGTAGCTACCTCGTTGATTGCGACAAAACCCAGGATTTTATCTTCCTGATAGCCACTTAGAAACTATGACAAATACTCAAAGTCCCATCTTTTCTTTTCCTGGGTGATTCAGTGTTCTGTGTATAGTGATAGCTCAACAAGGTGACTAGGAAATGGTATAATATTTTGAACTGCCATTGCTTTAGAAAAACAGGTGATTAATTTTCATTTTTAAAAATAGCACAAGAATATATTCTGCAGCAATGTTTTAAAATATCTTCTTGAATTTGAGTACCTGCTTATTCAAGTGTTAGAATAATTCTCTATTTTCATGTTCATAATGTGTTGTATTCTGGGTAGCACTTTACTGTTTAAAAAATCAATATTTAAAAAGGGAACAGGCTGATGGCTTTATGAACCTTTTGTTCAACTTTTTCCCTTTAATTAAAACATTTTCTAAAAGATGATCTAATCTATACTAAATATAATTTAGAAGAAAAAATGTTTCTTGTGATCTTTCTTTTTTGTTGTAAATAGTGAGAAGCCACAACTAGCATACAAATATAGAGCCTGCAAAGCAGGCGTATGCAACTTCTGCATTCTAATGATTTTTGATACACAAATTAATGGGGGATTACCTATAGTATTCCTGTTCTGAAAATTAACACTTCCAAGTGTCTCTATACAAGGTGACTGATGTAATATGGAATATATGTTATTTGGGAAAACTTTGGGCTTTCTGTAAGTATTATAAGAATGTTGGACATTCATAAGTATTAATGGAACCTGTGACAAAGAATGCAACTACAGTTAAAGAATAGGTGCTATGATGGCAGTAACTTATCTATCCCTTTGGTTTAGAATAAATAAAAAAGATATTTAATAAACGGTGGCTTAAAAAGTGAGATCATGACATGTGTCATGAATTTAATATATTTTTAAAAAGGGAATGAAGTACTTTATGGAAGACCTGGTTCATAAGTCTACATTTGTATGTCATACTCCATCATATGCCTTATTTTATTATGTCTATTGGGCACATAACTTTAAACAACATCTTAGTTATTCATTTGTATATTATTTTCTTCCTCCAGTAGTTTATGAATTCCGTGAGGGATGTTACGATATATGTCTTGTGTAGACCAGTATCCAAGATCCCTCAAATAGTGATCAGCCCATAATAGTCAGTAAATATATATCTGTTGAATAAAATAGCAAATTTTGAAATGAATTTGGTGCACGGATAAAGTACAAGACAGTATAATGTAAAGTAAGAAAATCTAATTTTTGGAAAAGTAAGAAAAATATTTTAGATGAATATTTGAATCAATTTAATATTGGAAGCCTCATAAAAGTAATTTTCAATATTAAGATGAAATCTGCTTATGAACCTTGAATATATGTAGAAGTTTAAGATTTCTGGATGTGCTGATAAATCCTGAGGATAAATTAATTTACAGATATAAAGTTTTTAAGGCAGAAGAAAACACCTCATGAGCTCCATATATCTTAGCTGAATAAGAAAAATAAAATAGAATGAAGTATAATTTGTTACTATTATACTTACATATTTTAATTATCATAATTACTATTCTGTTATGGTTTGTGTCTGGGTGTCTCCCCAAAGCCTTACGAGGTCATGGGTGGTGCTTTTCAGAGGCGGCAGAATTTAGAATTTGTGATTGGTTCATTGTCTAGTGCTGAGACTGGGAGTGTGAGTGCTATACTGGCCCTAAAATGGGTAGCTTTCATACAATATAAGGGAGGAAAAGAGGCTCCACCCTTTTGCTCTTATCACTTTGCTGTCTTCCACCACCACAGACCGTTGCCCCTGTGCTATGCCACCCAGCCAGCTGATTGTGGATGGAAATATCCACAAACTGTGAGCTAAATAAAATTTCATCCTTTAACTTTGGGCATTGGGTATTTTGTCTCAGCAATGAGAAATAAGTAACTAAGACATTCTGAGTAGTAGTATTTGCTAGTGAGAGTGAGTATATATGGAAGGAACTAAAAATAAGTGTCAAAATAATGAACAGTTCATTGTGTTTAGATTTGCTGTTTCCCTTACTATCCTAAGACCTTCAGAATCATAATTTTCCAGTCTCCCCCAATTCCTAAATCAGAGAAGCAGTGATAGTATAGATTCTAGAAAGGAACTATAGGCTTAATCTTTTCCAATGTCTCAATTAAGATATGTATATGTATATATATATGTATGTGTATATATATGTATGTGTGTATATATGTGTATATATGTATATAATTTGTACATGGAGTTGACCGCACAGATAGGGAAAGAGCTCACAAATGTTTCTACTTGTTGATAACTTATTTTGCATTTCAATTAAAAATAAATGCCAATAGAAAATTCAAATAATGACTTCGGGCCAGGTTTCATAAAGGAGCAGTATATTGGAAAAATGATCACACTTCAGTAAAGCAATGTCATTAGTTTATATGGAGCTGTTCAAGTGATATGACACTTAAAAACCTTCACCAAAATTATAGGACTGTGAAATAAAACAGAGTGTCATTTAAGAATTTATACAAGAATTATAAGCTTGACTCAAGAAATGAGTCAGTTATATGCACAGAGGTTTTTCTGTTGATAGATTAGGAGATAAATTTGTACATATGATTACAATAAGGTTCGTGAATAGAGCTATGATAGTAGTATTCTCTAGTTTGTTACTATCTTCTGCCTAGTTACTCCCCAGCTCCTGTCAAGTCTATCTTCGAAATATATTTTCAGTCATTTTCCTCATTTTTTCCTTCACTTCTTCAGGTCATATTTTTCCCTGAGCTATAACCATACCATTGTGCTTTCTTTATCTTCCGTTCTTTCCTATCTTTATTCTCATACTTAACAAATGTATTTTCCACAGTATGGCCTAAAAGATCTTCCTGGTAATCAGTTATAATCATGTCATGGAACAAAGCACTTTTGTGCAAAAATTGAATAACTCCTCATTGCGTTCTACTAAAAAACAACACACACACACACACACACACACACACACAAACTCACAGGCATGCACGTTATTGGGTAGCTTCTAAACGTGGCTCACCACTTAAACATGGTTACTTAACTCTCCCTCTAGAGTTACATTCCAGGTTCTTCTCCTCTAAAACAAATAAATGAACAAAATGAGCAAAGGAAATAAATAAGCAAGGAAACAAAAACAAGTAAACAAACAAAAAACAGCAAAAAACGGTGGCCAAGTTCAGGGTCAAAGCAGAAATAAAAGTACACACTGCATCCAGGAATTGAAGTGCAGTCTATCATGTACAGTTATGATAGCAAGGCCTCACACTTTGCCTCTGCTTTTATGCTGTCCAAATCTCAAGGAAACCCCTTATGTAGAACTTCTACATAAGGTCCTGAGAGGCAATGCTGAGATCTCTGAAAACCTGCTGGATTTCCTGTGAGAAGTCCAGGTGCAGGGCTTTGGGAACAGTTCTGGGACTATATCAGGGACTTTGTAATTAACAGGTCAACTCTACTGCCCCAGCCAGTTTATCATACCCTAATCTGCTATCTTAAACCCATATACTCATGCACATGAACACATACTTCATAGCAACATAACAAAGCTGCCATTATAATCAGTTTCAATCTGCATTTCCATTTTATGCTAACAAATGTCCCAAAACAACCAATAAAATTGCCTTAATAATTACCAATTCTAAAACATGTGGATTCCCCTTTTCTTCTGCTCACAATGATGCTATATATTTGTTTCCACGCTTTGTTTATAAAATTTCTTTTGACTCAGATCAAAGTCAAATGCTTACTTATCTGTCAAACTGTTCTTGAACCAGTTTGATGAACTGCTTAATTCTCACTCTTTAATACCACAATACATGTCTTCTGATATTTTCTTGCACTTTCCTTTGTTGTTCTCTTTCTTTCTTCTTTCCTTCCTTTCTTCTTTCTTTCTTTCTTTCTTTCTTTCTTTCTTTCTTTCTTTCTTTCTTGTTGCCTTTTGAGGCAAGGTTTCACTGTACAGTTCAAGCTGGCCTTAAACTCATTAAGTAGCCCAGGTTGGCCTCGAACTCCTTGCCTCAGCCTCAAGAGTACTGGGATTACAGATGTATACCACCACACCCACCATTTCCATTTTTCCTCTACTTTTTAGGTACATTTTCTTCCATCATTATATCATTAGGACCTTTAAGGTGTGATCTGTATCTTCTTAACTTTCTGTGTTAGTCTACTTGGTCGGCTATAAGAAAAGAAGGCAGACATATGGCCTAAACAACACATATTATTTTTCACATTCCTGAAGGCTAGAAGTCCAAGATCTCTGTGCTGGAATACCGGTTATTGGCTGGAAAGAGCTCTCTTGTCAGCTTGCTGACTACCACATTCTTGCTTTATCAGAGAATGAGAGAGAGAGAGAGAGAGAGAGAGAGAGAGAGAGAGAAGAGGGAGGGGGTGAGACTCTATTTATTTCTCTCATAAATGCACTAAACCTATCATGAAGCCTATATCTTCAAGACTTTATTTAAATGTAAAGACCTCTCACAATCCTAATTTCATAATACCATCACATTGATGTTTGGGGTTTGGTTTTAGTTACGTTTCTCATTGCTGAGACAAAATACCCAACACTCATAAGTTAAAGTAAGAAAAGTTTATATCGTGTTATAGTTATAAAGGTTTCAGTCAATAGTTAGCTGGCTCCAAGGCACTGTGGCATGGCAGAGGAGCATGACAGGAGAAATTGTCAATGGCATGGTGAGTAGGACACAGCAAGCAACAGTCATCCTGCCTTTTTCTTTTATCCCATCCATGTTATAAATCTTTTGGTTGGTGCTCTCACACCCAGGGTGTGTTTTGTGTCTTCAGTAAATCCATTCAACCATACTCAGAACTATGCTAATCCCAATCACTGGACTAATTTAGTACCACATATCTTTAATTCAAGTATCAGACATACTAGATCCAACCAGCTGCAAAAGGCCTCACCTATGAGTATCTGAAGCTTTGTGGGAGTCATCTAAATACAAGCCATAACAGACTTAAACATATAAATGTTAGATAATGCATACACACTAACACTTACTTCTACCTTCTCAACTTATTAACATCCCCTTTTTTCCTCACAAATGGTGATTCTAAAGAAATCGCTTGAATTGATATTTCATCTTTGGTGTCTGCTTGGAGGACCTTGAATAACAGGATTGAATCCAACAGTTAGTTAATTGATAATGTTCCCTTTCTCCTATCTCCCATGAGGCTTTGCTACATTCTAATTTTTCAGTGTCCCCAGTATCATTCCCAATCCATGTCTTCCTTCATTTTCATTATACTCTCATAAAAGTACAGTGAACTTTTGTAACAGTACATTAATCTAGAAGCTTCTGGAATTATCGATCCTTTATTAATAGCAACACTCATATGAGGTGTGATTAAGCAATAAAGTGAATGTTTACATTTAAAATTTATTACCTTTAAAGGCAATTGCCATTAATACCCCTCAAAATGTTTCTCCTCCCTTTAATCGCATTTATCCCATCATTCTTCAAACTTTCTAAAGCCATTCTGGAAGTTCTCTTTCTTGAATGTCATTAGTTGCACTGTCCTTACTTCCTCATTGTCCTCCATCCATTCAGAATGTTGGTTTCATGGTCTTCTGGACTTTAGGGAAAAGCCAGAAATTGCACAGTGTCAAACTCAGTGAATAAGATGGATATGGATGAGGACTTGCTGTAATGATTTTACAAGTCTGCCTTGACCTGGGATATCACTCAGCAGCACCAGTCACTAAATTGCTTTATCATCTCTGAAAGACAACCACAAAGAGAACTTTCCAGAACTGCTCCAGAAAGTGGCAAGAACGATGGGATAAGTGTGCTCAAACTGAAGAGACATATTTTTTTTTTATTTTAAAGATAAAAGGAGGGAAACATTAACAGACATACAACATTTTACAACATATCACAAGCACAACACAGACAATACAGAGTTACAAACAAAGTGGTAGGGAATTAACAATGGTGGTTGTATTACATATTGATATCTTCAAAGTGGCTTCTCATG
>NW_004955539.1:1300405-1318486 GCF_000276665.1 Chinchilla lanigera | reverse complement strand
GCGGGGGGCTGGGGGAGCCTGCTCGGCCGGCTCCGAGGGCCTGCTCGCCCCGCCCGTCCCCTGGGCCTCCCAGCGCCTAGAAACCTTCAGCTATATGTTTTGAAGACCGAATTTAAAAGACATAAAAAGAACATCCAAAGAAAAGCAGTGTAGAAGCTAGAGCACTCGTTTGTCATTATATTCCTATTATTAACTGTTATGTGAACACTTATAGTATGGCCATCTATACAGAGTTTCTGGGAGTCACTGTTCAGACGTGTGTAAAAGAAGTGAAACATTAATTGTAATAACTGTATAAATGTTATTAACTCTCTGAACTGTCAGCAACAGAACAGGCAATATGATCAACTCCTACCTTCTAAATTACACTAAACTTGGTGCTTGGTGAATACATTCCCTCTCTCTCTCTCTCACTCTTACTCTGTCCCCTCTCTGTGTATATGTTTGTGTGTGTCTCCTTTCCTCCCTCTTCCTTCCTGTTTTTGTTGACTTCAGGTGCAGAAGAGTGCTAATCTTATCCTTAGGACTTGGTAGTCTTTTACTGTGCATCTAAACAAGTTTTCTGTCTTATTTTATTATTTTTTGTCCTGGTTCCTACTATATCTTTATAAGGGTTCTAATACATGGCCTTGGGTATGTGTGTGCCCTTGCAACATTTTATAATGCATGCCACAGTCATTAAGATTCTGGAAGGTAGATTGCTTCTCCTTGAACCCTGGATCAGCAGTTAAATGGTTGTATAATCTTGGGAAAGCTGCTTAACATCTCTACTATTCATTTTTCTAGGGTTCTTTTTTTTAAAAAGATTTAATGAGTTAATACACACAGTGGCAGTATAAAGTCATTAGGCACATAATAATCAATCACTAAATGCTGGCTATTCATTTGTGTATGTAAGCATTTTTAAACTACTTGAGTGCTAGTCTTGTAGATGCAATTGTATTTATTTTAATTGTAAATGTCATCATGATGTAGGATTACATTCAGTTTATTATAGTGATCTTTTCACGAATGTCATAGCATTCATCCATTATTTATTATATTTATAATTGACACCTAGGCTGCCTCTAATTCAGCTATGGGATATGTCTACTGGGATTACATTCTGTTACAAATAAGAGAAACAAAATAGTGATTAATTTATCTTATATAATGTAAAGTTTGCATGAATATTGGTTCATCCTGAAAATCCACCAAAAAGACACTTAGAATTAACCTCCAATATGATAGACACTGTGAAATGATAGGAAACCACCGAAGAGTAAAGGGCTTCTGGGATGTGGGAAAAGAGAAGGGAAAGAAGGAGAAATTTTGTATGTATGTATATACAGGATAGAAAACATGGTTGTTCTATCTGCTGTTTCTATGCTGAAAGAAACTGTCAATGAGTCTTTGCTTGACCAGTATTGCATGTCTATATCTGTTTTCATGAGAAGCCACTTTGAAGATATCAATATGTAATACAACCACCATTGTTAATTCCCTACCACTTTGTTTGTAACGCTGTATTGTCTGTATTGTGCTTGTGATATGTTGTAAAATGTTGTATGTCTGTTAATGTTTCCCTCCTTTTATCCTTAAAATAAAAAAATAAATAAAATAAAAAAAAAAGAATTAACCTCCAAATTCAGTAATGTAACAGGACATAAAATTAACACACAAAAATTAATATCATCCCTGTACACTAACAATGAACTCACTGAGAAAGAAATTGGGAAAAAGTACCACAGACAATAGTACCAAGAAATATTAGATACTTAGGAAGGAACATATATAAGGAAATGAAAGGCTCTTACAAGCAAAACTACAGTATTCTCAAAAGGGAGATTGAATGGGACATCAGAAAGTGGAATGATATCCTTGCTTCTTGATATGCAGATCTGATATGTCAAAAAGGCCATGCTTGTGCAGGGCGTGGTGGCACGCACCTGTAATCCCAGCACTTAGGAGGCTGAGGAAGGAGGATTGTTGTGAATTTGAGGCCAGTGTGGGCTACAAAGTGAACACAAGTCCAGCCTGAACTGCATAGTGAGACCCTGTCACAGAAAAAGACAAAAAAAAATGGCCATATGTCCAAAACTGTTATAAAGACTGTCATAGTTTGATGTTCCAATTTTGTGTAGGTTTGGGGTTTTTGCAAGGGGAACAATGTAATACAAGGCACATATTTTATAAGATTATTTATAGTAGTCTCCCAAAGAATCATATACAAAGAGAATGCAGGGAATCTGTCCACATGCTAACGACCAAAGAATCCAGTTGAGGGCCTGGATCTCAGAGTAATATCCTACAAGAGTCCAGCTAAAAACCTAGAGCCCATAACAATGCCTCCCACGAGTCTAACTGTAGGCCTAGGGTCCATGAGAATGTCTCATGCAGGCCTGTTTCATGGATCTGCACTGGGAAGGCACAAAGGTTAGTGATGGAAACTAGAAAGTCTGTGCCAATGGGATGAAGGCTCTGTGATAGCAGGCTGAGGGATCGGCACTAAAGTAAGAACCAGAGTTCCCTGGAAAAGTACCACAGCCATCCTCAGCAACAACGAGGTCCCAAGCTCCTCTGATCACAAGGAAAGCCAAATCCCAATCACGAAATTCAATTTGACAAGCTCTCCAGGAGACTGAGAAGTGTGCCATCTTCTCCTCAGAAGCCAGGAAATGATGCTCAAAGTGAGGAACAGAGTTCCCCCAAAGTGAACCGAAGCCATTCTTAGTGACAACAAGGTCCCAAACTCCTTCAGAGGTAAGAACAGCTGAGTTCATGAGGAAAGCCAGCTGCTCCCTACAGCTTCTCAACAGCTATAAACAGGCTCCCAAAAGCTTCTACCAGCTCCCAATTGTCTCATCTTCTTCTCCAGTTTGGCCTCTTATGCTACAGACAGCAGTCCTCAGGTGGGCCTCCCACACCCAGCACCAGGCTGATTCAGTTCAGCTGGGTTTTACAAGTTGACCACCAGTTGTCAGTGCACCACAAAGATTTATCACAATCCCAATGAAAATACCAATAACATTCTTCACAGACTGAGAGAAAACAATCATACAATTTATGTGGAACATTAAGACACCCAAAATAGAGAACAGAAACCAGGGTAATAAGAGCAAAGTTGTAGGTATCACAATCCTGAATTTAAAGGTGCATTACAAAGCTACAGTGATGAAAACAGCACGGTTTTCATACCAAAATTGACATGTGGATCAGTGGGACAGAATAGGGGATGCAGAAACAATCTCAGGCACATATTCAATCTTCGACAAATGGACCAAAAATTCACCAGAAGATAATAACCTCTTTAATAATTGGTTTTGGAAAAGTTGTTTGTCCCCATGCAGAAGTTGAAATCTAGACCTATATCTCTTATCATGTACTAAACTAAATCAAGATGGTCAAAGATTTAAATGTTAAAACAGAAATATTTAACCTGCAGGAGGATAAAATAGACAAGACTGTTAGTGTCATAGGCATAGACAAAGACTTTTTTTAAAAGAACCCCAGTTGCACAGGAAAAATGCCAAGAATAGACAAATGGAATTAAGTGAAATTTAAAAGCTTTTGTGCATCAAATAAAACAACTAACTGAATGAAGACAGTCTACAAAATGGAAACTACATTGAAGCTATTGCTCAGATTAAGGTGGAAAATATATACTTAAAAATTAGGCTTCCCAAGTTTAAAAATAACAATATAAAAGCAAGTAAAATGAATAGAAACTTCACAGAAGAAGAGGTAAAAATGGTTAGTAAACACTTGAAGAAATGTTCAACATGGTTGGTCATTAAGGAAATTCAAATTAAAACAACATTGAGATTTCATCTTACCCCAGAAAGAATATCTGTCATCAAGAAATCATATAACAAAAGTTGACCAGGCTGCTAGGAAAAAGGAGCACTTGTCCACTGTTGGTAGGAGTGTTAAGTAGTACAACCATTATGGAAATTAGTAAGAAGATTCAGATACAAAACAAAACTAGAAATTTCATTCAATCCAGCTCTTGTCCTTCTGAGTGTCCTTCCAAAGAGTTAAACATATCCTGTCACTGTGATACATACATGGCCATGTTAATAGCAGCACAATTCATAATAGTTCAGTCTTGGAAGTACCTATACATACTTCAGATGAATAAAAAAGTGGTATTTTACAAACAATGGAATACTTCTGTGCCATAAAGAAGATAAACTTGAATGATTTGTAGGAAAATGGATTCACCTTGAGACCATATTAATAAATGAAGTAAATTAGGCACATGCGATTTAATATTGCACAGTTTCTCTTATATGACAATCTGAAATATTAAATAAAGACCAAAATAAAAGACAGGTAATAGGAGTAGGGAGATACAACTTTGTCAAATGGGAAGGGGATCAAGAGATGGAGGGAGGAGATAGCAAAGGTCTCAAAAAGAGAATTAAGATACACTATGTATATGTATCAACTCCACACAAGAAATGTAAATATTTTGTACTGCAAATATGTGTTAAAATTAAACAAAAAATAAAATATACTTTGCCTATTGTTCGTAGCAGTATATTATTGGAATCTCTTTCCACAGGGCCAGTTATTGGGGACCCCTGCAGTGAGTACCCAACCTCTTGTCTGGGTTACACTGCAAGGTAGAAAAGGAATGAAAGAGTAGGAGATAAGGTAGAGGGTTGCATAGCAGTGATCTGGAATGGCCAGTTGCTGTCTAGGAACAAAAGATCTTGAACATCCTGCTAGCCACCATTTTATTAGGAGTCCCAGGGAGAGGTTAGGGTGATTTTCTTGGAACAGTTTAGAGGTATAGAGGCAGTGGTAGAATGGCTAAGTTTCACATCATAAAGGAAATAAGTCAAGATGCATCCCCATGCCCAGGTGCTAATCTCATTGACCTAGAGAAAGGGGATTTCTGCATTCCAAAAGTGGCTCACAAAGCAGGCAACATAAGGAGATCCTAGAACAGACTCTATATCAGTTTATAATTTGTGGTCCTCCACATTATAACAGCTTTCTGTTGGCTTATTAAGTTCTTTTTACACATCCACATATATGTCCATGTGTGTACATTTTTTTTATGGTTTATCTTATGGTTTAGACATATCTTTTACAAAGAGAATACAGTTAAATCTTTAAATGTAACCTTAAATGCCCATCAATTGACAAATGGATAAAAAAGAAGTGTTTTGTTTTTTTTTTTTATACAATGGCATACTACTGTGCCATAAAGAAGGTTTAATATCCTAGGGGAAAAAAAAAATTGCAAGTAAAATACAGTTAAATCTCTAAATGCAACCAGAAAATTCATGTCTTCTTTCCTAAAAAATTAGTCCATTCGTATTTATTTTGATTACTGGCTCATGAGAACTTTGTCTAGTGTCTTAGCCAATGTTTTATATTTGTTTTTAAGTGTTTTTATTATTTTTCTACCTTTTAGGCTTAATGACCACTTTAATTTTATTTTTCCCTACTGTTGGAACTTTAAGAGTTACACAGCCTCCTTTTGTGAGTTTAACATTTGTAACTCCTATGAACAAAAACAATAGGCAAATTCTACTTTATTTTTGTATAAATATTAGTCCATTTACATTCCTTTTCTTTTCCTCCCTCCATCTCTTGACCCCCCTTCCCATGTGAGAGTTTAGTAGTCATGTTTACATTCTCTAAAGTTGTTGGTCACTGCTACTTTGAAAATGTGTGAGAAATGTCCTTTGGAAAACTTCACTCAAAGCTTCTCTTTTTTTTTTGGCGTTAGTTTGTTTCCTCATGCTTCATTCTTTATTTCACTTTTGTTGCAATTTGACTCTGTATTTTGAGTCCTCAAATCAAGAACAATGCAGATTCAAGTACTCAGAGTTATTTGTAATTTACCTACATTCTTAATGATTTATTTGCTCAATTTTTATCTCTATTTTCACTGTTTTTCTTCTTTCTTTCTCTTTTAGTAGAAATATTTAATGTTATTTTGCTCATTTGAAAGCTGTAGATTCTCTTCCATATATTTTAAACCTTATTAATAGCTCCAATTTCCTGCCATAGCTCATCATGCTTTGCCATCAGCTATCAAAGTGTCTTGCACTTATCAGGGGTTCAGCAGTTTTGGAATTGTATCTACATGATAGAAGTGTTTGTGGAATATTTCTGATAGCACCTGAATAAGTATATGCCAAATTAATTCCTCAAAGTTTGTAATGGAACAGCATAATACAAAGGGGAGATTTGACAAGTACTTGTTACAAATCCTAGTAACCTTGCATCCTAGTGCAGGCAGGCATCTTAGTAAGTCTGTGTTCCCAAGAGAGTCGCGATACCCTGTACTCAATGGATTTATCTACATGGCACAATTGTCAGCCTTTTCATGTTGTTGAATAGGATACTGAGTGATCAAAGGAGCTAAAAGGAAAAATAAGGCAAGCACATCATGATTACAGACACAGGCACTTTCTACTGTAGCAATGAGGGGAAAAACACACTTTCTCGGGAATTTAATCAGTGTGCTTTGCTCATGTAATGAAATCCTGCTGAATAGTTATTTGAAAATTTCTGAAAAGACTGTATTAAATAGTGTCAGTGGAGAATTTGAAAGATCCCTATTAGGACCTCATTGGAAGTTAAAGGAAATTGGAAAAGATAGCATGATAGCTTATTGAATGTTCAGGAATCCGGACTGAGATCCAAGAATACTACAAGGTTATGCACTCTCTCTCTCTCTCTCTCTCTCTCTCTCTCTCTCTCTCTCTCTCTCTCTCTCTGTTTCTCTCCTCTGCCTCTTGCTTCCTCCCTCCCTCCTCTCACATTTTCTATCTCCTTCCTTTCTGGGGTTTTGAACCTAAAATTTTTAATAGGGAATCGATAATCCATGCCACAGAAAGATTAAGACTAAAAAATCCTACTGAATTGGAAAAGTATTTTCTGAAGGAAGGAGTATGTATTTCCACCCCTACTCACCTCCAGGACCTTTTGTTCCGTGCCACCTTCTGCTTGGTCTGAATGAAAACTCACATTCTCCACAGCCCAACAGAAAGGGTCGGACCAGGAAAGCCTCTTCCTCCCCGGGAACCATTCAACTGCCCTAGCTGCAGGCTTTTCCTCAACCTGCATTCTCAGAGAAGTACTCATTCCTATTTAAGGTTGGCAGGAAGAAGGCTCAGTGTTTCCACTGTCAGATAGTAACACATAGGCAACACTAGTTAATTATGAAAAGAATATTAGGAAGAAAAATATCCCAATCATTAATCCCCACGTTCAAATGGGAAAGCAAATTCAGAATGGCTAAGTCACTTTCTTAAGACCCAAGCTGGCCACCCAAATCAGACACGTATGTTTGCAAAGTTCTTGTTCTTAATACTGAGACATCTACTTCTGAACTCAGAATCAGTAATTTGGTAAGGAAACAGCACTTTAAATGGTGAGTGGTGCTAGTCATCTTAATCACAGCATATCAAATACATTTTGTATTTAATGTCTGTAAGATTTCTTGTGAAGGGCTCCATTATTTTAGACATCTTTCTGTGACAGTCATGCTGAATGTGTCTATTGGATTGGTTTGAGAACCACCTAGAGGATTAGCAAATCACATTTCTGGATTTGTCTGGGAAGATCATGGTGTTGTAAGGGTGAGGACTGCATCTGGTTGCTGGTCCCTCCTTGAGAAGTGTTACCCTGCTCTGCTTCCGAGGCAGGTGGATTACCAGACATCTTTGATCACTTAAACCCTTCCAACACAATGTTTATGCCATGGAGGAAATGTTCCTGACCGTGAACTAAATCCCATAAAGCTGTGAAACAGAAAAAATCTCTCCTCTAAGTTTTGGGTGTCAGCTATTTTGTCCAGCAACAAGAAGGCTGACTAATACACTCACTCAAGTGATGAAAAGATAATAATAAAATTAACTTCAGCAAATGAATGTATGTAAAATATTTTTCTCTTATTATATTTTCACTAATTCCAACAAATTCTTCATGATGCTACTTATAGTTTAACTTAGATGGAAAATCCAGTTTGAAGGTGAGCAATCAAACCACTTCGAAATGTTTCTTGGGGGTATTCTGCCATACGTTTCAGTGTCATCCTCAGTAGAAGGACATCTTTTCACAGAAAATAAAGGCATAAGCATACACTGATTATGAAACATTCTCAGTCATGCTTTGCTGGCTTCCCTATTGGCGTACAAGGATTGGGAAATCATTATTAAAAAGTGTGATATTGTAGCTATTCTAGATTTTTCCTTCTCCCTCATATACTACATCAAGTCCACTAGCTTTTACCTTCTAATTAATTCCCCAATTGTCTACCTGGCTTCTAGGACCCTGGCTTAAATTTTTTGTCAGTTTCATATGCTGCCAAAACAGATTGCTAAATGGTTGCTTGATTTTCGGTGTTGCATGCACCCCTGTTTCCTGATCTCTACAATGTGCCTTGCAAGCATTTAGAACATCAGATGTGATCTATTTTGTCTCCTTCTAACCCCCTTCCTTCAGTTCTTATAAAGTCCATTCAGATTCTTGAGCATGACATAAAAGACCTTGAATATGTTCCAGTACCTCCATATATCTCATTCCTTCTCCTTACCCATTATATGGAATACCACTGTCAACTTTTCTCCCTGAGAGACTGCAGGAGTTTCATCACGCCCTTTTATTTATTAAGTTGTGACACTGGGGATTGGACCCAGAGACTCATACATGGCAAGCAAGTGCTGCACCACTAAATGATATGCCCAGCTGCACAAGGTTTAGATCGGAAAATGGCCCCCAAAGCCTCACGTGGATTATGGTGACTCTACAGTTGACTTGCGCTTGGGAGGTGGGATCTGGTCAGAAAAGGTTGGTCACTGCAAGTGCGCCTTGAAAGGCTACATGTCCCTCCCCAGCTCATCCTTTCTCTTCCCGCTTCCTGGTCCCGCTTGATTTGAGCAGCTTTTTTCTACATTAGGTCCTTCCACCATGCTGTTTCCATAGTGTCACCTGCCAACAACGGACTGCAACTTCGGAAAATGTGCGCAAAAATAAACCTCTCTTTTAGCTTGAAAGTTTGGGGTATTTTGTCCTAGAGAAAGTGATTTAAAGATAAATGTATTAGCCATTGTTACCTTCCTATCATTGTTCTGGAATTTTGTTTCATGTTTTTTATTGATTTTTGTTTCTTTATCTTTAAAATAAACATTTACGAGAAAAGAAACTGACTAAGGTATAGTTTTTTAATTTATTTATTCATTTATTTATATTTTTTTGACAAAGTGTCTCTAAGTTTTCCATGCTGGTCAAGAACTTGCAATCCTCACGCCTCACTATCTTTTAGAGCTGGGGTCCCAATCATGCCCCATAATGCCAGGCTAGGAGTATATCATGTTCCTTTTTTTTGGCCTTTTCTCAATTTGAATTCCTATATTGTTTATCTAATGCCTTATGTTTGAACTATTATAATAAAGACTACATTGGGTAATGCATACTTCACTGAAATATCTGTTTGCCCAGAAAACTTCATACTTTTTGAAGATGTCTTATTCATCTTAGTGGATTGGTCTCTAGGTTCTTTTCTCAAATTTCTGCGAATAGAGTCTCCAAAACTGCTTCAAGTGCAATAAAACAGATTAGAACTTGACTGAGCTGAGTTGTACAAATGAAGAACTTGGACATTCTTTTGACTGAAAGTACCCAAAATCCCCAAGAAAAAGGGTTGTTGGCTTATGTGGGGTCTTGGGATGGGTGTGAAGTGTTATTCCTGACAGTCTGAGTAGATCAGAGGCAGGCCATGGGATTGAACTTATCATATGTTCTTACGTTTTTCAGAGCATGTGTCCCATGTCCTGCTGGGGTGGGGATATTAGCATCATAATGAGTGGTATTCTTCAGGAAAGATGATGTACTGCATTACTCTAGATTTCTTTCAGCTGGACTGAGGGCTGTGGTCAGAACACAAGCTCTGTTAAGGCTGTGTTCATTAGTTGAATCTCAGTCCACATTAAGATGTTAGCAAAGTTGAAATCCCTAGATTATAAGATACGTGTGATGACATTAGGCTCTTGAGGTTCCTCTCCTCCTTCTGCTTGTTCATCTAGAGCCAAGCATAAAGTAACCGATATTAGTTAACCACTACTAATGTGTACTCAATTTCAATCAAAATGGAGCATAATACAAAATTTGTAATACTGAAACCAATATAATCATTTCTAGTATGTACTGTAGTTCTCTTTTATGTCTTTCATTTTTATTTTCCTCTTTATTTTCACTGCCATTTTTTCCAATAAATCAACTTGTCATTGATCACTTGAGATATTAAAATAACTCTAAATTGATCTCTTTTATTCAGTTTCCTCCCTTTCCCCCAAAGCATCATCCACTTTTATCTGAGTGATCACATCAGAACATTACGCTAATCATCTCTGTTTCTAGCTTTCACACACATAGTATCTCCCTGTCAGCCTTTGGATGAAGTTCAAACTTCTTAGCTCAATACAAAAGATCCTTCAAAACTTTGTCATAGCATACAGCCCCTAATTATTTACAAGTCTCCCAAATATGCTGTACTTTTTAATGGCTCTGACTAGCATCCACATAACTTTTTTTCTTTAGAGTGTCTAGTACTGTACTACTTACTCTCTTGATGAAAGTTTATGCGGATGTGCAGTAAAATGCCATTTCTTCTCTCACACTCTTTGATCACAGCTATGCAACTCACCTAACTCAAAATAGTGAATTTTGTAAGTACATCTATTTTAATACATTATATTATCAGTATCTGTTTATGTATCTGTCATTCTTAGTGAACTATAACATACTTTCAAATAAGATAGGGGATAGGGCTAATCAATTTTTATTTTACAAAGCCAAATTTTGTGTACAGAACTCAAACCAGTTTGTCACATGATATATGTATGCAAAGTCTCAAAGGGTTTGACAATATATATTCAGATGATTGGAGATCAAGGGATGTGTGTGTGTGTCTCAGGTTTTGTACATTTAAATGTACATTTGATACATTTAAATACTGATATGAAGGAGCACTTTTTGAAAATAGAGTAAAATCAATACTGAAATATTTGAAGTATACAAATATCTTCCAATTTTGCTCAGAAATTTTGCTCTTTTCATTAGTATTATGTGAACAATTTTCTCTCTATATATTTGTATAGATAACATATATCATCACAGATGATGAATTTTTTGGTAGCTGAATGATGTTAGATGAAATAAATGATCAGTTCATAAGTGGACATTTTAATCTTGAACACATTGCATATCTTGAAACATTTCTGTTCTTTGTTTTTAAACTTGGAGGAAGTGATACATGATAATTACCAATAAAATTTTAATCCTAGATTTATACAATCAGTGTTGTATGTAAAAAATGCTCTATGAAAAGTGCTTTGCTAAGTTTTGTAATATCATGCAAATAAAAAAAACCATGGCTTCTAATCTCTTAGACCTGATAGAATGTAGAAAAATAACAAAAACTTTTGACTACTAATTGTGAAAAAAATGAACATTCTAGTTATTATTAATATGAACTATAATTCTGAAAACCTGTCTTTTCATTTATAAATATTCTGAGTAATTTCAAAACAATAACAATACAAATTTGTATATACCATGTAAATATCCCTTCTGAATCTATTAATGGCAAAATGTCTTTTCATATAAATAAAGCTTTTATTCTTTTGACAATTATTTATATAAAATCTACCATATGCCAGGCACTTTACTAAGCACAGTGAATATAATGGTAAAGTCTAACATATTAAAGAAATAATCATGCAAGTGTGATAAGTCCTACAAATAATATAGTCCCTGTCATCACAGAATGTCTTTTTAAAAGGACAATGTCAAATAAAGAGATTAGAAAACACTGAGATACTTCAACATTCATTAATAATGGAATAGTTAAAAATACTTTCTTAATGAGGGTGAAATTTTTCTTTCATTAATTAATATATGTAGGCATTGCTTAACTCCTTGGAAATCCTATGTGCTTCAAAATCCCTTTCCCAATTAAAAGTTCCTTTCCATCTGTTTGCAGAATTTAGGCGGCTATTTGGTAGGAAGCAATTTTATCAGATTAAACTATGGTATAAACAAATCAATTGTCAGTTGCCCAGAGATAATTGCGTATTAAGTGATTAATTTATACTTTCAAATTACTACATCTCTAATGAGTGCAAGTATGGCTGGGAACATTTTGAGAATCAGGAAATATCCTGAAAATCCCTAAACCATGGTGAGAGGGTGAGATCCAGTGTGCTCTGGGGGTGTACATTGGGGGTCCAGTGCTTTTGAAGATAGAATTCAATTCAAAAAAGGTGTACACATTTATTTTTCAAACATTGCTTTCAGGGTATTCTAGTTTTAGCCAACCACTTGTGTCTGCCATCACAGTTTTACACAATCAGAATTAATGCTCTCAACAGGGACCTTAAAGCATAGCAACACATACAAAGAAAAACACAATCATTATTCTGAAGCACTATTAAGCCATTTTTGAACAATTACCAGCAACAATAGCTAAAGTACTGATGGATTTTAAAGTAACTCTCAGTTAACCAAAAAAAAAAAAAAAAAAAATTCCAAACACCTGACTCCCCAAACAGCCTAGATAATTGGGGTTTTATGGTACATTAACATAAAGTTTAGTGGATTATTTCCCCCATCTGCTTCCCTGTTTTAAAACCCCCATCAAAGGAGTGTGTAGTAGCTCTTAAAATGTTCCTTTAATTTTCTCCCATTTCAGTGTCCCTTATGTGAATTGTCTTTGATAATATTGTTGTTTTAAATACTGCTATTGTGTGCCAAGTATTTTTTTCTCTTCAAATATGTCATTTCTTTTGTGTTCATTTATTTTAGAAAGTGTAGCTCTCCATATCATTTCAGAACTGATTATTTCAGATCACCAATGAAAATGTCAGTACTGTTTAGCTTTAAATGTGATTCATTTCTGACAATTTTTAAAAAGTCAAGATAGGATGAATAATTCTCATAGCTATTAAAGAACAGTGTTCAGTACATTAACAACTTAGAATGCCTCACAGTTTCAAAGCAAATCTGGTTAGCTGTTTATCTGCCAAGGAGATGCTTGGTGGTGAAATCAGCAACAACAGCACACAAGAGTTGATGTGCTCCTCACGTGTATATAGAAGAAATTGTTTTCCTTTCAGCGATAAAAGTGTGGCACAAAATTTTCAAGTACATTCTCTTCTTAAAAATCTTTTTATTATTACATGTTGCAATACATGGAGTTTACAATCATCTTGGGGTCGATGCAGGTACACAATAGAGCTTGGTTCATTTTTTCTAATCTCCTTCCCCTTCCCTTTCACCTCCCTCCGACCTCCTCTAAGTCCTCTTTTCCCTATTTTTGTTCTTATCGATTATTATTGCTAATTGTCATTATTAATCCAATTTCATGTGTATGACATATAATGTTTACATTCATTGAGTTTATTAGGTTCTTGTATGCGACATATCTTTATTCTACTTATTTCCCCTTCCCCTCCCCCTCTCCTGTCACTCACGTTCTCTTGGATCCCTTCCCATTTGCAAGAAACCTATCCTCTTGTTCCTTTCTATAAAACATTCATTGTGCTCCTTGTTTGTTCTATGCCTTACTCAAATGAGAGATATTACGCAGTATTTAACTTGCTGTGTCTGATAAATTTCACTCAACATTGTATTTTCTAGGTACTGAACAATACAATAACAAGCAATGAAATTGAGACAGTAATAAATAATCTACCAACTAAAAAAAGCCCAGGACCTTATGGATTTACTGCTGAATTACACAAAACCTTTATGGATGTTATATCACCTATACTCCTCAAGATCTTCAAAGAAATTGAAAAGCTTGGAATGCTTCAAAATTCATTGATGGAAGCCAGCATCACACGGATTCCAAAACCAATAGTGATCCAACCGAAAACGAAAACTACAACCTAATCTTCGTAATGAGCATAGTTACAAAAGTTCTCAACATATTAGCAAATAGGAAACAGTTTATCCTCAAAAAGATTATACATTATGACCAAGTAGATTTCATCCCAGAGATGCAGTGGTGGTTCATGATACATGCAGGAAATTCATAAGAATTAATGGACGCACTGTAATTTTAACATACCCTGAAATTTCTGTCCCAGGTAATTAAAAATGGTGGTTTTGTATCTGACACCCATCAATTCTGCGTAAGCCTTCATTTTTAATATTTAATAATGATGACATAATTGGGGATATTATTGAGGTGTATGCACAATGATTTTTATTGAATTTCCTTACACAGTTTAAAGAATTTGAGGGAATTCTGTAGTTCATGATATCAATTGGAGTATCTGAAAGCCTCATGCATAAATTATACATTTTTTATGCCACATGAAAACATTTTTATAAATTCTTTGTAAATGTAATATGCATCTATTGTTACATTAACAATTAAAATTCAATGACTAAATTAATGGCTTGAATTTTAAAACTTTTATTTTTGTTACATACTGGGTGACATTTTTAGATATTAGAAAATGTTAGAAGGATAACATTTTTAATATTATTTTTACATTATGCAAAGAATATTCATGTTATAACGCATTTTTCTTTTCAAGTTTTTAATATGTTAAGTAATATCTTAATTATTCTTGCTGTCTGATATATACTTTTATACTTAGCAAAAAATATGTGGAACATTCATTCTTTTCAAGGCATTTCAGATGAAATGGGGATTAATCAGATCTAGACTTCCCTCAAGAAAGAAGCACAGGACAATGGAGTTGAACAGATCTGTGGTTGGAATATGCATCCCATGAATTATTAGATGATGAACTTGGGGAGTTAACATATAAGATATAATTGATGCTCCTTTATAAAATAATAATACTATCGCTTACCTCACGCAGTTATGATGAAAATTAAATGTAATCATGATTATGAAGTACACACCCTTCTACACAATAAATGCCTACTAGATAATAACCATTTATAACTGCCCTTCCTCCTCTCCTTCTTCCTCTTCTGCTTTTATCCTTCTCTTTCCTCTTCCACTCTCTCTTCCTCTTCCCTTCCTCCTCCTCCATCTCCTTCTTCTCCTAGAGTAAGATAAAAATAAAAGGAATGCCAGAGAAGTGAATTTGAAGAAAAGATTTGAAAAAACCTTCCCAATGAGGTAGATTTTCAAAATTGTGTAAAGTCTGAACTTAAGGATACCTCTTCAGTCCTGTTTTATGTTTGCATTTATTTTTTTGTGTATTTTGGGCAAGGTACCCTTAAGTTGCTCAGGCAGGGCTTCATCTTGTGATCTGCCTACTTTAGCCTCCCTGAGTGCTGGGATCACAGGCATGAGCTGAATTTGAACCCTTTCACAGAGGAAAAAAAGATATAATAGTTGAAAGGAACACTATGCAAAAATGTCAACAGTAATGTCTCAAATTTTGCTTAGAGGTAGTGTAAATTATATTTCAAGGCAAATTAACATTCATTTTCATTGAAAGCATAACTTTTATGCATAATTTGTGGGAGAATGGATTTGCTGACAATGATTTCCTTTCCCTTTTGACTTAAGATGGGAAACTCAGGAAAGAAAAATCAGTAATTTAAAACAAAATCATTTTCCTCAGTCATCATCAGACAGGAAGTCTACATACCTGCCAGGAAATGACACAAGAGGAGAAGGAATGGCTGGCCAAATTCTGCTACCTTGTGCTTTTAGACAAAGGTAAAAGTTGTCAAACTAATCACCGATGCCATTTTGTGACTTGAAACATTGTGATAATGATAAATAATTTCATCTGTAAGTATCTCCAAGAAAGTGAAAGTTATCTGCTTTCTGCCTCTGTTCTAATCTTGAGAATTATGAGTAGACTCTTACAGTGAATAGAACTCTTTGGACAATCACATTCACTTGGGCCTGAGGCTTTGCCAAAAGAAACGCCCTTTGCCGAAATAGTCACGTCACCTTTCTTGCTTCTGATTCACCCAGTTACTAAAATGGGATCTGCATGTCCTTTCATAAATTCATTAACCTTCTTTACATCATGCTGTACCAGTAGGTACCAGTTAAGCTATTAGATTTGAGGGTGCATAGAAGTACAAGAAACATATCATTTTTGATAATGATTGCAGAAATGAGGCCATGGATTTCAGAAATAAGAATATTTTCACAGTGATATTCAAAATAATGCAGACTAGTTTTAAAAATTCCTTGTGCAAAAAGGTGCTAAGGTGGAAAAAAATCCCCAATTAATTAGAAAATGAAACAAATGTAGCCAATTATCTGACTGGACTACAAATGTATTTCCTTTCATTTCATTGTCAAAAATACTGTTTCCAGAGGAATACCTTTTCCTCTGCGATTTCCTGTACAACATGTATGCGTCTGGATTTTGACATTTTCTCAACCTTCATCGACTTTTTAAAGCAACAGAGATATTTGAATTGTTATTCCCTATTGAGAATTGAAATAAACTTTACTTCAGGGCCCCTGGTGGAGCTAAAATGATTTTTTTCTTTTGCTTTTTCCCTTAGAGAGAGTAAATTGCTGGGTTTATAACTTTGAATCCAGTGTCAATTTCTGGCCCAATAGATAATGCTTTGTCTAGTCCTTTTGCTAAGCCTGTTTCAGACTGCTTCAGTGCCTCAAATGACTTCTGTAAATCTTGCTAGAGCTTTGCAGAACTGAGCCAAATTCCACAAGAAAAAGTGCGTATTCGATAATTCTGATTGTTTTACCATTTCAATACAAGCCAAAAGTGATTACTTCATAGATATTTTAATCTTTGAATTAACCTTGTCTTTTCTTTTCATAAGTTATAATGCCTTTCAAACATGCAGAAAAGTACAGAGGGTGATATTACAAATACCCATTTAACTCATTCAAATGAAAATATTTTGACATATTTGAATCAGATTTTCCGAATAAAGTAAAACATTCCAGAAGAAAATATTAATTCTAATGAGCTTCTGATTTTATATTAAGTTCCTTATATTATTCACAGGAATATAAAAAGTTTACTGTTTATATTAATATTTACAATGAGCTTAGGGGATGCCAGGCTTTACTAGGTGCTTTATATGCATTGATTCACTTAATTCTCAAATCTCCACTTTTAGATCCAAGGTACGAATGTGGAATCTCATACACAGAGAAAAGTAAATAAATCATACAGCTTCCATAGTGAGCAGTAAAATTAGAATTTTACTGGGTCCTTAAGCGTCTTGCATCACCACTTCTCAGAAGTAATTTACATATTATTCTAAGAATATATTGACACATGATTGTTTGGATTTTTCAATATTTTTGTACATATGTGTGGATTGTTCCATTTTTTGTTGTTATTTTGAACTACCTGAAGCTAAGTACTTCATACATGTACTTGACTCAAAATACTGATGTCTGAAATTTCAGTATCTGGCAGCCTCATCTTTTCAGCCTTTGATGAGAAACCTCCCTAACCCCCAATCACCAGAGGATAGAGAAGCAGAAGGGGAAACAGCTGCCTGCCTAAGGAGAACACATCTGTCCACAGAAACGAAAAGATGGGGTGTGGTCAAACTTGCCCTTTTATAACTACTAGCTTTTGCAGGAAGGAACACATTCCAGACCAGCATTAACTTCTCCTGAGTATGACAACCCAAATGATCCAGTTACATTCCATGAGACTCCACCTATTAAAGTTTTACCACCTCCAAACACAGCCACTGTGGGGACTGAGCTTCCAGCACATGGCAATTCCCCGGTAAAAACCATACTCAAACCATGATATCTGTCTATGTGTAGATGCAATATGTGCTAGTGTATTCATTTTCTAAGGCTGCCATTACTAAATAATAAACAAGGTTATTATTCAATAGAAATTTATTTTCTTAAGAGTTGTGCAAGCCCAGAGTCAAAACAAGGCATCCACAATTTTTTTCTCTAAAACCTCTCATCTCGTCTTTCTGATGGCAGCTGTCCCAATATGCTGTCACATGGCCTTCTCCATGTTCATGCATTACTAGTTTGTCTCTGTATATCTGCATGTCCTCTTTTTAAAAGTCAACTGGCCAGGGGCTGGGGATTTAGCTCAGCGGCAAAAGCGCCTGCCTGGCAAGTGCAAGGTCGTGAGTTCGGTTCCCGGTACCGGAGAAAAACCAAAAAAA
>NW_004955539.1:1251530-1300305 GCF_000276665.1 Chinchilla lanigera | reverse complement strand
AAAAAAAAAAAAAAAAAAACAAAAAAAACAAAAAATAAAAGTCAACTGGCCATTTTGAATTAGGGTCCATTCTAATGCCCTTATTTTAATTCATTCACCTTTTGAAAGCCCTTCAATACAAATGCAGTCACATTCTAAGGTGCTGGGGGAAAGGGTTTCATACATGAATTGTGACATAGTATGCACCATTCAAACAATAATAAGTTATGTTATAATTTTTGTTTGATTTTCATGGGGAGGTTGGGGGGGAAATATACCAGATAGTGGAACTGTTGAATTGTAGGGAATGTACATATTTATTTTTATTGGGTACTGAAAAATTGTTATTCAGTTTGGTTTTACTAACTTCTTAATCCATTATCAGTGTAAAAGAATCTATTTTGTCCATAATCTCCCTCAAAATTCATGGTAATTTTTAGTCCAAAATATCCCCAGAAGTTTCATTTGTTCATATGTGGGCTTTTGGAAGGATATTAGATAGTGTGGCACTAGTTTCATCCATGGATTGAGCCAATAATAATTTCAAAGCTGAAGGAGCTATTAAAAGGTGGAGCCCAGTTGGAAGAGATGGGCAGTGTGTGTGTCTTTGAGGGGTACATCTTTTGGAGGGGCTTTTCCTGCTCTCTCTGCATCCTAGTACTCATGGGTGAGCTTTCTCCTGCAATGTCCTTTTACAAATACATTGCTTCCATGGAGCTAGCCAATGTTGAAATGAAACAACTGTAGCACAGTTTCTTTAGAAATGCCTTGCCAATCAACAAAATACCAAGTTTTTTTGGCCTGGAACAAAGAATTGGATGAGACAAGCCAAAAATGGTGCTAAAATTTGTTTGAAAAGTGTGAGGTGAATGAGCATGGAAGTAACAAATTCTGCAGAGTCAACTTCCCAAATAAAAAGATGGTCAAAGCCAAAATAAAAGTGCATAACAGTCAGAGAAGTACAACATGAGCTACCGTGCAAACTCCTGTGTAATAGCAGCTTTCCCTGATGGCCCCTCTCTTTAGAGGCCATCCACATCTCGTAGTAACTCATGATAACTTCTACACATGGGGTCCTACGCTGCCCTAGGATCTCGTAATTGACAAGTCCCACTCATTCCCCCCAACCCACTTTGCCGCAAACTGTCTCCTATATCAAAACCTCTGAAGCCATGAACCAAAATATGCCTTTTCTCTTTTGAGTTGGGTGTGTCATATATTTTGTTCCAGTGATAAATAACTGACTAATACAGTTGGCAGCGTCAAACTTTTAGATTTCTACTACACTGATAGGCATGATATATTCCAATTATAAAGTTTATAGTTGGCTGAATATTAACAAAATTGTGCACATTTTTTGAGTTAGTAGGTTTCCACGTATCTTCTATGAACTCTTGTCTGTCTTTGGCTATAAATCTATTAGACTATTTAATTATTTCATATGGCTTCATGTGAATTATATATTCTGAACATATGATTATTTTTGTTTTTGTACATTGTAAATATCTTCTGCAAGTCAGTGCTTATAATTGTGTTCAGTTTATGATAACTTTTACAGTATTTTTTTTATTTTTTACTATATCTGTTTTGGCTTACAGCTTTTGTGTCTTTTCTGCAAACATTTCCCTGCTGTGGTATAATCAAGATAATGGCATATATTTTCTTGTACATATGGTATAATTGAGGTAAGGTTCTGTATTTCTTATACATTTTCAAGTCTATTTAGAGTAGAGGAAAGGTTATGCTATGATTTTAAAAACTATACTCCTGTTTTTATGTTCTGAGTTCCTTCAACATTATTTATTGTACAGTCCATCTTTTACAGCTAATCTCCAATGCTTCTCGCTTCCTGCCACATACTACGTACCCCCAGAACAGCTAACAACCACCAGACATAATGCTGTTAGCCAGTGCACTTGTATTGTATCATACAGTCCTTATTCTACTTCATGAAATATATATTCATTATTTCCTCTGTATAATTAAATAAAATAATGCAAAGGAATGTAAAATATTTTCTCCAGTGTCAGTTATACAAGCAGTAAGGAGTAGAACTGATATTCAAACACCAGTAGTTTAGTTACAGAAATTACTTTCTGATATTATTCACTGATATTTCTTTTACATATGCATGAATTTGTTTTAGGAGTTTGTATTGTTCTTATTAATACATTCAGTTATTACTGTGACAACTAACATACTTTTAATGACGTTTGCTTTGTAAAGTGATTATATTTGATATGGAAAAATTCCTAATATATTTGCTTTACAAAAAAGCTAATTATTCTTAGCAATTCTTTATTTTAAACTCAGTCTCATAAGCTTCATTAAATCCTGTCTGGATTTTTGTTATAAGAACATTATAGTCCTAGATCACTTTTGAGGGAATTATCATCAATATAGTATATTTTATGAAATGACATGTTGAAATTATTTTCTAAAGTTAAAGTACATATTCTTCAAAACTGTAAATATTTATCTATGAAAATATTTTATATCATTTCATATTTAATGGCTAGTATAATTTTTGTTGCTATTGTTAATGAGAATTTTAATTTTTCATTTTATTTTTCTAAATTTAATTTAAAAATAAAAGAAGGAAAACATATTAACAAACAGACATCCATTTACAAAATAGCATAAGAGCAATACAAGCAATACTGAATTACAGACAAAGTGGTAGGAAATTAACAATGGCTGGTGCATTACATATTGATATGTTCAAAGTGCTTTCTCAGGAAAACAAATAGAGACAAGAAAGATGGATCCAATAATTAATCATTAACTGTTCCTTTCAGTTAAGTGATAAAGGTCAGTAGTACAACTGTGTTAGCTCTCCTGTATATACATAGATACATAATTGCCCCTACTTTCTTTTCTCTTTTCCCAAGTGTTTTTATTGTCTTTTTTTTGTTGTTGTTGTTGTTTTTTTCTTTTTCTCCGGTACCAGGAACCGAACTCACGACCTTGCGCTTGCCCCGTTTCCCAAGTGTTTTTAAATCTTTTTTTTTTTGTACCAGGAATTGAACTCAGGACCTTGCCCTCGCCAGGCAGGTGCTTGTGCCACTGAGCTATATCCCCAGCCCTTCCCAAGTATTTTAACATACAATGATTTCATCATCATTCAGTCTTAAATATCTTATAATTCCCACAGCCTTCTTGATATGTTATTCACATCTAATATGATTTCAATGAGATAAAATGAAAAAGTGTACTGTATCTAGTCTAAATCATCTAAAATCAATTGCCCATTTAGGTAACTTTGTATGTGCTTAGTATGTACCAGCTATGTATGACAAAGGATACTTGTGTTTCCTTTGTGTTTAAGGATGTGTTTAAGAACAAGCTTCTCTTTCTGACTGCATTGTTCGCGATCATCATTGTTATTTGAGTGACTAGTGAGGACTTCATAAAAACTAATTTTTCTCCCACTGGTTCATATATTTTCTTTCCATACAAACTTTGATATCTGAATTTGCAGTGAGGAATTAAACATAATACCATTGTTTGTACTGCCAAGGTATCTTTTGTGAGGTTGTGTAGTTAAATTTTTATTTTCCAGGTTGATATGAATGCATGTTTGTAGTTTCCTGTGAAGATAAGTAATTAGATATTAACAATTTTTTAGGTTATTTGGGGAGCAAATTGTGCTACTCACTTCTTTTTTGGGTGGGCTACGTAGGTTGTGTGACATTTACAAGACATGATAAATGGCTAATTTACTTGAAATGCCAGTGTTTTGTTAGTGTGCTAAATCATTGGGCAACAATGACAGAAAAAGAGTACAACTCCCACTCTTGCAGTTATACGCCAAACTTTCCTAAATCTCTATTTAAACCTTGAAACAAATCATCTCACAGGTAGAAATATGAGAGTGCTAGGGACAAGACAAATGACTCAAGGAGAGGAACCTAGCCTGATTTATTACTATAGCCCACTGCTTACCGCGGTGTCTGCTCTATGCCAACTACTTAATTAATATCTGTTCACGGAATGGATGGGCTTCACGGAGTTTCAGAAGCCTCTGTAATTACACTGTAAATTGTATGTGTAGATTGCCTGGAAGATCACACATTACAGTGGTAGAGATGATCATTAACCAAATAATTGCAGACTCGCGTGTATTGTGTGTTTCCATATTGTGTAAAGGATGAAGCCTCCTTTGAGTTTGGGTACCTTACTAACCTATCATACATAGACAATTCCATTCCATAGTCTCCGTGCATATGTACAGTCCAAATACAAGATGGAGGTCTGCAGCAGCTTTTATAGGAATGAAACCTACAAAAGCAAACTCTGTGACCAAGCTATAACTCCTGAGAGCCACTTTTCACAGAGACATGCTGATATATATGTTCTTACCACAACAGGGTCATTTGAGTATCTGTCACTCTTCATTGAGGCCTAAAGCCTTCAGTTTGTCTATAGAGCACGAAAGTCTGAACAGCATAGTCGCCTGTCCCCTAACCTGCTTTGGTTTTGCTCCTCCTCTGTCTGTTTTTCTGTTTTCCTCACCCTCGGTTTCCCTTTATCTTGCTCTCCTTCTCTCTTGTTACATCTCTTTATGGGTTTCCTTTCTAACACTCAGGTATATACTAAGGCTTCATTTTGATTATATTTTTTCTAGCATCCCAACAGTTGTGTAGGCAGAGAGAAGCCTGTCTTAACAGGCTTAGTGTTCCATATCCAAGCACACACTCTGGTTATGGTTATTAATTCATTAAATTATTCACACATCCATGAAATGTGTTTATTTAAAAATTATATGCTCAGCAATATGTTAGTTGCCATGGCAGGAAAATATCAACATGAAACAACAAGGCTTTGATGTTCAAGAGCTTCCAGGCAAGCTAAAAAGATGCATAAACATGCAAACGCTAAAAGCACAGTGGGATGTTATACCTAACTGCCATTGTGAACCTAAGCACTGGATGAATGCAGAAAGAAATTGTCTGGGAAAAGTTTGAAAACTAGTGGTCAGCCTGCCAAAAAAGGCCTTTGAAGCTTCTGAAGTAGAGGCATGTTACAAAGGCAATGAATATGTGATCAGAGAGGTTTTGGAAAACTGTCAGTGCTTTCCCAGACATTATGCCACATTGCTAGAGCACCAGCACATTATTATTGATTTCGTATGATAATGGAAGCTGAACTAATATTACAACATGGGATTGATCTGAAATTTATGTACCTGAATAATTCAAACTGTTCTGATGGTAAGACATCCATTTTTGAAGAGCATAAACATTTTTACAATTAAATTTATCTTAAAATATATAGACTTCTAAATATTTAAGCAACTCCCAAACTTAAAGTTTAAAATTTACATAAATATCATATTTCAATTACATCAGAACACAAGGCTGATAGTTGATTAATGTGAAATTCATCACTAAAGTTTGGGAATATTATATTAACACCATCCATAATTCACTATTTTTATTTTAGTATGATCAATTGCTGCACTGAGAGATTTGAATATTTTGTAGCTATGTTCATTCTGGAAGAGTATCAGAGCACTAAGGAAACTTGCAAGAAGTAAAATGCAAAAGTCATTCTTGTTTTGATGGAAAAAAATTCTCTAGGTCTTAAAAACATATTGCAGAATAAAACCCTGAGGAGAAAATTGAGAGTATCTGTATTTGGCTGAAGAGTGTATTTTCAATCAGAAAAGGAAGGCAGTAATCAGGAACTGTCTGTGACACAAGAAGCTCATGCTGAGATGTACCCTATGTGGTGTTCTGAGTCTCTGACCACCTGTCCTCATCCTCGCACAATTATCTGAATACATTTTATACCAGGTCAGCCATTCCACCCTTCTTCCATAGTATAGGGGTGCATGTGAATAGGAGTGATCATTATGTCACTGTACAACTGGCTGGATAGCATTGTATGTGCATTTCCCTATACTTTTTCCTCTCCTTATGATATAGAACACAGATATGCCCATTATCCAATTTTATGCCAATGGAGAAAATGCAGGAAGCATTGTAGAGATCCAAAAAGAAAGTAGCTTACAGCCCTATGCTACCAAATGACTCAGAGTGGCCTGCTTATTCAATATAGGTCGTTAACTACACTTGTGGGTCTCTTGGTTATCGAGGCATATCTTCATCTACTAACACCAAAAGCTAGGGATGTATCAAAGTGCTGAGTTCGGGCTGGGGATACAGCCCAGCAGCACAAGCACCTCTCTGGCAAGCGTAAGGTCCTGAGTTTGATTCTTGGTACCAAAAAAAAGAAAACAAACTAACAAAAAACCAAAAAACCAAAAACAAAGTACTGAGTTCATTGAATTGAGGCCTTTATACCAAAATCACAAAGATTTTAAATGTCTTTAATCATTTCATGACATTCTTGTTCGTTCACTTACAATGATCTTAGGTAACGGGATCAGAATTAACTATAAAGATATGAAATTAAAACAAGAGATCCTACTTTTGTTTTGAAATATGATAAAAAATCTAAAAAGTAGTTTATGACTCACAGCACTGTACTTACATAGAAACCTTGCTGTACTTAGAAGGTTGCATATACAGATACCCATTCAGCATAACCCAAATTAGTCTGAGACAAGTCTTTGGACAAGAGCTCACAGTACACTGCCTGTCTTCTAAGTCATAAAATGTGTGATTCATATCCCTTACTCATAGCAATTTTACAAAAAAATTACCTCAGTTGAGTACTGTTTTCCCATTAAATAATATTGTAATGTCCAAGTACAATAGTGCTTATCCAAGAAAGAATTAGGTGCCTGAAAATCTCCAATATTGGAAGATTAAGAAAAAGGTACTCTAGATCATGCAGTATATAATTAGTTAAAGGGACTATGGTCATGTGAAAAAGGAATATGTTTACTCTGAAAGCTATAAATTAAATTGTTTTTGTTCCAAAAATCCATAAATGCATTATACTAATGAAAAAATATCAATCACATTTACACAGCAACGAAATAATAGTACTGTGAACTTCTATTCAGCCTCACTTTCTTCCTAAACCCTTAACTACATCTGTTCTTTTGCAATTTGAAGAAATGGTTTCCATTTGTTTTCTGCATATTATAAGGAGTAACAGGAGGCATTTTACAATATTTGTTTCACAAATCTAAGATTTAATTCTTTCTAATTTTCCAATTTGGTGCTGACTTGTGACTCCTGGGATTAGCTTGACTTCTATAAATACAAAGCCACAGGGATGCCTGAGAAGGAACAAACAGAATACAAAGAAAAACAAAACCACTTTGGGTGATACTGTATAAGGAATAGAGCATTTTAGGTAGCTATTTATAAAACTTGCTATCTAGTCTCAATGGTTTTTATTTTTGCTTCACCAATATTATTTCTTACTGAAGAACATACCAGTATTTTGGGTTAGAAAACTCTCACTCCATCCTTCCTGATAAACACAGGAGTATATTTTTAAGAACCTGCTTTACTTTACCTTAACATTCTCCCCCTTCAGGACTGTAAAATGCTTGGTCCTTCTACTAACATTCTTAAAATTCCACTTTCTATTCCCTGTTTTGATAGAAATTTTACGTAGAAGGGCTTTGCAATTGGTGCTACACTTTTGTGATATCTTCTGCACAATTAACTCATGCTTTTATTTGTATTCAGTGACCATGCAAGTCCAGTGATTAATGTCAAACATTTCCCCCGTAGTATAAATGTGCTATCAAGCTAGCTCTGTGCTAGGGGCCTAATATTACAAGTAACGTGCTTTTGTGACACAGAAGAACTGGCAGTGCAAGATTTATTGAGAATTATGTAAATATGTTGTAGACACATTTCATATAGGAGTGGTGATACTGAAAAACCCATATAAAATTTAAACCTAAACTTGACTTTAGGAAATGATCCTTCCATAAGATGAGAGTCCCTTGTACTATTAGCAATTTTCTCATAGCTTATTTTAATGGTATATAGAAGTAAATTAAAGAAAATGAACATTTGTCATAGGGGAGGCCGTGCCATATAGATGCTAAAGCATGAACTACAGTCTGTGAAGAACTGACTCTAACTGCTACTTTCACCACTTAGTGACTCAGTGACTTGAGAAAATTATTTATTTCACTTTGATGATCTTCAGGCTTTCATTTGTAAATCAAGAATATTAATAGTAGGACCTCAGTGGATCAGTTTGGAAATTAAAGTAGATAATGTGTCTAAGTGGTTATCATTGTGCCTGGTACATGGTTGTCACTCAGCAAATAATAGATATGATTAATTCCTTAGAAGGTACATTTAAGTATTTATACTCTATATAAATATTTCTTATTTATATCTTGTTCACTTTGACTGTATAGTCTACATTCATTACCTTCTTCTTGTCCCTTTCTCTGGGCTATAGAATATATACAAATATTCTTACAAAAAGTGACATTTTCTTGCTTCTACTAGTCCTGTCATGAAACTCAGTATCACTTTATTAATCTGTATATTTGAATTTTTGTCAAATCAGATTTCATTATATACTGAATATGCTTATTTTTAAATAGTATTATGAATCCATTCTACTTTGTGAATTTCCTTGGAGGATACCAGAATCTAGTACAATATTAAACTAAATACGTGGAAAGATCATGAAGAAGCATGTAAACTCTATGAATTAGTTATTTTCCGGAAATTTCTGTAGGGTGTGTGATGCACAGAAAAAGAAGTACAAAAAAGAAAAAGAGGACTTCAGATTGGGTCCCCATAAAGAAGGGTCCAAGGTGGAGTTGTGAATGCAGGACATTTGTGCAGGAGTATTATTGGGAGGAAGGGAGGGCAGTGAGCTGCAGAAGCTGAGTCACAATGCAGGTCCACAGAAAGCCTCGGCTCGGGCTATTGGAGCATGTGAACTAGAATGGCCCTTCAGAATTAAGCCAACACGGATCACAGGTCATTTAACTCCTACGTCAATAATGCTTGGTTTTGGTCTTTCCCCAAAATGGCTTTGTCTTGGCTGAAGACACTATAAAACTGAGGCAATGCTCACAAGGACAGGTGAAGGCTGCTTACAGATGACGTGTCCTTCACAAAGAAAGAGTCTGATTGATCGAACAGTCTCTACCATGCAAGATGCCTGGGAAAGTGGAACTGCCATACATAAGATAATTCCCAAAATGATAATGAAGGGACACATCAACAGGGAAGTTGTGCAGCAGATTTAGAGGGAAAACATTCCAGATTATACCTGATCAATCAAGGACTCCATGATGGATACATTCAAGGGGGCACAATAATGAAATTTTAGATGACTTAATGCTCTTAAACTCATTTAAAGGAGAGTTTCCATTCTAAAAGAGAGTTTGGGGATCAGTTAATAGTAGATACCAGGCAAACAACAAAGAGCTAATTATTAGTTCATAGATAGAAGTAAATTTACATAAGAAGGTCAAAGTATCATTATTTTTATTTTTATTATTTTTATTTATTTTTTTTTTTTTGGTTTTTCTCCGGTACCAGGAACCAAACTCACGACCTTGCGCTTGCCAGGCAGGCGCTTTGCCGCTGAGCTAAATCCCCAGCCCCAAAATAGAACTTTTTTTTTTCTTCTGGTACCAAGAATCGAACTCACAACCTTGCACTTGCCAAGCAGGCGCTTTGCCACTGAGCTAAATCCCCAGCCTGTATCATTATTGATCAATGCATATTTTATCCATGAGTAATAATTGCATGTATGTATTAATAAATATGAAATAGTGATCAAGGCAGAAACTATGAAAACATAGTACTCAGGAATTGCAAAACGAATATGCTTGCATGGGCTAAAAATGATGTGCAGTCAAAGAGAAACAGAACATGATGTTCTGTGGAGGAAGCTAGCAAAAGCTATCTAAGTCAGGATGATTTAAAAATACAGGGACATAGAGCTAAAAACTAGGATAACAAGAAAACTAAATGTATTCTATGTAGTTGCTTCAGCCAATTGTTATAACATAGGAGCAGGAGAGGATGGTGCTATGCGATTGTGTGTGTGTCTACGTGGAGAGGAGAGAGGACTTCTGGGACATTATATATTATGAGTGTAGTGAAATGAATTAAATCAGGAAACCTTACTGTTTTATTTTTCCATTCTCCCTTTCCATACTGGTGGTTGAGTCATGTTACTAATGTTTAAGAGCTAATGGGCATGATTTCAATAAGAGTCAAAAAATTTTTTTTCCAAAAAAGTTTTTTTCATTAGTATGTTCATGATATATGAGAATTTTATTCATCTTTTGGAATGAGTATGTGTATATCACATCTTGATCAACTTTATTCCCTCTTCTGTCCCCCACACCTTTCTTCTGATCTCCATCTCTTTCCCACAAAGTCTACCTGTTTCTTACCACCTCTTGCTTGGTTTGCTCTTTAAATGATTTATATTTAGAAACCATTTTTTAAAGAGAAAGGAACAAAAACTACAAAAACACAACAGATCATAACAAAAATAGAAACGATACATAATTCCAAGAAAGGTGTACGAAATTAACAATAGCTGTTGTACTACACATTGTTATCTTCAAAGTAGTTGCTCAGATTACCAGATATCGGCCATTTGATAAGTAGCCTTGTGTGACAGAACCCTTGACAGCACCATGTATGGTTTACATGCAAGTGAAACAGAAGTCATACTTAACTCTTCGCCTTGACTTAACCTAAAAGTAGGCTGGGTAATTACTTGTATTTTGCCTGGCAAGCACAAGGTCATGAGTTGGATTCCTGGTACGGAGAAAAAAAAAAAAAAAGCTTTGTACTTGTATTTTTACATATAAAAGATTTTCATATGCATATATTTTTCATATCCCTCAAAGAAATTTCTTGCATTTGGCATTATGAAGCCCAAAGTTGAAATCCTACCCTAGACTCTACCTAGATTTCTCACCTACTGAACTGTGAATTCATAAATATTTGTTGTTTGCAGCTGGTAAATTTGGAATGATTTGTTATGCAACAATAGAATATAATAGACATGCCTATTTCTGTATTTTTCTGTAGGTGAAGCCACATCTTTCTCTGAAAGAACTGGACTGGCTGTGATTACCTCTGTGGAGATATCAGATAAAGGATATGTACATTTTTCTAAATACTTTCTATTTTCTTAACAGAAAAGTAGAAGGCAAGTGTTCTGCTGTTTACCTATTTTCAAGTGATGATTTCTAAAATGGTTTGATCTGCATATAAGCAGGAAGTATAGTCTAATTATAAGGGGTAAAGTACACACACACACATGCAATTAGTTATTGATAATACAAATCCTTTTTACTATATGTTTAATCTGAAAATGTTTGTACAAGATTTATTAAAATTTTCACAGTAATTCTGATTATGTATACTTCCACTTACTTTTGGTAGTTTTGCAGCAAGTATTTATTCACTTACCACATTTAAGAGTAGAAAATATGAAAGAAAATATGAACACAGGCACTGCTTTGCTAGGATGCAAAGAATTAAAATGATATAATTGACAATTTTAAAAAACACATGATATTCATTGATGGGGTGCATGTTGAAATATGATTTTGAAGCACTGCTGTTAGAATTATGCATTAATGTCAGTGTTGTACTATTAGAAATCATCCAATAAATACTCACTAGAATAAATAATAATTTGGTTTGACTATTCTGTTCTTAGAAACAAAGGTGCTAGAAGGAAAAGAGTAAATGCGATTTAAAAGTTGCATTGTTTTTAATATCTAAAAGGCAATAGTACCTTGCAAAGAGCCTGCTAGCTAATAATATAATGTTTCAATAAGCTTTGGTACTTCCATAATTTACGTCATTATGAAGTTTTAAAAATTAGGAGTCAAGTATGATGACTCAGTCCTATAGAGACTGAGTCAGGAAGGTCTTGAACTAAAGTCTTTGAGGCCAGCATGGACAAAATAAAAAGGCTTTGTCTCCAGAAGAAAAACAAAAATTATATATATATATATGAGCCATATGGAAATTTACTTAATGAATAACTAAGGGGTTTCAGGGTTTCATCAAAAAGGGGTACAGTAATAGGGTGTTATTGAATTTTGTATAATTTGTGAATCATAACAATAAGCACACATTATTCTATATAAAATCTTTAAAATAATTTTTGAATTGCAATAGTGCTGAAACCAACAAAACAAAATAAATGAAAGTGAAAGAAGATTATAGAAAACCAACAATATGTGTGAATACTTTTTAAAAACTAAACTATTACAAATGCTACCCATAATTGGAAGATTTCTTACAAAATACTATCATACACTCCTCCAAACTAGGTATTTACATTTTTTCCAAGCATGAAAATAAAAGATACCATCTGGTTTCAAATAAAATTTTGTAAGTGCCCCATTATGTATAACAAACAAAAGCAGCGCTATTCTTTTTAAAGTGTAAGGTTCCAGGTGCCGAAGCACAGTCCTACCCCATTATCTCCACGGAACCGCAGGGTGCTGCAGAGCCCAGTTTGGCCTTTTAATGCAACTGCTCCAGTGACTCGAAAGCCATCCCTTGAATCAAGTCAGCCAGCAGAGTGTGGGGAAGCGGAGCACATTCAGTTTGGCCTCTACCAAATTGTTTTTACTGAACCATGCATCGGTGTCATGCACTTGGAACCCTGTGAAGGTAGACAATCAACACAGTGCTATGAAATTCATCAAGGCATTTAGTGTATGGATGCTGGAAAGAATTGTATTCACCACAACACATGGTGACCTTATCCAATAGAATCAGGCGACCTTATCCACAAATGATTTTTCCGAACTCAGAGTCCAGAAAATTTATGGTTAACCTGACGATTTTATATTTTGAGAATAGAAATTACTTTTCCATTTATTCTGGACACTTTAACGTTCAGAAACAAATTTGGAACTTATTTTCAGCAACTATATAATTTTTCCTCATCCACTATTTAATTTTCATACTACTAATTTTATACTCAGAAACAGTTTTTGGTGCTCTTATTATTCTTTGTCTTGATCTATAGTTTTCATCGTTATTTCAGGATTATACACTTTAATTAGCTGCCGCAGTTTCTTACAGGGATTAAACTATATGTCACCACACCACAGCATCGATAAAGAGAGATTGGCTCTCTAAAAGATTTTGAGGCCATCCATACATTCAAGCACACTCTTTGAATTCCTCATCCTATATTTTATATCAAATGTCCTAGATGTCCTCTATCAAATAGATTCATCTCTTCTGTGGGTATATGTTGTTCTGTGGGGAGGAGTTCTTTGATATTTATAATTATGTGATTTCTCTAAATTGGGAGGTATTGAGTGTCATATCTATAAAGGGAGCTAGAAAAATTTTGGATCTTATACTCAAGTTCTTCTTAGGAGAAATGCAATGACACTATGTTTCTAACAAAAATGTTATTCATTTAGAGTTTGCCTTTATGGAAGGTGTTATGTTTTCTGTAAGTAGAGGAGTGTGAAGTAAGCAGCTTATGTTGCTTTGGAGTTGGAGTATGAAACCAGAGCCTTCAAACTATGCTTCTTCCATAGCCCTTTTAATTTTTCTTCTTTGAGACTTAGTCTCCCTAAGTTGCTATGTTGCTTGAGCTTAGAACAGTTTTGCAATCATCCTGCTTGAGTCCCCCAGAATGCTGAGATCACAGGCATGCACTTACCTGCCTGGTTAGTGAACAGATATTTTAAAGTAAAAGAAAACTACATTTATTTTTGTGTACTGTTTAAAACATATATGATGCTATTATATTTAATAATGATTAAATATGTTAATTATGCACGTATTATTATAATCAGCTATAAACATTCTTTATATGCATGTACTGCAAATATATATCTGTCACAGTTGTGACATTTGTCAGTAGTGTGTAATGTTAGGCAAATTACTTTTTTGTTAATATATCTTTGCAGTATATGATGCTTACATTTCTTGTGTGGAGTTGGTACATGTCCACAATGCACTTCAATTGCTTTGTTCATTCCCTTGAAGACGTTCTCTGCTCCCCTCCATCTTTTGTTCCTTTCCCATTTGAGAAAGACCTCTCATCCTACTTTCAATTACCTAAATTTTATTTTGATTTTTAGTTATAATTTTTTTATGAAAGACAAACCATGTGATATTTAAACTCACAAGTCTAACTTATTTAGCTTAACATTTTGGTGTCAAAGTGCCTATGTTTTTGTAAGAATGACTCAAGCTTATCCTTCTTTATGGCAGAGTAGTACTCCACTATGTAAATACCATATTTTCTTTACCATCTTTAACTATTTTGGAAAGATACCTAGAGGGGAACACCTGAGACAAATGGCATTTCTAGTTCTAGTTTTTTGAAGAATTTCCATAGAGGTTGCACTAGCTTATATTCCCACCTGCCAAGTCGGTTTCTTCACTCAAATATAGTTACCTAGGATACTTACACCATAAAGCTATGCATAATTGTAAATTGAAGAAAATAACTTCAGTACTGATTAAGTAGTTTGTTCCAAAATATACAAACAGCAGAATGATGATGTGGTTGAGTTTCCATCTTTGGATGACAGAGGAAATAACCACTAGACTCGTAGTTTTCAATCTTTATCTGCGTGTATTCTTGAACTGATATGTATCTTGCAGGCTTTGAACAAGTGAAAAGCAAGGAAATGGCGGTGACAGAGTCAAAACTATTGAATATCCATTCTATCCGGGCAGACAGCCTCTTGATTCTCCATATGGGCTACACATTCAAGCAACTATGAGTTTATCTCCCCAGCTCTGTTTTGGGTACCATGGTAAAATGCAAAACGGAGCAGCATGCAGCCCCACCCTTCTGGAACTCACAGCTTACCAGGAAAGACAGATAGATACATTCAATCAATTCTGATACATCCAGAACTGGATGTAACATGAATGCAACTTATCAGGAACACAAAAGAGTGACTAGTTTGGGGAGGAAAGGTAAGGAAGTCATTAATAAGAATATTTGCTTAAAATTATTCTGAGAGTGAAATAAAAGTGTGACTTGGGCATTCCAGGGAGCAGGGGTACAGGATGTGTACAGGAACCCAGAGAAAAGGAAATGCACAGGGGGATTATAAACAACTGAGTGGGGCTAGAAGAGAAGACTAACCTTTCTTGAAATCTATGAAAGAGAAGCAAATAATAAAAGCCTTTACATAGACACCAGGGATGTCATGCACTTAACTCACAGAAAATTCTCTCACGTGATGCTCAAGTCCAACTCCCGTTTCTATCCCTTTTCTTTTGTCTCTTTGTATCTTTTTCCCACTACACATTCATCAGATGTGATCACTTACTCCAACTTCGTAGAAAATTGCAGAAAACTACCCGGTAGAAATGTGCACAAAATACCTGGTCACTGAAACAAAAGTTAAATCATACAACTGGGAGGAAAAAAAAAGTTAAGATGCAGAGAGCAGAGACTATTTTAGATCGTCCCAATGGGCCTGATATAATCTCGTGTTTTTTATTAGATGGAGGCAAAGGGTCTGTCAGAAAAAGAGGTGTGAGCAAGAAGAGGACAGAGACAGAGCTACTTGAGGATGATACATTGTTGGCTTTGGGGAAGGAAGAAGGGAGGCAAGAGGCAATGAGCATAAATGGTCCCTAAAAGTTAGAAAGAACAAGGAAATAGAATCTGTGCTGTATCTTAAAGAAAGGAACTTCACCCTGCTGACATCTTCAATTTAGTCTGGTGAAAGTGGGGTCGAAGTTCTGACCTAAAGATTTGTAATCTAATAAATTTGTAAGGGTTAAGTCACCAAGTTTTTGATGCTACATTACACCAGCAATACCAAATTGATTCAGAGAGCATTTCATACCACTGAGTACAGCTCTGAAGGATGTGGAAAATCTTTAAATATGTTAGTTATAATTTCTCCTAGATGGTGGGAATGTTTGGGACACATATCTGATAAAGCTTGAGCTTATGAAAAAATAGAGTTCTAAACTTTTAAAAATTCAAATGTTCAGAAATTGTACCTTCTTTCTTTTGTGAGAAGGAATAATACCTATTAGTATACTGATAGCACTGCAGATTAGACAAATACTTCTGTCTTACTTCCAATTTTGCTGCTCTCCTGAGAGGCAGGTAAAGAAAGTGCTTAAACAATCGATTAGTGCATTTCAGACAATGTAAATATCTTTCTATTGTCTTCTTACTGGCCAAACAAAGTAGCCTCATTTCCACAGTGCCAGCTCCTTCCAGGCAGATGAAGTCATTAAGCATTCACTTTGGAGACAGAGTACCAGGAGAGATAATGTTCCGTGAGTTTCACGGTACTCTTTGCAGAGTTTACAATAAATCCAAGAAGACATCAGATTTTAGAGGCTCTATGAGGCAACATGTCAACAAATTTGATTCAATATAGAGGAAAAACCACGTATGCCTTAGTGCTGAGTGGACATTCTAGCTAAACTTATGTTCCTGTACCAAAAGCTTTTACATTATATATTCAAGTGTTTAGCTTACTAGAAATGCTGCCAGGGACCTCCATATCTAGTGACCTCCAAACATGGCAATGAGAGTAATGAATATTGCATCCCAGCTAGTTAAAAATAATGTAGCTTTGCTGTTTATAAATACTGAGCTTTCTAACATCACCCAAAAATATTGCTACATTAATGTGTGGAATGTTCATCTTTCCATGACTGCTTCATTAGCAGTGAAATATACTAAATGATTCTAAGCAAAAGCTCAGTCACAGTATTTTGTCCAGTTGCCTGGAAGCAGGATGTAACATTAAGTCCACATGGAAAGTAATCAGCAATAATTGAGACTAATAGTTTAGTGCTCACTCCCTGAATTACATCTCTGTAGTGACTCATCGGAGTCTTCAGGATACTGTCTAAATGTCTTAGCAGGACACAAAGCTAGCCTTGATGTAATCACTGCTTAGCTGCCCAAGCTAGGAAAGAAGAGTAAAATATCAAAGCACAAATGTACGGCCAAAGAGACAGATAGATAGATGGCCTCTTTATTTTCTGACCTTAGAGAAGGGCAATTATTCTTGTTTTCTCCTGGATGTCAGTCCCAAAGCAAATTCTGTTACCTTTGTCTTCTTAGCCCTTATTTAGAATGAATTGTCTTAAATCTGCACTGACTTTCCACTTTCCACTCAAACTCAGTCGCCTTTTATCCTAGTTATGTCTCTGCTTCTTCAGTAAATTATCAGGATAGAACTAAATTTATTCAAACTTTTTTTTTTTTCCAGTACCAGGAATCAAACTCCCGACTTGCACTTGCCAGGCAGGCGTTGTACCGCTGAGCTGAATCCCCAGCCCCTCAAACTTATTTTAATAGAACTTAATATTTTTAAAATATGAGTGATTTCACTGTTTTTCATAGCTAGCTACACAGTTACAATCAGGCCCTTTGACTTTTCACCCCACCACTGTATATACCTGCCTTTTGTTGGGGCTGTTAAGATCTCTAACATGTATTTTGTCTGAAACTTGACTAATAGTATTTAGACAATTACATGTTGGTAATGGAGTTGGCAGGGTAACCTAGGAGTCTGAGAAATGTTTATAAGATTGCCTCAAAGGAAATAGTCCTTCTGTTTCCAGATAACCAATTATGTCTAGGGACATAGGTCTTCTGTTTCCAGAGAACCAATTAAGATACAGTGAATTTTTACAGTGAACAGTTTTTCATAAATTGAGGTATGTTTCTAACTACTTTGAAGATAACGATACACAACATATTACCTACTATTATTTTCTTATTATTCTGACATGAAATTTTTTTATAAAGTAAAGAAAGATGATGATAACACATGTAGATGATAAAAGATGTAGATCATAACTAAGCATTGCAAGTACTTGTCCTCTGTCAGGAACTGTGCTGAGCTTTCCACATGAATTACCACCGTTAGTAGTCTCAGGAACGGTATAAGATAGATGGTATTATGATTTCCACTTTAACCTTATGTGATATTTTGAGGTTGCAGTTGCAGTTCAGATATATTCTTCTGAGGCCATGTACTTAGAAACATCTTTGAAAAATGCAAATTATTAAGGCAAAGACGAGGCTGATACACAGATATTGGTAGAATGAACGAGGTAAGGAATGTATGGATGGGTTGATGAAAGGATAGATACATGAAATAGTCTGAATACTATACAACAGCTTGTAAGAGTATCAAATTGTATTGCTGTAGGAGTTTAACGCCCTTCCCTTCCTCAGTGCGGCACATGCGGATCTGCCATTAAAATAGAAATCATTAGTTTTAAGCTCACCAATTTAGCAGCTAAAGTATCTGTCTCTCTATTTACAAAGAGATACACTGCTAACAAGTGCAAACTTCGCTTCTAAAATGCTTGAGGCAGGGTGTTTTTCATAATATTTTCTGACATAAAGCACACAGTTTTGGAGTTAATTTTGCAGGAAGAAGATTTCAAACACTAGCACTTCTGGCTGTAACTGAGCAGGTTAGTTAGCTCTTCAGTGGATCAGTTTTTTGCATCTGTAGATTATTTACTTCATAGATTTTACTTTTTTATGATTAGATATAGTTAACTCATAGACAAAAGTATTTGGCCCAGTTCCTGGTCTAATAACATTTTCAACTATGCATATTCATAGTGAAAAATAATATAAATACCTTCTTTCATTCATCTTATTATTTACAGGTTTTAAGATGTCTTCAATGAGATTATTTCAACTGATAATTTAAGAAGCCTAGATGTAAGATTTAAACATAGCAATTTTAATCTAAGAAAATTAATAATCCATTCCAGACTCTGCATTTCTTCTTTTCATTCTTGCCACCAACTTGGCATGGAAGTCCCAGCACCAAGATTAGGAAAATGAGTTTGGTCAATATTAAGTAACGTACTCAAAGGTGTTCAGCTATTCTGTAGCAGAACTCTAAATCAAATGAAACTGAAGCTTTCTCCCAATCTCATTTGCAATGTGCATTGGTCAGCTTTCAAGTTGATGTAACAAAATACCCCCATACACAACTGAAAGCAGGAGAAATTTATTTGGTTTGGTTTCAGTAATTTCAATTCATGAGTGGCTGATCTGACACAGAATCATCATGGAAGAAGGGCACGGTGAAAGAGAGTTGCTTACCTCAAGGTGGCTGGAAGAAGAGAACAGGGGAAGAGTGACAGAGAGGAAGGATTCAGGGACCAGATATAATCTCCAAGGTCACTCCTTTGGGATCCACTTCTTCCAACTAAGCTCCACCTTCTAATAAACCATTCAGCTGTGAATGTATCAGTGGATTCCTCCTTGGGAGGGATCAGTGCCCGCACAATCGAACCACTTCTCCAAGAGACTCTTAACCCAGTCAAGTTGACAATCAAGGTTAACGGGCACATAGCGCCTTCCCAAATTTGATCACATGAGGTATTTAGTTCATTCCTTATAAATGGGTTATGAAAATAAGTGTCTCAGCCAGTGCATATGGGTTCCATTTCTGGTTCATTTTCATAGCACTTGTGTGACTTTCATCCTCATTTTCTTTATTAATAATAGACCTATACCAGTGCTGTTTACTCATACAGTTCTGATGCTAACCAAATATTAATACATGCAAAATACTTAGAATAGTGCTAAGTATGCATTAGACACTCTGTATAGCAACTACTGTATATTCTGATAAAATTAAGTTTCTCTAGGGGCTGGGGATTTAGCTCAGGGGCAAAGCACCTGCCTGGCAAGTGCAAGGTCGTGAGTTCAGTTCCTGGTACCGGAGAAAAACCAAAAAAAAAAAAGTTTCTCTAATATAACTGTTGAACAATTATAACTAATTGCTTATTTTGTGTATGGTACATTTTTGAGATATAGTGGAATAAAATAATTTAAAAATCTAAATTTTTTAATAAGAGAACTGTTCAATTCAATTTCCCTGCACTACCATTTACTTCCAAATACCATTTTCATTAGCCACTGTTGTCCCCATTTTCTGGATGAAGAGAGTGAGTTGCCTGCAGATCAATTTCTACTTTGAAAATAGGTAATAGAAGACAATTAACACTCATCCAAATTACAACCTCAGAATGAGAGCACTATGACTTATTAGACACATAATTCTGAAGAGATATTGATCATTGGTCCATGACCCCCAACGTGAATACAGGCCATTGGTTCCAATACAGGTAATTCTTTACATAGAGAGAATTGATGTCTCTGAAGTTAAATTAAATGAGAAATAATTAAAATACTAAAAGTCACCATTTGATAAGCACCCTATAGTGTCCCAAAGTGTGCAGTAAGCCCTTTAAACTAGTACAACCATTATGGAAATGAGTACATATGGAGATTTCTCGAAATAACTAAAGTTAGAGAGTCCATTTGACCCAGTTATTCCCCTACTAGACATTTTCCCAAAAGAACTAAAGATATCATATTACAGCATTTCATGCTTACCAATGATTATTGCAACACAATTCAGAGTGGTTAAAACTGGAAATAGCCTACATACCCATCAATAGATGAATGGATAAGGACAATGTGGCATCTATTCATAATGGGATATTATCTGCTGTAAAAATAATAAATTAAAAATATTGGTAGGAAAATGGATACCCTTGGAAAATATAACATTGAATGAAAAAATCAGGCACATAAGCTTAAACACGATATGGTAAAGTACAGAAGAAGAAGAAAACAAAGGACTAATAGAAAGAAACACAGATGTGTTGCAAATAGAACAGGATCTGGGAGACGGAGGGCACACGGTATAGGTAGGGGATGGAGAAGTAGAAGGATTTAAGATTTGTCATGTACGAGTATCAAACACCCACGATGAATATAAACACTGTACATCATAAACATGAACAAAAATAATAATAAGAATGAAGAGGATTTAAAGATGGAGGGATGGAGTGGGTGGGAAGGGGAAGAAGATTCAAAAAGTATTGAACTTGCACCGACTTCCTAAAACAAATGTAAATTTCATGTACTGTAAACACGTACTGAAAAACTAAAGAAGTAATTTGTAAACTCAAGTGTGGGAGCAATTAAACTTTCTTTTCCTTACTATGAGTTAGCCTAACTTTTCTTGTGGCCCATACCTACCACCTAATGTATCAGAATGCCTAATAAGTAAGCCAAATAATCTCTGCAAGAACAAGTCCTCCTACCCTACCCCCTCTCAGCCTTATGACTGAGGTCTTTAGGGCTTATACAATGCCACAGTTGGCTGAGAATGGTATGGGTGAATGTAGTATCCTAGAATCAGTGGTCTGCTTAAGGTATCTGACACTTGCAGGAAGCCACTGGAGATTTCTTCATTTCTCCTCATAGGAATTTTGAGTATGACTCTTGCCACTATTCTGCACCTTACTCAAGGATTTAGGAGCACTTCTGCTGCTTGCCATGTCACACTGGCATGAAATGATACTACTGGAATTTCAATGTTCTATTTATTGAGGCACAGCACAGAACAATTTCTTTTATGGTTGCTTGCTGTCTTCTTGCATCTCCATATAGTAATCAGAGTACAAACCCTCTTCATATCTTGTCATCTCAGTCCTTCTGCAGCCCTGATTTGAGACCATAACTGATGCTGATTATAGCTTTGTGAGAAAACCTGATCCAGTATGTCACTGGCTCACAGACACTGGAAAACAGCAAGTATTTATGAGTTTAAGCCACTATATTTTCAGGTAATGTTCATGCATGCAGAAATAGAAAACAAATGGGAATAAAATGAGAATCTCTGTTCCTCTGAATATTTTTCTCACTACCTATAGACTTAGTTTGGAAAATGGACCCAGGAATTCTTCCACTTCGGATGTGATATCTATCCTGCCACATAATTCCACTGAGGTACAATGTATCAGAATGTTTGAAAAAGAGTTCAAAATCAGGGAGAAATTATTATTTCAAATGTCCGAGCACATCTTACGCTACCATCTTAGCATGTAATATTGTATAATCTGTAGGTGAGAAAGACTGAAGATGTTAAATAACTTGTCTAAGGTCCTGCAGTCAAGTCTTAAACATGAAACTTCAAAGCTCTTCATTACATTTCAGTAGCAGTGGGAAAAATCATGAGTAAGGATTAAGAAGAAAAAAAATCAACCTTGCTATTAAAATCTGACATGTAAGTTTCTGTATATATATGAAGAAATGTACTAAATGAGAAAGGTTAATTTAGTATAATATGATGTAATAGCATAACAAGTCTTTGAACTTTTTCTTCTTTATAAAAAGCTGAATGGACTGTTGGAAATTCTACAAATTATGATGAAGCACATAGAAAAACTTCAGATAAAAGACCAACATTTTCACCTTCTTAAGTTCTCATACTTATTCAGTTGCTCTCCTATGTAGTCCTTGGGAAAGACATGATTTAATATTACTTTCACCTATGAAAGCGTTCATAACGTTTGGTCCTCATCACATTTTTCTTCCTGGGTATGATGAGCATTCACGATGGTATCTCCCTGCATCGAGCATACAGAATTGGATCTAAAGCCAAGAAAACACATCCTGCTTTCTCCACATTGATATGTACAATCTATGATCATCTCAGCAATGCAACAAAAATGTGGATAATCAATACATAAATATACATTTCTTCACACAACTACTTTTACTTAAATACAGATTGTATGCATTACATAGTCTATCAGGATGAGAATTTATTCAGCTATACCTTTCTTCCTTAATACTTTAAGGATCCAGACTGCTGTAAGACATAAAACTAATGGAAACTTATCTAAATATAAAGGTAATAAAGGTGGAGGCACACGTTAGGTATTTGAATTCTGTATCAAAATGGGCCCTCACAGGCCTTCCCAAAATTTATTTGTTCTGTTTATTTATCTGGTACCTGGCACTTTTCAAAAAATTTGTCTTTTAACTCATTGAATCCTTATGACAGTCAACAGACTAATTGTTGTATAGTAATTGTGTCACTGAGGATAACATGATGCAGAAAGTTTGAACAGCTCTCCAAGGTGAAATAGCTACAAAGCAACAGACATAGCATTCAAAACTTGACCTGTAGGCTGGAAAGATCAAACCCTCATGTGCTACACAGTGCCATATAGATAAAAGGAATCATTTTAAAGATATTTATGAAATCACCTTAATTCCTTTAATACCATATTGATAAAATGAATGCATATTTAATATTCATGTATTATGCATACACCATACAGTTGTGGTTAGTGCTAAAGAATGACCCCATTGATGACCTGTCTTATGGAACAATGCCTTGATATATAATATCCACTAACAATGTAATGCACAAAATCCTTGCTTTATTTTTAGAAGACGTTGAGTCTTGACTGTTATCCTTGATTATGACTCCAGAAAAGTATAGGAATATATCCCAGCCTCAGTTTGTACACACTGAGCTTCACGGACATTAAACACTCAAAAGTTCTTTTTGTTGAGCTAAATTGACAATAGATACTCCTTGAATATGTGGAAATTATCTGTTATATCACCTCATGAGTCAAGTATCTAAAGGTGAATATTTCCCTGGATCTACACAGGATGTGATACATGCACATTATCAAAAAGGTCATACTGTGTAAAGAATCAAGAAAAGAAAAGCGAGTTTTGTAGAAATATGAGACAAACCCACTCTGTGCTGGTGATACACTATTCACTAACAACCCAGGAAATAGAAATAAAAAAGGCACAAAAGTCAACTGGATAAAATTAGTACTTTGAAATGTTTGAAGAGGGGCTGGGGATTTAGCTCAGTGGCACAGCGCCTGTCTGGCAAGTGCAAGGTCGTGAGTTCGATTCCTGGTACTGGGAGAAAATAAAAAAAAAATGTTTGAAGATTTGTCTTGCCCTTCAAAATTACTGTGTTCTAGGAGTATTTCACTGCCTTCATTTTCGTCAAAGAGTTGAAAATAAAAAAAAAATTTTCTTTAAAGGTGTTTATATTTTTTCTTTTGTAGTATAACCTTACCTCCATTGGCAGATATTTTTGTTCATAACTGTACATATTTCTTCTGGCAACAGTTATCATTTTAACCATGTTTATATGATCAATAAGACCAATCTGTTTTTTAGTTTCAAATCAAAACACAAATCAACCCAGAGAGGATTTCATGGAAACAGAGCTTTTTTTTTTTTTTTTTTTTTTTAATTTCTTGTTGCCATCCCATTCTTCTTTTCCAACTTCTTCTGAAATAAGATGTAAAATGACCAAAGTAATAAAGATAAGTAAACTAGGTTTGCGAAGTTGATGCAGAGTGTCTTGAACTGTCTACAAAATATATTGAAATCTTTAGAAAATATTGGAATAAAATTAGAACTCTTCAGTTGGAAGTTATAGCATAGATGGAAACACTTGTTCTCAATTCATGCAGGTAAAATAGGTAAAATGTATTTTAAGAGGGATTTACAAAACTATACAGTCTTTAGCAGTTTGGACTCAGACCCAGTTGAAGCTTCTTGTACATTTCGCCCGTTAGCCAGTAGGGAAAATAGTTGAAATACCAAATTGCTTTTCTTTCTTTTCTTTTTTTTTTTTTTCCTCTTTTTCCAGTACCGGAAATCGAACTCACAACCTTGTGCTTCCCAGGCAGGCGCTGTGCTGCTGAGTTAAATCTCCAGCCTCTACCAAGTTGTTTTTGACCAGGTGAAATCATATTTTTTTATAAACCATGAGAATGCCCATTAGTAGTCACTAAAATTCTCATTTTTAGCACAACTTTTTTACCTTGAATATTACTGGTTCACAACAACGCATTTTTAGTTCCCACTGAGTCTTTCTCCTGCCCATTGATGTCTTGATATGGTCTAGAAAATTGGGTTGACTTTTGTTTGTTTCTGTGACCATTCATTGAATTAATGCAGAAGATTCTGTGAAATGTGCCTTAGTTTTCAATTTTGAATTGTATTTAAAAATTATGCCTGCTAAAGCTTCTAAATATATTGTTAATGCATACAGTTAAATACTGAAGGTTCTAGATTATTTATTTATAAATAAATATGTACACTATATATATAAACAATATAAGAAAATTGAAAACCATCTCATGAGATTTTCTATATTTTCCAAAATTTTATGTGATTTTTCACCTCCTCATTTATTATTCATATAGTAGACATTTTTGTTCTCTTCAGAAAAGGAGACAATTGAAAAGGACCTCTATAGATAACTTGGTCAAAGTTGTTATCTTAAGTCCTTCATGTATAGATAAAATGAGAATATTATAAAAAATATGCTCTCATTTTCAAGATGTTTTTTATAGTAAATAAGCAAACATGACGCATTTCTCTGTGGTGAGACCGCAACACAAACACACTTTTCCTGAGAGTTTTCCTTTAGCTCTTAAATAAATGTTGAAAATATACTTGAATTTTTCCACTTAAATAGACTGTGCAGACAGGCTCAATAAAAACCTTAACGTGATTTATCGTCTCTTGTTTTATCATTGGTGTCAATGTTCCTCAGATGCATTTAATAATGGTATATGGATATATGCTACTGACCTTGAACCTCTGACCCAAACAACTGATGACATAATAACGTGTCAACTTAGAAATATTTTCTTTCATTTTTATTTTTATTTATTTTTTATTTTTTTATTTTTTGGGTTTTTTTTTTTGGTTTTTCTCCGGTACCGGGAACCGAACTCACGACCTTGCGCTTGCCAGGCAGGCGCTTTGCCGCTGAGCTAAATCCCCAGACCCTTTCTTTCATTTTTAATAAAAAATAAGAGAATCAATTAACGTATTAATATTTCCCTGATCTATTTGGAGTGCCAACATTTCAGATTATTTGTAGCAATGGTAAAAATGGCTCATGCAAGAATCAGGAGAGGGGTACGTATTGTGACATCATTTCAAATGACTATCCAAAGTTTTGAGTGGGTATTGAAATGAATTTTATGCAAAATAATTATTAATCATATAATTGCTAAGGAATTAATATTTAGGTTATAAAAATAACATGACAACTCAAAAACAATAAAAATACAAAATTAAGAGATAGACTTCAAGAGGTATGTATGGAAAGAAGATGTATGATAGGTCCTGAAAAGATACTAAATATCACTAATCACCAGGGAAATGCAAACTCAAACCACAGCTAGATATCACCTCATATTCATTAGAATGGCCGTTATGAAAATGTGAGAATATAAGTGTAGGAAAGTATATGGGGAAATTGGAACATTTATTCCCCTGTGTTGGGAATGTAAAATTTTGTACCCCTTGTGGAAAGCAGTACATAGTAGTTCTTCCAAATATCTAAAACATCTGAGTATACACGTAAAAGAATTGCAAGCAAGGACTCAACTAATTTATTATTTTATTTTAAATATAAAAGAATGAAAACATACTAACAAACACACATCCATTCACAAAATAACACAAAAACAATACGATCAATACAGAATTTCAGACAAGGTGATATGTAATTAGCACTGTTTGTTGTATTGCATAGTGATATCTTCAAACTGATTCCTCAGGTAAACAAATATAGAGATGTAAGATTGATCAAACACTTAAACATTAACTGTTCCTTTCAACAGAGCAATAGAAGTCACTAATACAGTCAGGTTAGCTATCTTGTGTATACATATATACATAATTTTCCCTTCTTTCTTTTCTCTTTTCTCTCATCCCCATTGTTCTTTACTTTTGAGCAGTTTCCTTAACTTTCACAATATCTATCATTCCTCCTAGTTTTTATTCATTCTTTCAGCTTTTTACACTAGTGAGACAATACAGTGTTTACACAAGTGGATCTGATTTATTTCACTTATGAGTGTGGTCTCTAGTTGTGTCCATTCAACTAATTTCTTGTACATTTATGTATATGGCAGTGTCTTTCCAAATAGCCAAAAAGTAGTACCCTCAATTGTCACTTAACAGATAGGTAGATAAATAAAATAAAATATGTGCCAGTGCTTCTGAATTGTCAGTTAGACTGGATTCAGAGACTCCTGGGATGGTGTTTGGGTCTTAGGGGCACTGTTCTCATCAGTGGATTACACAGTGATGTTCACGGTTGAATGTGCTGGTAGGTGGTGTGGCCCCCTTTGGAAAAGGCAGGTTCCTGGTACATGAAATTGGGTTTTTTTTTTGTTTCTTTTTTTTCCCCCACTGTTGCTATTCTCCTGTGCTGTGCTTCCTGTACACCATGAAAAGGGCAGCTTTGATCTGCCAATGCCTTCTGCTATGATGATTCAGTATTGGAGCCAGCTGACCACAGATTGAAACCTCTGAAACTGCGAACCAATGTAAAGCTCTCCTCTAACTTGTGCATGTCAGAAATTTTGTTTTCTGACATACGAAGTACCAAGAATAATCAAATTCATAGAGAGAGAAAGTAGAAAGGTTATTGGCAGAGTGTGGGGTGGAAGGGGATGAGAAATATTGTTGATGGGTACAGAGTTTATGTTTTGGAAGAGGAATAAATGGAAGAGGAGATTGCTAGTGGTAGTGATTGTGTAACTATGAATGCACTAGCATAATAGTGGATAAAAGAAAGTCAATGAAATATGTATATATAAAATAACTCCCAAATACTCTTCAGCTAGAGATGAAATGATACAAAAAATCAAATGAACAAATGCATTAATGAACTCTTAAGTAGCTGCATAAGTAAAACAGAACTGTGTATTTTCCTGACCATTTTTAACTAATTCTAATCGTCTTTATTGTTTATATCCATATGTGGATCAGTTGTGATTATTTACTCTGCCAAATATGAGTCCCAAATGTTATATCTGAACATTAAACAGGACAGCAAGATTCAAGGAGGTGAATAAACTTAGCTAGGTTAATTCTAATAACTACTACTTAAGATATTTTATGAATGAGGATATAGTGACTTGTATAACCAAATTAAAAATTTTGACCTTGAAATCATGTTTATTTCTTTCTCACATTGTAGGTCAAAACAATCTACACAGTACAGTCTAATCCACAGGGTCAGAGACCCATTCTTTTTCTATAAAGAGAAAATAAGCAAGGTGGGCATTGTGTTCAGGAGTGCAAGACCAAGAATACCAGGAAATGGGTCTGAAAGCCAAAGGAGGGTCAGATCATGCTGCACCTTTTCAGTTAGTGTATGAACTTCTAAAACACGGCTTTCAATGGAAGCACAGTATTTTTGATAAAGGTCCATATCATAATTAAACCTACGTTTGCTATTAAGTAGATTAAAAAGGTTTATAATTATATAACTCTAATATAAGCATTGTCATGATTCTGGGATCAATTTTATGCAATAACAAAATTATACAGTAATGCCAACAGGGCATGACAATGTACGTCCAGGCTATTCTCAGATACAGATTATGGATGCTTGCGACTACCTACAGCGGTCATGGAAGGTGTCCTGGAGGGGTGGGGTTGTAACTGAGAGTTCTTACCAATTACAAGTCATGCCAAGGATTCCTTCCCCAGCTCTGAAAAAAGAAGTGTCCTGGAGAAGTGACCAAAATCTTTACTAAGGACTAAAACACATAAAAGTTATTCTAGAATTGGTATAACAAAAATTTACAGGAAAACATTTTGCTTCTTTCCCTAAGTTATCCAGTCCAAGCCCAAGGAATGATATTCATAGAACAAACTCAGTGTTAAAAAGTGGTTGATTCTAACTGAATTTATGAGGTTAGATTCCTAGAATACAGAACAATTTCAGTATATTCAAAATAATTCTTTTGAGTGATATTTTGCTGCATTTTCTGCATTCTCATCATTAATTTCACTATAGTTTTATTACATTTTTAAAAATTGAGGTGAATATTTCTTCACTTTTTACTGTAATTATGTAGTGCATACAACACAATGTCATGATACACATAGTGAAATGATTGCCAACTATAGCCAACAAAATTAACAGACATATCACTTCTTATGTGTATGGGTGATAAAAAGCACTTAAAAGTCCACAGTCTTAGCAAATATACACTAATGAAATATTAAACCCTAGTCCTGTCCCTGTATATTAGACCTCTAGATTTATGCATCCCATGTAACTGCAACTTTGTACTCTAACACATTTCCATCTTCCTCACCTATCTACCTCTGGTAACTTGTACTATATACTCCGTGCCTATATTCTGCTTTTTCAGACTCCAAATATAAGTAAAATCATGAAGTATATTTCTTTATCTGTCTGGTTCATTTCATTGAACACATAGAGCAATTGAAAAAATGAAAAGAGAGCCCATAGAGTAGAAAAATGTGAAGAGTACGTATCTGACAAGGGTTTAATACACAAAGTATGTAAAAAACTCTCACAACTCAATAGCAAAAAACAAAGAGAAAATAATGCATCTGAAATGGGCTAAGGAACTAAATAGACATTTTTCAAAGCTGGATATTTAAATGTCCAGTGGGTGTATTAAAATGTGCTCAACATTTAGTAATCACTAGGAAAATGCAAATTAAACTTCACATCTGTTAGGATGGTTATTATGACAAAGATTAGAAATAATAAGCTGGTAAGAGTATGCAGGAAAGGGAACCCTTGTACACTGTTGGTGAGAATATAATTTGGCACAGCTATTATAGAAAAGAGCATAACAGAACTTCAATAATTAAAAACAAAATACCACATGATACAGCCACCCCTCTTCTGTGTATCCATCCAAAAAGTTTAAATCAACACCTTACTAACTTAGCCGTACTCTTAGGTAACATTATTTGCAATAGTAAACGCATGGAAACAACCTTGGATTAATGAATAAAGAAATTGTAGTATACACAGAATTGAATTTTAGCTTACTTCAAACAAAAGAAATTCTGTTTTTTCCAATAATATGGATAAACTATGAGACATTATTTCAACATTTTATTCTGTTTTATTAAGAATCTGTACCAATTTGCTTGGAAGGATTGATTATTTGCATAGAAGTAAAATATCCAAATAATTTTTCCAGATGTAGCCTCTTGATTTAAATGACCTAGTTAATTGTGTTAATTCTTAATTTTAGGGCATATAGATGTTGCAAGTAGTGTGAAAGGATATTTTTCTTTACATATCTCTCAATAGTTTTTCTATTTTAAATCCTAAACCATCATTTGTTAGAAAAGAATTATTGAAGAATATGAAGTAAATTTCTAGACCTGTAAAAAGGTAATTTTCCCATCAGAAATTATAAAATTATCTACCTTATATTGATTGTGATAAAATCAATGAATAAGAAAGAATATGAAAATAATTTCCAAAATAGAAAATGATTTTAAACAGCAGTCCTACTTTCTAAGATTGGAATATTTTATGGATGGCAGCTAAATTAAATTGGAATAAGGAATGTTCACAATGATAAATGCCGCTGTTCATTCATAGTAAGTAGAAAAAAGAAAGTAATTTTTTTTCCTTAAAAAGAAAATCAATAGGCTGAGGGAATGATCACTTACCAGAGACAAAATCCTGTGAAAACTGGTGAAGAGTTTCAGGTACATTATAGGAGTTAAGCTCATGGAGCTTCTATTCAGGCACTGGATAAAGTAGTCTTCAGAAACCCTAGCTCTCTCTTCAATGAATTCTGGCCTAAAGGGAGCTGAGAAAGAATAGGTATGTTGTGGGTTCAGTTTCTTAGAGGCCTTAATACCTAACAATTGACAAATCATTCATTCATTCAACACATATCTCATGGGCCTGCATTATAAATTAAGCAACAAGATGAGAGAATATAAAGAGGAATGAAATGATTTCGTGTCCACTAAAAATGATTACACCCATCCAATATCAAACCATAGCTACTGTGTAAAAGGATCAATGAATACCAAGGATTTGGGTATCCTGCAGCCCTCTTAAATCTGCACATCACCTGATCTCTGCTCAACTAGAAGCAGAGACACTTCTGAAAAGCCTTCTACATTTACCTGCTGTCTTGGCTGCATGCCATCATGCAGAAGGGAAAATCTATAAATAAAAACTAGCTTACAAGCAGCTGAGGAAAACTACAATGGGAAAGATGATGTTATCATAATAAATGTTTTTTCCTCTTATTCATAACATAATTTCATATTAAAAGATTAATTTTTTTCTTTTTAAAATATTAAACAGTTATGGGTCACAGTTATCCACAGAAGGTACATGTCTTTCACATGAATATGACTGCTTTTGTGAATAAAATCTCAGTAATAGCAGAGGGATTTTTTATAAGGAAGATAATACAAACAGAAATATTCCACAAAGGGAACTTACAAGAGATACATTCATAGATTTTTCTGAGCAGTTGTAATTACATCATTACATATGTTTTATGCGATTATTTGGAAAGCTACTGTTAGCTAATAATGACATTTGAGATTACAGTGTGAGATTAGTCATGGTTCCGAGTGTGACTGGCATAACATTATTTGTACTTGATTATATATATATCAGCCACATAACATGCTCATAAAGGATTTAATTACAAGAATCCGTTCACTTTTCTAAGTCAACTTCTGCAACATCTCAAAATGGTGTTTATAAACCCATAGTTCCCATATGTAGAAATTGGAAAGAGAGCTTTGATTTCGGTTTAAGAAATGTCTAATAGTAAAAGGTGAAAGTGTTTTCTGAAGTGTCCGTATCAGCGATGTCCTTCCTTGTGATAACACTTTACTTCCTGATATATACCAGATGAAATGAAGGCATGAGATATTTGGTAACTTGAGAATAGGAAGAGAAATGCTTTGTTCCCTATGAAAGAAAGAGAAGCACCAACACAATACTTTTATAAATATATTTGGGGTTAAAGTTACTTTGGAGACTGGAATTTTGAGTAGGTACTGGAGAGGTAAAGAAAAAAATAAATCTATGGGACTATTATACTCCACGTAATTATGTTGGATCTCACAGAAGTATGAGTTAAAAATTGTGACACTATGCTGAGTGCACTAGATTTCGTGAAACAAATATGTTGTATATAATGAGAACTGCTTTTCAATTTGGAGAAAGCTACAGAAAAGGAAAAAGTGAATGCTAGAATGAACCTTTAGTTTTGGATTGGAACTACAGATGATATAAATTTATTTTTAAAATATGTACACAGGGGATAGTAGATGGATAGACATAGTTAGACAAGTGTAACTTCATGTATACACACAAGGAGAGATTGACAAATGCGGTGAATGTTTCAATTAAACTAATACTGTTGTAAAAGACATATTGCCATCAATCCCCTTCAAAATACTCCCCCTCTCTTTGAATACACTTATCTCATCATTCTTGGCGCTTTCTGAAGCGCTTCTGGTAGTCCTCTTTCATAATTTTCTTTATGAAGTATGATCAAAATTATGGTAAATTATCCTGTCCAGTGGCATCCAATGGAAAGGCAGACTCACAAATATTGTACCATGTCCTCAATTACCTTATTCACCAGATCTGGCACCTCGCAATGCATGGCTCCACTCCAAAGTCAAAATGGCCTTGAAACATAATGTTCTGAATTGATTCAGAATGTTACGGCAGGTGTGACAGCGCATATAAAGACTCTCACGAAAGAGGATTTCCAGAATTGCTTCAGAAAGTGGCAAAAAGATGGAATAATTTTCTTTTTTGTTTGTTTGTTTGTTGCCCGTACCGGGGATCGAACTGATGACCTTGCACTTGCCAGTCAGGCGCTGTGCAACTGAGCTAATCCCCACCCAAGATGGAATAATTTTATTCAAAGGGAGGAGTATTTTAAGGAACAATTAATGTCAATGTGTCTTTAAAGCTAATATACTTCTATAATTTTTAAAAATTTACTGTAGTTTTTATCCAAATTATGCCCAGTGAGAAAGCTAAGAAGCAGGAAAAGTAATATTCTAGTAGCAATGGGCAGATGTTCCACCCAAATATTGTTTTTAACAGTCATTCTAAGGTTCAAAGTGCCACAAATTGCTCAGAGAAGTGATTAATTCCAGAAAAGAGGCAGAGAAAATGCAAAATGGTTCTGAAATATTTTGTGGTGCTGCAAATCACAGATGTGCTATACAAAGGAATAAACACATTGAAAGAGCAGCATTCATCTAAAAGAGCTCCAGGAGACAAAGCTGGAATAATTGAAATAATGGAGTTTGTAATAATAAAATCATGTGAAATGTCTAAAAACTATGAAAAGAAATATAGATCCATGAGGAGTCCACACTGAGATAACTAATTAAATAAGGAAACAACTGCAAGAGAAAAAAGAGAAAGAAGAGCCCTTCTCTGCAGATAGCTCCAGGTCAAAATATGGAAGGATGGAGAAAAATTTTTAAAAAATCATTAGACTACTAATTGCTATTTTATTGTAAGTGAAATGCAGCAATTTATGTTGGTGCTCACTATAGTTAGTGAGCAAATGTCTGAGGAGAAACAGTATACTTTTATGGATTCAAGTGTCATCCATGAGATATCTCTTCATTGAAAAGGGATTATGTGTAACTTCACAGTGAAAAAAAACCATTAGAGGCAACTTTAACACTGTTCAAGGTTTACATCCACAGAAATAAATAATGTCTTCCTCAAGAAGTATGTTGCACTGAACAAAGCGTCTTGCCTTGTAGTATTCTTCCCAGAAATCCATAACCATGATGTAAACATGAGAAAACTTCTGATACACCCAAACAGAAGAAAACTACAGAACTGACTGGTACTTTCAAAAATATTAAGGCCATGAAGGAAAAAAAAAAGCTTTAAGAGTATCATAGAAAGGAGGAAACTAAGGAGACAAGACAAGTAAGTTAAAGGTAATTTCGTGTACTGGATCCTTGAATAGAGAAGGACAATTGGGGAAAAGCTAGCTAAATCCAAATCTGTAAGTTAGTTAATAGCAATGCTGCGGTGTCCATTTCTTAGTTTTGATAACTGTGCAAATGTTAAAATAACATACTAACATTAGGAGAATATGAAGCAAGATCACCTTTTACTAGTTTTGTAACTTCCCTATGATTTTAAAATTATTGCAAAAGACATATAAGTATGCATACACAATGAGTCTAATATTATGTCAGTTTGGGCCTGGTTATTTCTAAGTGAGAATTTGAAACAATCCTGTTAACGTCATTACTCGCAACATTTCATTCACTTTCTCATTGATTTTGCTTTTTTGTGCATCAAGTTTTAAGCTAACAGGAAAAAAATTTTCACAGATTTTAAAACACTAAGTGATATACAGTAAGCTATTTCTTGACTTAAAATAGAAGATCATGGAACTTCTATTTATGTATCTCATAATTAGTTTCCTTGTTAGTTTGACTATCTATGCACACACACACACACACACACACACACACACACACACACACCCATGAAAGAAAAAGATAGATAACCTGGGACATTATCTAAGTTCAACTCTTACCAAAATGTTTCATTACAGCCTATAAAGTGTAGCCATATATTTATTTGTCAACTAAATTCTTCAAAACAGCTGCTTTGATATACAATGTAAGGACTGAAGTTAATAAATTTGTGTTCTATTTAGAATTTTTGTTACATAAGTATATTTAACTGATTTTGTCATAAAAAAGTAATCCTGTGAGCTAATAGATATGGAATCTTGCTATAGCAACTATTTTACTATCAATATGCATTCAATAAAATGTTTTAAATTGCAACTATGCATACTAAAGTTTTATTTTAGTAAAAAAAAATGGATGCTGCAGAAAGTTTACAATTGGAATTGAGATGACTGGAGGAACTCATGAATTATACGTTTTTAAATAGTAATAATAATAATAACAATGATAGTAGTGGACATTTAGTATGCTTGTTGTTCTGATATATATTCTACATGTATAATCAATCTCATTTATTTTTGGTAATCAGAATTAGCAATTGCTAATAGTTACTGGGTGGGGTTTATGTACAATGTTCTGTCAAATATTTTAAAGAATTGATTTAATTGGATCCTTATAGCTAATCTGAGGTAGGTAAGCTAGCCCTCCGTCCGATACAGATGAGGAAACTGAAACTTAGTAAAGGTAAGTAATTTACATAAATGGACACATATTGGCATAGTGGATGGGAAGCCCCAATTTGGCCATTCAAATTTAAACCTTGCGCTCTTTAACCCTTGAAAAATCGTTGTTTTATAGATTTAAGAATGGATAGGATAATGAGGGTGAGAGTAATCTAAGCACAGTATTTCTGTAATTCTAGAAAGTATGTTCTCACACTTTGCCCCACATTAGAGCCACTTTGGGGAGCTTTGTAAACTCCTAGATTCCAGGCCACATTATACACAACCAATCACATCAAAGGAGTCTGAAATGGAACCTAGGTATCAAAGATTTCTTTACTGCTGACTCAGGTGATGCCCAGTGTGTTATCAAGTTTGAGAATCCATGCTCTGGATATTGATTATTTCATGACCTTATAATATTCAAGTGCTAAAGGACATAGTCAAGTTAAGCACACAATATAGAAATAAGAAGTTAGTTAAAGAAATGTTATTGTAAGGCACTAATTATTGAAGCAAAGTTTATTTTTCCTATCTCAATATTTCAATAAGCACGTGTTCTGCTGAATAAACAGATTACATATTGCATCATGACAACAATTTTCTATACACTTTTAAGAAGGAAATATAATTATAACTTTAAAGTAATTGAGAAAGAATTACTGAAGTTCGTAATCTTGCACTGAATTGTTTTTCTCCCCAGTGTCTTTCATATCCTGTTTATTTCATCACTTGGCAGTTAGTAAATGAAATTGCAGTACCATTCCCTGTATATATGTTTTTCTTTAAGGTATCTAAATATCACTAAATAAATTATGGGTATATTTGATCTTTTGTCTAATTTTAATGTATTTTTATTATTTGTCACTTGTCTTTGACACAATAGTTAATTTATCACATTTAAATATAGAAGTTCTATTTCTGTAGAGTTTAGTGAAATATTGAAGCAATTATCTAGGACAATTCAAGGAAAGAAAAACAAATTTTAAGCAAGATTCATCATATTCAACCTGCATAGGCAGTGCAATTCTAGAAACAAGCATCCTAAACTTTCTCATATATATATATATATATATATATATATATATATAAATATATATATATACACACACATATATATATACACATTTGTATCATATTCTAGAGAATAGTGTTTATATATATATGTATATATATATATTTTTTATATATGTATATATATATATATATATATATATAGAGAGAGAGAGAGAGAGAGAGAGAGAGAGAGAGAATGTATCCATTCCACTAATGCTTATGGGAACTTCTCCTTTCATGGCTTTTGCTGAAAAAATGCACATATTGGTGGAGATAAGGAATGAAGAACATTAAATGTATTTGGTTTAAAAATATCTTGGGGACAAAATAAAGCCTAAGAAGTTGAATACACAATGTTACTGAGCAAATGTTAAAGACCCTGGTTTTAAACCATGTCATTTCAGGGGGTTCAGTCGACAAAATGGGATAGGATAGCAAACCAAGGCAACAGCCAATCTTTCCTGGTCTTTAGGGAATCCAGGGTCACTTATGTTTCTTGGAGAGATTTGTACCAAGCACTCTAGGTACCAGGCAACAGCAGTCCCTACAGAAGCACTTTGGAAATCCTGTGTTGATGTGCGCTTCCTTTAGGCCATATCTTGAGTAATGGCACTTGGCTAATAGGCCTGAGAAGAGGAGAGGGATTGGAGGAACACCTTGGCTCGCTTGTGAACATATGCAAACTATTCTTTATTTTTCATAGGAAACAATTGGGTGTACTTGGTTTGCAGGATTTTTACATTCCAATCAATAGAGGCTTAAACTCTTGTAAATTGAACATTAAAATTTAATAAGGAAAGAAATTCAATGTGCCCTCATTTTAAACCACAGCCTAGTGAATCCTGGGTATATAAATTAGAGAAATAAAACGTATCTGATGACACTTGGAGATACTGTGCTGATTGAAACTTATACCTTTTACTTTTACCCACTAATCCTTCACCAAATAAAGTAAGAGTCTCACCATTTTATGGAAGTCTCAGAGAATAAACTAATGCAAATCTATTCCTCACTATTTGTGGAATAATTGCTGTTGCTTAAAAGTGATTATTTTAGAAAGGTATTGAAGATTAGTTAAGACATGGTCCAGTTTGCAATAAATTCATGCAAACAGTCTAAAAGTGAGGCCTCAAAATGTTGCTCACAATTTTACCAAAATGAAATTCTTATTCAATCTTTGCTATTCGTCGGACATTATGGGTGAGGATGGCAGCCTTTGCCTGGAGATCAAAGGGCATGAGAATACTCAGACTATGTCCAGTAACAGCCATTCTTCCATTACACCAGAACAATACTTGAGCACCTTCAATCATCACTCGTGCCTGGCAACTTAGCAAACACCACAAAGAGGGAACACGAAAGGGGAAAATATACCATTAAAGGATAAGGAATTATTCAGAAACATTGACCTTTGAACTAGGTGGTAACAGAGGTTATATCAATTGATTTGCCTTACAAATTACTGAATTAAATTGAATATATTAGCAAAGAATAAATATCCTCATTTGCTTTGTACAGATGTAGACCCTGAGAACTACATAGAGATACATTTTATGTAATAAAGTCAATTATTTGCATGCCCCAGTTTCTGACTCTTGGTTTTGTCACTAATCATGTTACTTTCAAAATAATCTTATTTCACCAAATTAATATTTTTGTTTATAAATAAATATGTCTAAATTACTAGTTATCCAAGAATGAGGTATATAAAAAGAGTCCTGCCCCATTTCCACGTTGGAGATATGGGAATTGCTGTTAAATTACTTTAAAGTTGGGGCTGGGGATTTAGCTCAGCGGCAAAGCGCCTGCCTGGCAAGCGCAAGGTCGTGAGTTCGGTTCCCGGTACCGGAGAAAAACCAAAAAAAAAAAAAAAAACAAAACAAAACAAAACAAAATTACTTTAAAGTTTCATTTATCTAACATGAGCAACTTCTAGATATCTGGTATAGAACACTGTAGCTGTAGTTGACAACTGCATTGTAGTCGCGAAACAAAAGGGTAGCTTATTTGTTTACTGCAATTTAAAAAATGCTGAGAAAGAATAGAGGTGTGTACCTCTGCAGCGTGAAACTGTGCTACCTAGTTTCCTCATCTCTACTGCTGTCCTTTCCAATTGATTTCCACAACTATTTATGAGCTCACACACAAACACACAAACATACACACACCAATTTTTTGCATCTCATCCATCTGCTAAAATTTCATTTGTAGTATTCCAATCTTCTGTTGATAAAAGCACAATTTTGGTCTACATATTGGGCTATTATAGCTATTTGTAAACTTATAACTATAACTACTACCGCTATATCTGTATAACTTATTATAGCTATTCGTACAACTCACATGAGCTGATGCAATGTACCTGCCAATCTCTTCTACGTCATGTGCGTCCTTCTCATTATTGTTTATTTTCTCCAGCTGTGCTGGTTTTACTTCGCTTCTTCAACAGGTTTCATTCCTTGTAGTCTCAATGCTTTCTTTTTAAATTTTTCTCAGTTTTTATTTTTTGGTACATGTTTGTAGTACATCATGATTACATCTCTTGTGGGGAGTTGGTACATGTACGTAAGACATCTCAATACTTTCTTACATACTGTTCCTTCTACTTCAGATATTCTGTGCCTGCCTCATTTCCACAATCATGCCACAGTTTGATTCATTTAAATATTATCCATTTTTCAGATATCAGTTCTTACATTACAGTGTAGAATGGATCTTCCTGGGTACTTACATAGCACTTTTCAGTTTGCAATTGTAATTTTGGGCTCAAGTGAAGTTATGTCACCAATTATGTCAATGTGTGTGTTCGCTATCATATTCCTAATGACTTGAATCCTGCTTGTCTTAAGAGGGCCTCAATATTTAGTTGAGTGAATGAATGAATGAATGAATAGTGGTATGGCCAACAAATTCATACAATCCAGGTCAGGTTTCAGGTGAAAAATTAACATAGGTGGATTAATAAAAATGGAAGCTACTGTAGAGCTTGGTAGATCAGGTAAATTAATGCCATCTAAAGGGGATGTAAGCAAAATTGTTCATTTGGTGATAATATGACTGTATATAGAGAGAACTCTAAAAACTATCAAATCTGTTGAAATCAATAAATTCAGTATAATGTCAGGATATGAATTAAGGAGAAAATTATTAATATTTTTATACACTAATAAGGTACTATGTAAAAAGGAATTAAGAAGATAGTCTCATTTACAATATAATAAAAATATAATACTTAAAAATAAATTTAATGAATGATTTAAAAGATCTATGCAATGAGAATTATAAAACTTGGATGAAGTGAATTGAAAATAAAGGATAGATTTGGAAGGACATCCTATATTCACAGCTTGCAAGAATTAACATTTTTAAGATTTCTACATGCAAAAACAGTATACAGATTCAGGGCAGCCCATAATAAAATCCTGATGTCTTTTTTTGCAAACAGAGAAAAGCACAATTATAAAATTTGTATGGAATCACAAAAGGCCTATAGAATCAAAGTTGTCTAAACCAAAAACAACAAAACAAGAGGCATTACATTATGTACTGACTTTGAACTTTTTCATTAAAAACCTGTGGCAATCAAAACAATATGATACTTGCCTAAAAGCAGGCACATGGATCAATAGAGATAGCTCAGAAATAAAGCCATATCTTTGATCATTTTAGGATACCATGCTGAGTGAGAGAGGAAGACAAATAGTACATGATTTTACTCATATGAGATAAATAAAAAAATCTAACTTATACAAGTAGACAATAGGATGGCAGTTATCTGAGGCTGCAAGTTGATGTTTGAGAAAGTGGTGATCCAAAAGTACTGAGTTTCACTTTATAGGGGTAAAACTTTTAGAAACTTAATGCCCAACATGGATATTATAGCTAATGATAATGTGTTACACATTTAAATATTTCTATGAGAGGTTGCAAATGTCTTTACAACAATAAAATAATATGTAAAGAAATGAATGTTTATTCTTCTGATCTAATTTTTCTACCTATATGCATAGAATCATATTGACCATCACAAATAATTGCAGTTATTGTTTATCAATTAAGAATCAAAATCCAACACAAAACATTGTGTAGTCTATTTTTTATTTTTGTACACGCCCACCGCCAAGATGAAGCTCTCCCCTTGGCTGTACACTTGCAGAAAAAGAAGCAAAAACTTTGAGGATAATTATCCTTCTGACACCTATGCATAGCACTTGTGATCAAACATATGGAAATCCAAGTTTTTTGTTTAAAAACTGATCTCCAACATGAACACCACAAAAGAGCTGACTTTTCTTTTCTTATTAATGTCAAAATGTACTACAAATAACATCACTGCCCAAAGTGGACTAGAAAGTGAAGTGGCTGTGAGTATCTTACACGATTCCCAGACTGCGCCTCTCAAAATAGAAGACTTTCTGCAAGGCCTGTTTCTACAGAATATCCAGACTATTGATTGTGTAACAAGTAAATAATATTTTACAATATTTAAAATTATTTAAATGACCCAAATAAATGTGCATCACTCCTTATCTTTAGATCTAATTGCATAAACAGCCTTCAGTAGGTGTACTTAGCTCCTAAATAGTGGCATTTGGATTTAGTCTAACAACATCATGAGGTCCAATTATATAGAGTAACCTCTGCCTTGTAGTTCTCACTGTTATGTGGAAAATTCCAATGTCTCTTTATTCCACGTACAATAGTTGCATTCCACATACTGAAACCCAGAAAGCCTGTCATGTTTGCTTTCTGTTCAGTAATATAATACATCCATATGGGAAAATCACACATTAGAAATCAGACTTTAAATAATCTGCAAAATGAGATATTTTCAAAAATTATTTTTGGAAGATATGTATTTTAAAAGTTTTTTCTTCTTTTCTATGAATACTGTAGAGACAAATGAACAATACTTAGTATCTGCGCAAATATTCTAAAAATTTTTTTTTTCTGGGTAATGCAGCTGTATTCTCTATTAAATGTTGCACAAAATTTTCATCACTAGTGATGAATGGAGAAAACAGCACAGTGGTGATTCCAAAGTAGAGAAAGGTAAGTAAAAGTAAGGGTTGGGGGTTAGGAGAAGGCCCAGCCATAAACCTTGAAGTTGAGAGTTGAAGAATCAAAGGAAGATTTCTATACCAAGGATAAAGTGTAAAAGTCACTGTTTAAGCTAGTGCCAATTTGCCAACGTGAAACTCCTGGGCATGAAGACAAGATCTTTTGCAACTTGAGACCTACCTACCTCTCCAGTCATCTCTAATATTTCAATTCGAACTCTGTAGGTTCCAAGTATTCTATAGTTTCCTGGCCTGAAGTGTGTGCATCTGCAGCTTGTCACACCTAATATGTCCTTCACACCCTGTATTTATTTGTATAATCAGTATTTAATCTTTAAAACCAGTATGAACATCACCTCCTCTAGGAAAAATTGCTCACGACCAATCCTGGCTAACTAACGAGTGGCTTTGCTTCTCCAATTAAGCTACAGTCTAACAGGTACTTGATAGCATGTTACTCCCTCTGCTCAATAAGCTATTGACACATCTGTATCCTGGTGATAGCACAGTATGTACTTGGTTACATATCTGATTTGGGACAGAGTGAATACAGTCAAATAAGTGCAGGCTTTATAATTATGGGCGATCAATTTATTCTAACAGAATCTCTGAAAGCATTTAGTGAAACAGCCTAAGACTGTCTAGGTATGGAAAAGATGAGAGTGAGCTATCACTTCAGCTAGGCAGCCTAAGTTTCAGAATAGGACGATAGGTTGAAGACCAGCTTTTCAAACTATGGACGAGTTCAGGTGTGTTCAGGGTGGTATGGCTATAGACTCAAATTAGTTCAGAATAATGAAGATTACAAAGAAAACCTACAGATTGCATGTCAAGGCCACTGGCCAGGAGTACATGAAAGCACAATCAATTTCAGACAATCTTTGATATTAGGGTTCAGACACAAAGATTCTGAAAATTCTAAGCCACTTTCTCATCACTGGGACACTCTCCCTGGTACTCTCAGTTTAAAGCAGGTAATGTTTATTTTGGCTTCCAGTTTCTTTATGAAATATACATCAAGTGTATCTCTAAGATTCACCAAACTTTTAACAGTTCTATCATTCACAAAAATACTGAAATCCCAAGTCTCCTATGAGATTTAAGGCAAACTCTTAGATGTGATTACCTATAAAATAAAAAAGAAAACTAAATACTGCTGTCATACAACATTACAAGGTAAATAGTCCCATTCCTAAAGGGAGAAATAAGGGGATAGAAAGAAATAAGAACAAAGCAAAACGAAAGCAAGGATGACAAACATTTAATCCCAAATTTCCACGTCTAGGATACAGGAAATGTTGTAGAGAGATGTGAAATCTAAACAGATTGGGCATTCCCTCCCCTCTGGAATTATCTATGGCAGCCCTCATGGCTTATCTATTGGATTGCCTTTCCTCAATGCTTGTGGCCTTTCACAGGAGAAAGTCCATACTACTGGTGTCTCCAACTTTTGGGACTCTCCTTGAAATTTCAGGTTCACTATTGCAAGTCATGCTGAACTTTCTCAGGGTCACACTGCCTGGGCCCCAAGTCCTCCTTCTGAAACTTGCACCAAAACATGCATAACCCTACAGCTATTGTATTTTGCATGACCATTAAACTAGGACCATGTGGAGGATACCAAAGACTGCTACCTCCACCAAGAGTAGCCAACTCCCTTTGAATTACAGTTGCAAAGCCTTTCCGTATTTGGATGTGATCCCAAACCTGAAGGATCAATTTTTTAAATGACCCTTTCTAAACAAGCTGCCCTAGGACTCTCCTATCAATGAAAAATTGTTCACTTTTGGATTCTTAGGCCTTTGAAGGTTAGGGTTTTTCTGATTCCCAGGATGCCTTCAAAGTATCCTTCCTATTCTCCTTATTCAAATTACTTGGCTTTTTTTCATGTTATTGTTTTAGCCACCAAGCTCTCATCTTCCTGAACTTTACAGATGCTATATTATGCCATAACTGAAAAATTTTAAGTGGTTGTTTCATTCCTGTTTCTCAGTGTAAATCTCACTAAAATTAAAAATAAGTACCAATAATATAGCCTGAGCTTTGGGCTGCCTTGAAATTTTCTTTACTAGATTAACTAGTCAGCTTCCCTTAATCTCAGTCTCCCACAAGGTCTCAGCACATGACCAAACTTTAGATAAACATTGTACCAAAGGATAATATGCATTGTTTCAAGTCCAACTTCTAATGAAGTCCATGATCCCAACTAGAATCTTCTGAACCTGATGTTTAATGCAAACATTTTTATCAGCATTCTGGTCTTCTAAACTCTGACAAAAATTTCCTATCAAAGTTAGCTTTCACCATCATGGAGCTTCTTTTGCCCACATTTCCAAACTCTTCCTGTGAACTGGTTCCAAAGGATTCTAAGCCACATGGCAATGAGTTAATAGCAAGACTCCACTCTTGTCACATATATTTACTTTAATTACTTTCTCATCACTAGGATCTCATACACAATGCCCACATACTTGAAGGAGATATATTTTGACTCACAGTTACAGAACATAGTGGCTGCAAAGCAGGAATATCATGGTGAAATAGCTTTGGTGGAGGAAATCTACTCATGTCATGGCATCTAGGAACCAGAGAGGGAGCAGAGAGATGCCAGGGACAAGAATACACTCTTAAGGCTGTGCACCCCAGTACCGTGCCTCTTTTGTCTAGAGTTCACTTATTAACACTAAGTCAGCTATATTGAGCCCTATCATTCAGTTACACTTCAAAATTTCCGCCTGAAAACACATGAGGCCTTTGAGGAACATTCCTGATCTAAAGGATAATGGGTAGTAAGGGCATTTGAGAACTGATGGAGCTAAGCTTACATGCTAAGGCTCCCTGAGTCAGTCTGACTAGCAAAACAAAGTGGACACTGAAGTTCAGTGCCTCAGCAAAATCATCTCAGGCAGAGTTTTGTACAGAAACCCTAACAACTGGGAAAGCAGGTTCCAGTCTTTGAGTTTGATATCCCCCCACTTTGCAAAATGGGAATAAAAGGTCACTTCCTGGGATTGTTTGCTAATACATTTTATTACATGCATAAGTAACTAGCTTATGTCTCAGTGCCCAGTAAACAATCAATGCTATTTTCATTTATTCATTTTTCTCTTTTTAAAAATAAAATCTACCTAGTTTTAGTTCTTTTTTTTTTTTTTTTTTTTTTTTTTGGTTTTTCTCTGGTACCGGGAACCGAACTCACAGCCTTGCACTTGCCAGGCAGGCGCTTTTGCTGCTGAGCTAAGTCCCCAGCCCCTAGTTTTAGTTCTGAGTCTATCAGTATTTGACATTTTCAAGTTGAAATTGCAGGCATTTTCATAGAATATATAGAGAAAATGGTATATTTTATAGCAGGAATATTAAGATTGTTTCACTCCAGTGGTAGTGAATGCATGAATAAAGGTTACTTTAGTCTTTTATAATTTTAAACAGTGAAAACTTAAAATGAATAATATTTTCAAAGAAAAATGATACTTAGTTTTATTTCTTATGGACCTGAAGGAATAACAAGGACTAGGATGAAGAAATCACAGAGCAATAGATTTTGATTTAATATAAGAAAAGATATTCCTAACAGACAGCTGTCCAATGATGGATTGAGCTCTTTGAAGAGATACTGAGTTCTCAGTTAATGCAAATAATCCTGATATGCCTATGAATACCCTTTTGGAACACTGCAGAAAGAAATTACGTAGAAGCTCCAAAGTCCCTTTCGAATCTGACATACTAAATTTTACTAGTGTCATGTATATTAATAAATGCTTATTACATGGCACATATTCTGTTAATAAATTATAATTTATTTATACATAAAACTATGAGTTATATATGTTCTCAATTTAATATTGTACCTATTAGCTCTTTGAAAGCAAATATTTGGTCATATCTATTCTTGCCTCCCAGTAACAGATGCCTGGTAAATAGCTGTTAAAATTGTCATCCTCTCGACACATAAAATTAGTCTATTCTTTTATGAGCATTGTTTTTAAGCAATATGAGCAGACTAGAGATGAGGCAGAACGAGCAGACAGCGTTAATTCAACTAAAGCCTATTCAAGTATTTTATGAGCAATATCCTCTAGTTATAGCAAACCAAAATGTACTAAGTAACAAGAATTTGTAAAGTAAAACTGAATATTACTTTGCCAAGGCATATCTTTGCACATGTGTGCATATGTATACATGTATACATATTATGTATTCATCAGCGTCCAAGCATATAATACAGTACAGTGGTTCATTGGCTCACAAACCCTTTTTTATTTTCAAACAATTTGATTCACAAAAAGAAGTGTTTGGCAAAATTTTGCTTGTGTTTACAAATTCTACATTAAGTGACAAACACAACTGTGGCCATGTTTCCCACAAGAACACAAACATGGCCATCTTTTCTCAAATTGTAGAACGAATTAAATTCATTAAAAAAGATACCCCTGTACATCTAAAAATTGCAAAAGAAATAGAAAGATACAGCAATATACAGCCAATCTATGGCTTAGGAATACACAGCTGTGAACTTTCACATATAGAAATGGACCTCACATTATGAACATTTGTAGATGTGAACAAATTATGAAAGTAGCTCATATGTCTGACAAATACTGTCACAATTTTGCTGCTGGGTGCTTACTGTACAGAGCCTGGGATCTCAGGAAGCAAGAGGAAAAGCAGTGGTGATGTGGAGGGGTCTATTGGGGTTAATACTTGAATGGAAGTCATTTGTAAGTCAGAGATTTACTATATATTCTGTTGTGGCTATTTCTGTTTTATGATAATAAATTTCTGTGAGTTTCATAGGATCCTGTGAGATTTCAATGGTAAAAGGTACAAACTACATAGTGAAGGAAAAGCTTTCAGAAAGTGTGTCTTTATCATTTTTTTCTGGATAGTTACCATGAAAGTAACACTTATTTATTTCCTTCAAGATTTGCAAATACCTAAACCAGGAAGACACACATAGAAAGCAATGAATGAAATTGACTGACATTCTTGACATTTTTCTAGCACTGAGAGAAATACGAAGTAGATGAAATAAAAATAATTTTATAGATAGCTGCTGGTAGCAAAAAGCAAACGCACTTTTATTTGCTTCCAGAAAACTTACGCTCAGGGAAGAAAGGAAGGAGTGATGTGTGCTTGCTGCTAATACATAATGCTTTGTAAGTATTGAGCATCTCTTACCAAAGGATTTCTATGAGTTTTTTAACCATATAGTCTTTAAATAGTACAAAGAGCCTGATGAGATAGCTTCAAATAAATGTGACACATTTTGGACATTCTAGTGAGCAAGAACTTGTAATATCTTTGCTTTTAAATTAGTTTTAAAATTAAAAATGGTAAAATAAGCTTGCATTTATGAGGTCAAAATGAGAATCTAACCCCCCCCCCCAAAACACAAGGCTCATTTCAGCTTCATCAGCTGTAGAACTCCTTTTACACATAAGGACTACCGTATTAATTCACTATGTGAACCATTGAAAAGGACCTCTGGTGTTAGGAAATAGTCTTTGGTGTTAGGAAATAACTTCTGAGTTATACACAACTGCATTGCTTTATTTTTCAATACAATCTAACTTGATATTATAGCAGAGCATTTTGACATTAAAAAGTTCTCTTAGGGCATAAATGTTTCAACATTTTCTTAATGCACCAGCTGTTAGAAAAGATAAGTCAGGAAAAGCTGAGCAGTTTTCCTTCAGACAGAGGAAATTTCTTTCAGGTAATAAGAGAGTAATAAATTGCCCAATTTTGTCCTGTCTCTTAGTTACTTTTAACTTTTATACAACATTTACTTATCATAAACAGGCTCACATTGACTGTGTATTTCATTATTTTGTCAGTTAGAAACACCTGAAAAATCACACAATCAAGGCATAGAACATTTCCAGAAAGTTTTCTTGTGTGCCATTAAGTTAAATCTCCACCATACCAAGTCCATTTGCTAGTTTGGTCTCTTCTAGAATTGCTTACAGATGGGATCTTGAGTATGTGCTTTCTGTAGTTGGCTTCTTTCACTCAAAATATTTTAGACATTCCTCAATGTAGTTGTACGTCTCATAAGTGTGTTATTTTTACCTATAAGTGTGCAATTATACACATATATCAAAATATCTTTATGAATCTCTTAGTAGACATCCAGATTTCTTGCAGATTAAGCTACTATGGTTAAAGCTTCCATGAAAGTGTATTTTCAATCTTTTTTAAATGAATATCCACTGTCTTTACACTTTAGTATATTGCAGTAGAGTATAAGGATAACACAGTAGGAATGTTTTCAGCATTTTAAAATACTGTCCAATTCTTTTCTAAAATGGTTATGTAATTTAAATTCAAAATTCTGTGAACCTGTATATGAGGGTTCCAGTTATTCTTCATCAAAATTTACTATTTTCAGTATTTAATTTTTGTTCATCACGATGGTTTAATCTATATGTCCATGATTAATAGATGCCACAGTGGATCCATTATTTATGAATTCAATTTGTTTATGAGGGCTGGTTGTAACTCAAGTTGGTTATAAGTCAAGACAATTTTTCCCAAAAGAAATAATGGAAATGCATTCTGAACGTCTCAAATCACTCCTTAACTGACATTTCCGTAATAAAAAAGGATTGTATAATGTGTGTAATAATTTATCAGAAACACCAACAATTTTCCTTGTGTATTCACAAAAAACTCATAAAATGTGCCTAACTTAACCAAAAATAACAATTTCATTCTGTACACACCAACCAAGTTGACATCTTTGGCTTTCAGGAAAAGAGGATGAAATGCAAAGTGATAAGTGTTTGAAAGTCCCTTTCCAGAAGAACATCAGGAATCTGGCTTTCCAGTATCTTCTCTCTCCTTGGGAAAGTCTGTAGCCCACTAGGGGCTACTTTTGGCTCAGTCAGTCTCAAACTTTTCAGAACTAAAAACTATTCTAAGGTTGTCTGTTTCTGTCTTTTCTTTAACATCGTTCTGCAGGACTACATGACATTGTCATTAAGCAAGTGAATGCAATGACTGGCTTTTTCTCCATCTAGGTGAGTCTTTTCTACAACTCTTTGTAGCTCTGTCCATTTTTTCTCAGGATTTCCTCTATTTCAGAACACGGACATTGTTACACTGACTGTGGGTACTCCCCTCCTCTCCAGAAAGCACTTTCAGTTGCCATTCTCTGTTGCTCATCCAGAAGTTGCTGAAGCTCCTCTGTAGATGATTCCTCCAAATGATCCTCCACCATTTCTTCAATGTCATGACTATCTACCTTCAAGCCTATGGATTCTGCTATAGTGACAGTGTCACTAAGCACAGGGTTAATGGAAGGCTCCGGATCTTCTATGCAGCATTCAAATCTTCTTTCTTGCATAATTTTGAACTGCACTTTCTTCCAGGCAGATCTCAGTGTTCTTAGACAGACATTGGCCCAGGATTTCTCAAGTAACCTGACACAGGAAAAGATGTTGTAATGATCCTTCCAAAACTCTTTAAGTGTTACACCTGTATCTGAGACCATCTGAAAGCACTTCAGGAATAGTGCCTTGGTGTACACCTTTTTTTTTTCTTTTTTTTCTTTTTATTTTTTTGGTTTTTCTCTGGTACCGGGAACCGAACTCACGACCTTGCGCTTGCCAGGCAGGCGCTTTGCCAGTGAGCTAAATCCCCAGCCCCGTGTACACCTTTTTAAAGTTAACTATAACATCTTGGTCCACAGGCTGAAGTAAAGGAGTTGTATTATTTTGGACGAACTCAACTCTGAACCATGGAAATTTTTCACCCCATTGTTCTTACAAATCTCATGGGTGACCAAGAGCACTTTCCATGATGAGAAGAGCTTTGAGTGGTAAACGTTTGTCCTCTACATATTTCTTAACAGTAAGACAGAAAGCCTCCTTGATGCACTCAAGAAAAAGTACTCTTGGGGCTGGGATTTAGCTCAGCGGCAAAAGCACCTGCCTGGCAAGCGCAAGGTCGTGA
>NW_004955539.1:1224080-1251430 GCF_000276665.1 Chinchilla lanigera | reverse complement strand
ATTGTCTCAAAAAGACAAAAAAAAAAAAAAAAAAAGAAAAAGTACTCTTTTTACTGAGCAATTTGCAATATATCTCCACATGACTCTACGCTACTCTTCATGACTTTATTTTCTGAACACTCTACACATCTCAGAGTGATAAACCGAGAGAGACTTTGTCATGAGATTATCCTTGCATAGGCAGATAGCAATAAGTTTAGACTATCCTTCCTTCATAGGCTTGTGGCCTGGCATTTTCTTCTCTTCTTGGGTCATGCATAGTTCTCATGGGCATTTTCTTCCAGAAAAGGTCAGTTTAATCAGAGTTGAAAACTTGATGAGAGCAAAACCAATTCTCTGTGTCATCGTTTAGAAGTGGTGTGTGAAATTTTCAGCAGCCCTTTTATTACTACCGGCTACTTGAACGTGCGTAGTTATGCTGTACACCTCAGTTCTTGCTTAAAAATTGTGAAACCATCCCTTACTGTCACAAAATGTTTCACTCTTATCACTAGTTGATGGATTATCCTTCAAGAGAGCTGCATTCATAGCCTTAGCTTTTTCACAAAACATAGAGTAAGATAGGCTGTAACCTGCCATCTGCCTTTCATTTATCCACACTAATAATTGCCTTTCTACTTCATCTAACACTGTTAATTGTGACTGCCTAACTTGAACAACACCTTTAGCAATGCTAATTTCCTTGTACAAACCTTTTCTCTGTAAGATTGTCAAGATGGTGGATTTCCAAATTCTGTGCATATTGACAAGATGGGTCATATGAATACCACTGTCATATTTCTCCGCAATTTCCTTCTTCATTTTGATTGTGATGTTTCCCTTCAACTTTGCTCCCTTCCTTATCTTCTTTCTAACTTTTTGGGGCCATTTGTAATAACAGTACCTGTAGTTATTATAACAAACACTGACTAAAATCGTATCCACAAGCATGCTCATCTGGATTCGGACTGATGTTTCTGTACACTTACATATGCGTTTCTGGTATCATGAGCCTCTATTTAGAACCTCTCAATCAGCCATCATTCAGATCATAACTCGGTAGTTTGATTGTACGTAAATCTAAAGTTCCAGCCATAACACAAGTTGTTTGTATGTGAGACCAGTCATAACTCGAAGGTCTACAATGATTATAAATGGGTCTCTTCTAAAGATTCTGTCCAAATAGATGGTTTTTAATAATACTTTTATTTATACTATTCTTTTATTCTTATTTAATTTAATGTGTTTTCACACATTCATGAGATATAAAAAATTGTTTATATTAATGGGTTACCATGTAATATTTCAATATATGTATGCATTGTGCACTACTTAAATCTTCTGCAACATTCATCATTTGTTATGATGATAGGTAAGGCTCATTTTATAGTCAGCATACAATTTATTTTCATATGTGCATATCAGTATTTTCTCCATGACTGACTTACTTTTATATTTGCATAAAAGTTTTGCATCATGATAATTTTAATTTTAACCAAGTGAAAATTACCTTTTCATTTGTGGTAATTAATATTTTAGATTTAATTAAATTTTTAAATTTTTACTACTTTTTGAAGCACTTCTTCCTTTTTAAATCAAATATTACAGTACGTTTTGACATTTTCAGATGCATAATTATTTCCATTAATTATAGTTAGAGGCTTATAATAAAAATTAATGATTATTTTTTCATAGGGTTCCTCAGTTCTGTTAGTAACAGTTGCTGCAAAAGCCTATCATTTCACTGTTGACAGATATTTGGGCACTCACTGTAAAATACCAATTGGCCATATATACATGAATCTATTTCTGGATTTCTACTTTACATATATACTGTATTTCTTTTTATCTAACTTTTCAAAATATCACATTGGAGTCATTCTTTAAACTCTACAGTATATCTTGAAATGCAACTGGACAAATTTTGAACTCTTTTGGGTATTTAGTTTCCTCAGTATTGTACCATAAATTTTACAATGCATCAATATACAAAAGCAATTCTACAAAGGGCCATGGTAGAATTTTTATTGGAATTCAATTATATATATAAGGAAAAATGGACAATTTTATAATATTTTTAAAGCCATCAACTTAACATTATTCTGTGTAAGTCTTTAATTTTTCTCAGAAATATATTGCATTTTATAGTATAGAAGTAGTCATATATTTTGTTAAATGTGTTACGTATATCTCTAGTCTCTTCATATTTCTTGTTAATATAAATGACAATATAAAATTTTATTTTTCAATTTTTTACTGATATATAGAAATATAAATATTTTTTTTGATCTTGTATTTTTAACTCGTTTAGAATACTTTTTGTAATATCCTAGAATTTTACAAGTATGTACTCATGATGGCAATAAGTAAAGGTGGTATAAATCCTTTCAATTTTAATCACTTATACATTAGCGTATTTTGCGCTTACTGTACTAACTAGACTTTTGAACATAATGAGGAACAAAATATCAAAGTTAATATAATTACCACTGTCATTTCATTGAGTAAAAGCATTTTGTCATTCACTATTAAATATGATACCAACTACAGATTTTTCAGAGTAGCCTTTATTAGATTGAAAATAATCTATGATAATTAACTGACATTTTAAAAAATAATGCATGGGAATTATGGTTTTTCAAATGATTTATTTGCATCAATTTAGATGATTATATTATTTTAAAATTTTATTAATGCATTCACAGATTTAGAATGTTAATTCAAACTATATTCCTAACATAAATATAATTTGATTATGAAGTATTTTATCCTCTCATATATTCAAAATATGTTTGCTAGTATTTTGTTATATTTATTTGCCTTTGAATACTATTGATTATTAGTTTTATTTTACTATGATTTCTATATTTTTTGATATTTGGAAAGTTTTCCACTAAATTTGTTGGGAAGTGGGTCACTTTAGTTCCTCTGAGAAGCAGTCCCAAAAAGTAATTATTCAATAGGTAAGTTAGGAGAAAAGTCTGTGAAGGATAAAGTGAAAGAGAATTTAAAAAACAGGGAAAGAGATTTCATGCCATTAACAATTCTGAAATTTGAGTGAGCAATGATTAGATAGAAAACGCTTGCCGCCAGGCATGTTGGCGCACACCTGTAATCCCAGCACTCAGGAGGCTGAGGCAGGAGGAGCATTGTGAGTTCGAAATTAGCCTGGGCTACAAAGTGAGCTCAAGGCCAGCCTGAACTGCATAGCGAGACCCTGTGTCAAAAACACCAAAAAAAAAAAAAAAAAGAAAGAAAAGAAAAGAAAAGTAAAGAAAACAAAAGAAATGAAAACCCTCAGACCATAGCATTGATCAGGAAAAATAACTGGTCAGACTGATAAGATTTGACAGATATTAATTCTTAAAAGATTCTCACGATGAGGCGCTGGGGATTTAGCTCAGCCGCAAAAGCGCCTGCCTGGCAAGCGCAAGGTCGTGAGTTTGGTTCCCGGTACCAGAGAAAAACCAAAAAGAAAAAAAGATTCTCACGATGAACAGGAAAGCATAATCATACTCTAGTGGTCAATGTGTGTTGTCATTGGCTAGTAGCTGCCCATAACTATTGTGCCCCATTATGAAAGAAATAGATTAAACTTTGTAGTTTCTGACTATCACAACTTACCATTCTTCCTATACTTGCTGAATATATTCTGTTGAATTAATATAATTTCTTACTAAAACTTGTTAGTAGTTAACAAAAATATCATCTGAAACTGTTATTTTGTTATTTGTCTGTTTTTATTTAAGGGATATGATTTACTCGTATTCATATTTATTTAATAGACATGAGGATTGCTTCTAAGATTTAGCTAGTACAAACTGTGCGGCGATAATCATGGGGGTGCTCATATCACAGTGGTATGATGCTTTTTTTTCAAAAAGATACCAAAATGGGAAATACTTGGGTTAAATAGGACCTCTAGTCCTGGTGTTTTGAAGTATCTGCACACTGATTGCCAGAGTGTTTGCCGCAGTCTACATTCTTACCAACAGTGGAGGAGGGTTCCTTTTGTCTCACAGCCCTGTTAGCATTTATTATTGGTTGATTCCTTGTTAATAGCCATCCTTTCTGAAATGAGATGGAATCTTAAAGTTGTTTTAATTTTCATCTCTCAAATGAACAGTGATATTGAACATTTTTTCATATATTTACTTGCCATTTGTACTTCTTCACCTCAGAATAAGGTATTCATTTCAGATGCCCATTTTTGCATTGAGTCTTTTAATCTAGGGTCTGATTTTTTCAATTCTTTATGTGTTCTATATATTACTCCTTTGTGCAAAAGACTGGCTAAATCTTTTTCCCATTCTGTGGCTTATCTTTTGACTCATTGATTTCTTTTACTCTGCAAAAGTTTTTTAATAAGGGGAGATCCAAGTTATTGATTCTTTGTAATATTTTCTGTGTGAACACAAATGCCTGTCAACCAATGAATGGATAAAGAAGATACTTTTTTCTTTTTTTTTTTTATACAATTAGGTACTACTCAGACATGAAGGATAAATTTGAGACATTTCTAGGTAAATGGATGCATCTTGAGGCCATACACTCAAGAGAAATAAATTTGACACACAAGTGTAAATATTATATTGTCTCTCTCATGTCAGAAACTGAAATTGTAAATAAGGAACAAAATGTGTAATATATATTGGAAATACAAAGATATTGTTCAAAAGGAAAGGGGAACAGAGGAGTTGGCAGGAGAAAGTGAAGGAAAGGGAAAGAAAAAATGAGAAATGAAGAAAATGGAAACAAAGCTTTGTAAATAAGGAGGGGAGGAGGGATAAAAGGGAGAGGAGGCAAATGCTGAAAAGAGAGAAAAGATATATTAGATACAGGTACAAATTCCCGATGTTGAATATTATCATTATGCATATCTAAAATGTACCAATAAAATTAATTGAAACATAGACATGGGGAAACTCTGATATTTTGTTGATTTTGTGAGGGGTTTGTTAACTTGTGTCATAAGGAATTCATTGATGGCATGAACGTTGTCAAATTATGTTACACATTTTTTATGATTTGTTTTCATTTCAATGCATGTTGCATCTGTAATGATGTCACATTTTTCATTCTTGTAAGAGACCCCACTCTTATGTAAAAAACTAGATTATATCATTCTTCTGAAAACCTTCTATGAATTTTCCTGATGAGAAATGCTGATCTGAAAGACAGTATTTGATTTCATTAAAAACTTGTATTATTAATTTTCTATATTATTGATTCTTATACTGATGTGTATTATTCTTTTCTGGCAGCATGCATTTCCTGTACTTTCTTCTTATTTTCTAACTTATTAAAATGTAAGCTTAAACAAGTGATTTTGATTTTTCTTTGTTATTAATGTAAACACTTAAGACTGCATCTTTTCCTTTAAATATTAATCACATTGCATAATTATAACAATATTTTCTTAATATTGAATTTTAAAGAGCTAATTATGTCACAGGTTTCAGTTGTTTTTTATGTGAACCTCTTCATATTGTTACTAGAGTGTCTTCATAACACTGTCTTTGCGATCTTCTCTGATCTGTAAATCATTTAAAATAAAAGTTTGAATTAAAAAATAACTTGTGAATTACCCCAATTGGCATATTTAAGAGTTCTTTATTTAACTTAATTATGAGCAGTAAACTCTGACTTGATGGAAGAGTGTTGTATGGCCAGAGAATAATGTGTAATGGTGAACATTCCATTTACATTTGAAATGAATAAATGTCTTTCTCTTGATGGATGGACGGCATTATAAATATCACTTAATCCAAATTGATTATGTTACACAACTCTTTTATAGCACTACCTGTTTAGCTCTTCCATCAGTGATGCATAATGAAATAACATGTTCTACACAAAATTAATAGATTTTCTTTTTTTTGTCTTTTTGTTTTTTGAGGCAGAGTATTGCTACGCAGTTCAAGCTGGCCTTGAATTCACCTTGTAGCCCAGGCTGTCCTCGAACTCGCAGTGATCCTCCTGCCTCAGTCTTCTTAGTGCTGGGATTACAGGTGTGTGCCGCCATGCCCAGCTTTTTTATTTTTTCATGTTGCAATAATATTTAACTTAGATATTGATGCTATATTTTCAGCTATGTGTGTATTTATCACAATTTTCTCTCTTTATGAAATGTCCTTCAATCTTTATGTGCTAGTCCTTTCTATTCCTTCTAATCTTCATTTTGAAATGCATTTTGTCTTACATTTTTCTTAAGTTTTTATTCAGACTCTCATTTTTGGAGTTTTATTTGGAATTGCTAAAGATTAATTTTAAATAGAATTATTATGTTTTGCAAAAGTATATCAACTTGATATTTGGTTTGAATTTGTTTTATTTGTTCATTTGTTACCTTTTACCCTGATCCACTTTTTCTCCTTTATTACTATTACTTTTCACTGAGTTTTGTCTTTAGTTTTTCCCACTTCTTATGGTGTTTTAAGTATGTACATATTTAACGCTCCTGTTTCCCTTGAAGTAAGATAATATTTACGATACAGAAGGAGAAATTTTTGACAAAATATTTGTAATTTTTCTTTCCCATATTTTCTGCTATTTTTCTCACATTTTATTTTCACAAATGTCATAAAACCTACAGTATTTCATAACATACTCTTATTCATCAAAATGAATTTGCACAAAACAATAAAATCATGTAAAAAGAAATACATGGAAAAATTTAGATAAATTTCAAACTAATTCTGTTAAGTACAAAATTCTAAGATAAAACAGGAATTACTGTATATTACTCTTTAACAATATTTTTCTTTTAGGATAATTTCTTTGAACAAAATTTCTAATAAATCTGTGTTTATTACTGTCTTGCTTACCCGCATACAATATATTTTCTGCTGGTTGGTTTTAAATTTTCTCTTTACCACTGGTTTTAACAAGTTGCTAATGGCATACTATGATATCAGTGCATTTCACTGATCTGTTGATTTACAATTTTCATCAGTTTTGGAAAAGAATCAACAAGAAACCTTAAAAGTTACTGCTTCTACCTTTATGGGACTGCAGTCATTTACTATTAGGATATGGGATATGGTATATAGACCAGTGAGACTCTTAATTTTAGTCTTTTCTCTGTGTTTAGGTTTCCAAATTGCATTGCTGTATTTTCAATACCACCACTGATTTGTTTTCTGAATACTTAAATCTTATTCATTGAATTTTCCCTTTAGAAATTAAATATATTTTCATTTCTAGAAGTTCATTTATTTCAGTATTAAAACACCTTTTTCTTTTCTAATTATGTCCATTTTAAGCAAGTCTTAACTTTTTCCATAACACCTTTCTTGTTTTGTTTTGTTTTGTTTTGTTTTGCTTTGCTTTGCTTTGCTTTGCTTTGCTTTGCTGTGTTTTGTTCTTCTGAGACAGAATCTCACTATATAGTGCAGGTTGACCACTAACGAATTTATATAGCCCAGGCTGAACTCAAACTCATAGTTGTTCTTCTACCTTCTCCTCCCAAGAGCTGGAATTAGTATAATAGTTGTTTTAAAGTCCTTATGGGAATTTTATGAACTCTTTTGTGTCTGTGCTTATTTATATTAACTAATTTTTCCACATGTATCAAATTCTTAAAATTTGTTCACACATTTATCATTTTTAGTTTATTACTATTCATTTTGGGCATTACACTGCTTTGTGTCTTACTTTGTTGTCACCACTTAAAATGTAGTTGGACATCTTCACCAGAAAGTTAAATTATTTGTGGAGTGCTATGTCAAGTTTTATTAACATAGTTCTAGAACAACATTTACTCTATAGCTAATTTAGCCTTCTGCATCACATTTGTTGGGTTTCTAGTTGTTCAGAGCATTCAATATAGTATTGCATTTTGGATGATTATTAACCAGAAATCTCCAAATTTATATGAATTCTGGGAGTTTTTCTTATTGTCACATATCAGTGACCAATCTGTTTGTCTTTCTTTCTTTCTTTCTTTCTTTCTTTCTTTCTTTCTTTCTTTCTTTCTTTCTTTCTTTCTTTCTTTCTTTCTTTCTTTCTTTCCTTCTCTCTTGTGAAGATTTAATCTGTGGATTGGTATCTTTGTACTCACCAAAGACACAAAGAGTTCCTTCTATGGGTGATCCTTCTTTGGGTTTTTCAACCTTTTGCTCAGAGGAACTCCATCTCATAATATTCAATGAAATTTCTAGTCATTTTTATTCTTGTAAACATGGATTTATTCATTCTCTGAAAAGGGATGGCAGACAATTTCGTCTCTTCTCATACAAATATCATGTTACCCTAACTTTTGTGAAATGTTTTTGAATTGTTGCTCCATTTATTTTGTCCATTTTTCATACTGTCTGCTATAGGACAGTATCATGGTTAGAAGTAAAATTTCAAGAAAACATTTTTTAGTAAAGTATACAGATACATTTATTATTTTTCTAATTAACAAAGTAATGCATTTGCTACTGAACATGTTAAAATACCCAGCAGTAAAAACAATTTGTACATTTATAAATTTGAACATTTAGGGCAGTTTATTAAATTCATTGGCTTGGTAGAAAGCTAGGAGATTAGGAACGCACACTTTGGGAATGTTTAGGTAGGTCTTGGAGGCATGACTTTTTGGTCCGTATCTGGTACCTCAATATTTCAGCTCTATGTTTGCTCCTCCCCTCTTGTTCCTAATTTGCCACAACCTCCCATCACACTGCTTTCTTTTTTCAGATCACTCAACTATGGACTGAATCCCATGAAACAATAAGTCAATTTAAAGCTCTCTGCGTTAAAGTAGTAGGTGTGAACAACAGACAAATAATGCAGTCCTCTCTCTCTCTCTCCCTGTCTTGCTCAGGTAACTTGGCCGTCTATCTCACATTTGATGGATTTCCAGTTGTTCAGAACATTCAGTACAGTATTTGCTTCTTGATTTTTATTAACCAGAAGTCTCCAAGTTTTGAAGGAGTTTTGAGTGTTTTTCTGATTCCTGCATCCCAGTGGTAATATGACTAGACATCTTTTTCTTTCTTTCTTTCTTTCTTTCTTTCTTTCTTTCTTTCTTTCTTTCTTTCTTTCTTTCTTTTTCTTTCTTTTCTTTCTTTCTTTCTTTCTTTCTTTCTTTCTTTCTTTCTTTCTTTCTTTCTTTCTTTCTTTCTTTCTTTCTTTCTCTCTCCCTCTGCTTCTCTCTCTCTCTCTTTCTTTCACTTTCTTTGTCCTGTGAAGTTTTAATCTGTGGATTGAAAACTTTGTACTCACCAAGAACACAAGGAGATCCTTCTATGGGTGATCCTTCTATGGATTTTTCAACCTTTCTCAGATAATATTGATAATATTATCTGATAACATTATCTCTGATAATATTCTCTGAGAGAGAGAGAGATTAACAGTTCTCTCTCTGTCTATACATACACACACACACATGGTCTGTATAGAGACTTTTTTATAACTATATTGAGTAGTTTAAATTTTGTCAATATATTTTTTAATGGAAATTTCAAGTATTTTTGCATATTTTTTATGTAAAGAAATAACAGTGCTATTTTGGGCATTATAAAAGTAAGGTTTTATCTTGGCTCTGTATCTTCAGTCAAACAACCTTTTATTTATTACTAAATCTCCCCAAAATCATTAGTTGTTAAATAGGTACTTGTTTTGCCAATATATCTAGTGCATAGCATTGAGGAGTGAGGTAGGATAAAGCATATAATGCTGAATATTATGGAAAATAGAAAATCTTCAGCTTATAGTAATTTTTTATGATTACTAGTACCAATAATATATAAACATTGGTTCTTTTGATACTTAGAGTGCTGCTATTTTCTCATATTATACTTAATATGTTAGTGGATTTTTGTCTGAAGAAACCATTGTCATTGGGACTATTGTTTTAAGAAAAGTTTCCAAAACACAGGTGGAACAGTGAATAAACATAAACAATCTTAAGTATTTGGGCAAGTATTTTCAAATTAATTCGCTGGAAAGTTGAACCAATTTACATTTGTGTTACCATAAATTAATAACAGCGCAGAGGAAATGAAAAGTAGTCACATCGGTTCCATTCAAGTGTTTCTGCAGCTCATTACCTAAATCACGAAAATATTAATACTCTTTCAGGAGTAGCAGATTTACAAATAAGACATAGATTAACATGTATAATTTTAATGCTTAAAATCCTCAAATGGTAAACTCATTTAGGGATTACTCAGATTTAAGACTATCTTATATATTTTACTATACAGAAATATCTGAGAATAATAGGCAAATTTAATTAATAAATACAGTAACATTTAAGGAGCATGACACATACAGATACTCATATAAAACATTATGTATAAGCATATATATATATACACATATATATATGACCTTTAAAAATTTAAAGTTTATGACATATGAAACAAGATATGTATTTTTTACAATATATCAGCAATAATTAGTTTTTAATAGTTTCATAAATTACTTAAAAATAATTGTTAAAAATCTATATTCTTAAAGAACCGCTTTAGAAACTCTGACCCAGATATCTGAAATTGGAACTTTGTATGATTATTATAAATAAGTTGTGGAGTCTCTCTGCTAAATGACAGCACTATCTTCGCTTTACCTCTTTAGTGTTTCCTGGACTTGATTTTACTAAATCCTTATAAGAAACAAAGAATTTAAGGAAGCTAATTAGATCTTAGTTTTGCAATGAAGTTGAGTTTCAGATCACCGAAGTAAATTATCCAAGGTTGAACTATTTCTTTAGATCTCAGCTTACCTCTCTGTGATCCCAAACAGTATTAAATATGACACAGATTCACTAAATGCAGAAACAGAGACCTGATGACCATTAATCATCATATGATAATTTGATTGGATTAAGAAATAGCTTGTAGATTATTAGAGCACTATTTGGAGTGTGTCTGGGTAGGCCCTGGAGTTGTGACATTGTCTAATATATATGATCCTTGGCCTTTGCTTTGGGGCACCTCTCCCTTGCTCTGCTTCTTAACTGTCAGAAAGTGTCTTTTTTCACCATTCCCCTCTGCTATGATGTTTCTGCCTTGAAGCCAGCTGGTTTCCATTAAAACATGAACCAAATTATCTTTTGCTCTTTTAAATTTTGGATGTCTGGTATTGTTTAAAAGTGACGGGAAATCTGATTAATTGATGCCAAGGGTAGCAGAAGAAATATCACTACATACCAACTAGACTATTAAAATGAGGAAGACATACAACACTATCTATATTTTTGTGAGACTACATGAACTGGTAATCTCATATTGGTACAGATGTCAGTTGGTAGAAATACTTTGAAAGACAGTATTTAACCAAGATGAATCTCCCAAATTCCATTTTTCAATATAGGTTCCACATAAATAAGTGCTTATGTTCTCCAAAAACCAAGTAAAAGAATATCCATAACCCATCAGTGTTAATACCTCTACAATTTAAAGTAAATAATATGGTGATAAATACATTTTGGTATATCCATATAGAAGAATGTTACACAGTAAAGAGGATATATGACCAATAGTTAAATACACCAATATGGAAATGTCTTAAATTTTAGAAGCAAGAAAAGTAAGGCACAAGAGTTCACATTATTCTACTTAGTAATGACATATAAAGCAAGCCTATGATAACAGAATTCAGCGTATTATTTTCCCGTGAACAGAGAACTAGAAGATTTCCCAAAGAAAACCTTTGTGATGCTGGTAATATTGTTTCTATATGTGGGGATATACTGGATTAGTTACTTTGTGAAGTTCTATAGAACTGTGCTATATGATCTATACCTACATCAATTTCTGCATCTATTTCTATAGCTTTCTATACCTATATCTATATTTCTGATATCATTTTGTTTTGAAATAAGGAGAAAGGGGTAAAATATGATTCATAGAAGAGTAATTCTGTCATCATTTATGAAAATCACATTTCTTTTTTTCATTTTTGCTTTCTTACCAAAGTAAAACCAGAGATTCATGGGCAGAATATTTGTTGACCTTCCACATATTTGCTAAACAATTCCCTATTTAAATGCAATCATTGTCATTCTCTCCAATATAGTATTCAGTGCTAGTGTTTCCAGAAAGTGTGTCCATTGATTTCCAGCCAATCATTGTAAACCTTACTTGCTACTCTGCTGGCAATCATTTCTAATTTTAAATAGATATTGGAACTTCATTCATTTTTCAATCTACTTTGAAACACTTGTTTGAGATTACAGTTTGAGTCATTCCCATAATGGAGCATATATTGGTGTTTTATAGAATAGACACTTAATGATCTGCTTGTTAAACCAAATTGAGATTAATAAATTGCACAGGACATTATTTTCTTTAAAAAACATTTCACTTTTAATTTTCCCAAGTGAGCAGATAATGCACAACTTTTGATCAAATATATATTTTGTCAAATCATTGTAACAAAAAGAGCAAGTACTTAAAAACATAAAGTGAAAAGAAATCTACTAAAATATGTGTACTTGCTGCATCCCCTTAAATCTAGGGAAGATAGAAACTAGGTGGCTGATTCATTAATAATCTGGATGTATTCAGTATTCACAGCAAAGCACTGTGTTATAATTCTGTAATATATATAGTAATATATATGTTAAATATTTCTTTTCCTCATATTGCAATGAAATCAAAGTAATTTAATTGGCCAAAAAAGGCAGTACATCATGGTAGAAACAATATGGGAATAATAGTTGTTTAATCTTAAAAAGCTCATCAAATTTCCCTGATACTGCTTAAAAGAGTTTTATACATGCTTGGTATTCAACAGCCAACAGTGATTATATTCGGCCTATCCTTAATAATAAAAGAATAATTGGAAAGTTCAGTGTGCTGGACAGAGAGAAAGTAGTTGAGGTTTTAATCATAAGGCCTGGAGAGGGAAGGCTCTTACTTCAAATCTTAATCCCAAACCAGATAATGACTGGCATGCTTCTTTCCCTGTCTCATAACCTGTTTTGCTTTTCTGATAAGAGACTTATTTTATTGTTTCACAACAGTTATTACAATATTACTTAACATTTAGGAAGAATCTATTACTGAGCACATATGCAACATATATTAAAATCACTATGTTCCCAAGTGCTACTTTTACAGAGGAATAAAATAATTAGTGAACACATCCAAATCATTAAAGATTTGAACAATAATTCCCGTATTTTACATTTGAATGGGTTATGTTATGAAAATACCTGATTTTATGAGCAATTATATTAGTGTTTGTAATGGTTGGTACATTGTGTCAACTTGAGAAGTTGAGAAGTTTAACTAAGCCACTCAGCAGGAAGCCAGGGTCCTTACTTTGTACACATCCTCATCCTGTGCAAGAAGAGGGCATGGAAATTGTGTGAGTGCTACATACATCTGCCCTAGGGGCTTGTAGCCAGCATACAATATAATTAAGGAAAAGAGGCTTGTTCTCCGTGCTTTTGCTGTTGCTGTTTTTGCTGTCTTCTGCTGTCTTGAAGTGTTGCCCCTGTGCCACTCCACCCTGCCTTGGAGCCAGCTGATTACAGACTGAAATCTCCACACACTGTGAGCTAAATAAAACTTTCCTCCCTTAATTCTGGGTGTCAGGTATTTTGTCTCAGCAACAAGAGAAAAGTAACCCTAGACAGTGTTTTTCATTGCTTAAGACATTAGCTCTTTCTTTGTAAAGAAAGATTTAGAATGAAAAATAAGTCAATGTGAAAACTTGGAAAATTTAAACTCTGCAATATATTCCTTCAACTATTAGAGAAGGAGTTATGGAATCATTTTTGAAAAAAATTGATTGCATTTAGTATGTTACATTTAGTTATCATATATGCAGTTTAGTAAGGTTTATCCTTTCTCTTTTCTACCATTTGCAAGTTAACTTACTTATGAATAATTATGAACATCACTAAAAAGGTAGGGGCTCTAATAGAACATTAAACTTTAGTTCTGTGGTTTATATATGATTCAAATATGTTCTTTGGGTTTCATATTTTGAAAGTTTGGTCTATATTGTGATGATGTGAAAGGTAGTAACACCTTTAACAGAAGGAGCCTATTATGAAGTAATTAAATCTTTGTTGGTTCTGCCCTCCAATGATATCCTTTGCTGTGATTTAGCAACTATTCACCTTATATCCCAAGTATTTTATCACTCGTGCATTTCATCCTTTGTCCTTTTCTTCCTGTACATCCCTCTCTTCTCTAAATAAAGCATTTGATATGAAGTTATAGAACTTGTGCCTGCTTATCCCTAAATATTTTAGTGAAAATTTCATAAGAACATTGATCTTCACACACACACACACACACACACACACACAATTTTCAGTATTAGCAAACCTAATTTTTATATCACAGCATGCAAGAAATTACATAGCTTGAAATTTCAGATTTGCTTGTTTTTATTTCAAGTGCAGCATGTTAAATCTTATATACTAAGAAATTTTGTCTTAGTTTTCAAGTTGTTTTCTATATACTATTTATAGAGGTGAGCTAATTCCCTTCTATTCCTAGTTTGTTACAATTTTCAACACAAATAGAATTCAATGTCACCAAAAAATTTACATCAGTGTAGATACTCAAATGATTTCCTCCTTTATTCTTTCAATGTAAAATATTAGTCAACTTGAGCTGCCAGAAGAAAATGCTGTAGTCTAGGTCCTTTAGACACCATAAAATTTATTTCTCCTAATTCTGGAGGCTGGTCCATCCAAGATCAATAGTGCTACCAATTCAGTACCTTCCCTGCTGAGGGCTAAATTCCTGGCTATGACACAACTAACTTCTCACTGTGTCCTTACATAATAGGAAGAGGGGGAGGCATGATCTCTCTTCCTTTTGTGAAGAGAAAACCAATTTTATAATGTGGACTTCACACTTATGACCTCATTTAAGCCTAGTTTCCTTCCAAAGGAAATTTTTTATGATTTTCATTAGAACACACAATATGAGATCTAGTACCTTAAGTTTTAATTTTCCAATGCAAATATCATGGACTCAGTCACAGTGTTATAAAGGAGATAGTGGGAACTTATTCATTTTGCTTAATTGAAGAACCCCTTAAATAGAAACTCACCAGTTCCCTCTCCACTGAACACAGTTCCACCATTCCAATTTAATTCTATGAATTTGACTAATTCACAAACTTCATATAACTGCAGACATTTTTCTTTGTGTGACTAGCTTATTTTGCTTAGCATTATATCCTCAGATTTACCTGTTTTGTAGTGTAGTGCAGTTATCATTCCTTTCTAAAACTTAATAATAATCCACTCTATATATGTATCACATTTTCTTCAATCAGTTCTCTCTTGATGGACATTTACATTCTTTACACGTATTGACTATAGTGAGTAGTGCTGTAATGAATATGAAAGTGCTAATATTTCTTCAATATCTTCATTTCAATTATTTGGGATAAATTCCCTATTGTATATACACTATCATTTTTAGGACCCTGTAAATTGGTTTGATAAAGGTTGCATTACTTTGCATTGTCCAAAATACTGTGAAAGTGTTCTAAATTCCCCACATCCTCATTAATGTTCTTCTTTGTCTCTGTCTCTCTCTGTCACTGTCTCTGTTTTTTTTTTTTTTCTTTTTTTTGATTGGTGGTAATAGCTCTGTTGAAAGTGTGAAATGATACATCGTGATAGATTTATTTTGTATTTCTCTGGTTAGTTATCTTGAACATATTTCAAAAAATTGTTCACCATTTGTATGTGTTCTTTGGAAACTGACCTGTAATATCCTTGGCCCATTTTTCATTGGTGCTATCAGGTATTTTTTTGTATTGAATTGTAGGAGTATCATGTATTTTGGAGTCTGGCTTCTTATCAGATATACGGTTTGCAAATTTTTCCCATTCCAAAGGTCTTTTCAAGCTGTGGATTGCTTTCTTTTAGTGAAAGGGTTTTCAGTTTGATACAGAACCTCGTGTCTACTTTTGTTTTTCTTATCTGTATTACTGAGGTCATATCTGTAAAATCAACACTAAGAATAATATCAGGAAACATTCTCCTTTTTATTCTTTTAGAGTGCAGAACTTTCAGCTCTTATGTTTAAGACTTCAGTTCATTTTCAGTTGTCTTTCATGCATTGTTTAAGAGAAGGGTCTGAAATCACACTTTTACCAATGGATGTCAATTTTTTTTTTCAAAGCCATGAAAAAACTTTCATTTGTACTTTGTGTACTTTTTATGACTTTTTAAAGGGTACTTGACACTATATCCATTGATTTTTCTCCTGAACCATGTATTTTGTTCTATTAGTCTTCATGTTTTTATGCTGTCAGTGCATTATTGTGAATACTGTTGCTTTGTGACATATTATGAAGCAAGGAAAACTGATTCCTCCAATTCTGTTCTTTCTTAATTTTGACTTGGTTAATTGTGACATGTTGTGGCTCATGTGAATCATATAATTTCTTCTTCTACTTCTGTAAAAAATGGCTTTAGGCTTTTAATGGGGATTGTACTAAATCTGCTGATCACTTTGTGAATTTCAGACAATTTTTAACACTATGCCTTCCAATCCCTGAACATAGATGTCTTTGAATTTGATTGTATATTCTTTACTTTTTTCATCATTATTATGCATTTTATTATAAAAATATTTATTCTTTACTAAGTTCTTTAAAAATATTTTATTCTTTATGGTGATATTGTTAGCAAGTTTGATTTCCTAAGTTCATTTTCAGTTATTTTTTTACTAGTGTACAAAAATGCAACTGACTTTTAGATATTGATTTAGTATTCTTCGACATTATTTCTTTTAGTAAATCTACCCAATGCATAGGGTCTTTAAAGTTTTAATATATGAGACCCTTTAATCAGCAAACAATATTTATTTCTTTATTTTATGAAAAAATAAAACAATTTTTCAAAACCAAATAATGATAGAATAACAATACTTAGTACATTGTGTATAATTATCCCCAAAGTAGTTACTCACCAGACATAAAACCAAAAGATTTTTTTACAAAAAAGAATCAAACAAATAATGATACAATGGATGCCACTTGAGACCATGCTCATAAGTGAAATATATCAGACCCATATTTATAAACATTGCATTGTCTCACTAGTGTGAAAAAATAAACAAATAAATAAAATCTCTAATGTGCAACACATATTGTGATTTGGGAAGAAATTGTTCAAAAGAAAAAACAAAGTGTGTTGGGGACAAGGGAAATGAAGAAAGCAAAAAAAGAAAAAATGTGTAAGATATACAAGATAGATAAATTGTTCTACAGCTAGTTTCTCTTAGTTGATTAAACAGAAAGTTTTTTGTTAATATTATATAGACAAAATATCATGCCTCTATCTTCTACTCTGAATAAATACTAGGAAGACAACAATAAACATTTTATCAACCATTGTAACTGTCTTAATAACCTGTTTTAACACTCAGTTTCATTGTTATGTTTATCTTTTTTAAAAGGAAAGAACAATTGGGAGGAGGGAAAGGAGAAAACAAGGAAGGGGAATATATACATATGATAGCTATGAGAATTTTACTACTAATTTCTATTGGTTTATTAAATAACAACTTAATGCTTAATAGTTTGATCAATCTTGCATGCCTATATCTGGCAATCTGAGCAACTCTGATGATAACAATGTGTAATATATCAACCATTGTTAATTTTCTATCATCTTGTTTTGAAATTCTGTATCATTTTTACTGTTTTTGTGTTTTGTTTTTTCATTCTCTTTAAAATAAAAAGTACAAAAAATAGCAATAATAACACAACCTTCTTTTTCAATTATATAAGGTAAACTACAGTAAGCCCCTGACTTATGAACATTCAAGTTCTGAATTTGCACAGGTAGAAAGAGACCTCTTATTGCACAAATGCAAACAAATAACGGAAGTAGCTCACATACCAGCCAGACACTGCCACATCTGTGCTGCTATGTGCTTACTGTAGAGTGCAATAGTGTACAGTGCTCAATCAAATCCCAGGTTGCCCAGAAGCCACAAGAAAAATAGTGGTAATGTGGAGGATTTTTTACATACTTTACATTGTATATTTGTGTCAAAGGTGTATAAGTCTCATTTTGTCTGAATTACAATTGAATACAACTTACTAACATTTTCCAAGAATTGAATTTGTTTGTAAGTTGGATATTTACCTTTATTACTGTAGATCAAACAAATTAGCATATATTTTGAAATGCTTTTAAAACAAAAGAATATATAATTTGGGGAAGAATTTGAACTTCTTTTTTTTAACATGTATATGTATATGCATGTGGATATACATATATATGAAGTATATACGTATATATGAAGTGTTTATTATGTAAGAGAAACCATGAAATATTTGGGCTTCTGTATCTGACTTCTTTCACTTAACATTATCATCTCAAGTTGCATCTATTTACTTATAAGTGTCTCAAGTTTATCTTTATGACAGCATAGTATTCCTTTGCATAGAAATATCTCATTTTCCCTGTCTATTTATCTTTTGATGACTTTTTATGCTATTTCTAAGATTTAGCTATTATAAGTTGCTCTGCTATAAACATGAGTATGCATGTATCCCTGTAATATGATATCTTAACTCATTTCAGAAGATTACTAGGAGGATAGCTGAGTAAAATGGCATTCCTACATTTAGCTTTTTCAGGAATACCCACACTAATTTCATTAGTGGATGTACTAGTTTACATTCCCACTAACAATCTAGAACAGTTTCTTATTATCCCACATTTTCTCCAGCATGTCTTTTTATTAGATATTTTGATGATAGTCATTCTTTCTGGAATAAAATGGTATCTCAATGAGGTTTTAATTTGCATTTCTTTGAAAGCCATGATGATGATCATTTTTTTCATATATTTACTGGCCATTTGTACTTCTGAGAAATCTTTTTTTTTTTTTTTTTTTTTTTTTTTTTCTTCAATACCGGGAACCGAACTCACGACCTTGTGCTTGCCAGGCAGGCGCTTTGCCGCTGAGCTAAATCCCCAGCCCCTCTGAGAAATCTTTATTCATTCCAGTTGTTCATTTTTTGATTGAGTGTTTTTATTTTGGTGATGTCTAATTTTTTTGAGTTTTTATACGTTTTAGAATGTTAATCTTTTTTAAAAGGAATAGCTCGCAAATTTTTTCTCACTCTGTAGATTGTCTTTTCATTTTGTGCATTGTTTAATTTGTTGTGCAGAAGCTTTTAAATTTCATATGATGTCTTTTGTTCCTTCTCAGCATTATTTCTTGTATCATTAGTGTTATGTTCAGAAAATTGTTGCCTACAGCTGTGGCTTCAAGTGTTACACATATTTTGCCTTCCAGAAGATTAAGTATTTCTTTTTTAACATTTAGAGCCTTGATCCATTTATATTTAGTTTAGTACATGGTGAGATATATAGGTCTGGACTCAATCTTCTGCATGTGGATATTCAATTTTCCTTCTATCATTTATTAAAGAGGCTATTTTTCCTCCAGTGTATGTTTTTGACTTCTTTTTCGAATCTCAAATTCCTCTTTGTTCCTGGGGTTGTTTCTGCTTCTTTTAATCTGTTCCATTGATTCCCATGCCTGATGTCATCATTGTAGTTTTAGAATAGAATTTTAAGACTGAGATTGTGATGCCATCTCTTTTGCTTTTGTTACATGGATTATTTTTGTTATTCTGAATCTCTTGATGTCATATGAAGTTTGGATATTTTTCAGCTCCTCTATAAGAAATGGTGTTGGTAAGTTAATCGGGTTTGCATTAAATTTGCATATCGGTTTTGGAAGTACAGTGGTACCTTGTTTCACAAATGCTGCTGTCCAGTTTGCTTTGATTTGCAAATTGTGCATTGAGTGATGAACATGACCATGACCATCTTCCCTACATATGAATTAAAGTGGGCATCTTCCCCAGAATCATGGAATGATTTAAGATCGTGAACCAAGGTATACTGAATCTTGTTTTTTTAAATTTTTTTTTTCCAGAATCTGGAATCGAACTCATGACCTCGTGCCTGCCAAGCAGGCTCTGTGCCACTGAACTAAATCCCCAGCCCCCTGGTATGTTGAATCTGTCTATCCAGGAACACGGGGCATTATTCCTTTTTCTGATGTCCTCCTTGATTTCCTTTTTTTTGCGGTCTTGTGTAATTTTCATTGTACAGGTATTTCACTTCCTCAGTTTGGTTAATACTTAAATGTGTACTGCTTTTGGTGCTATTGGGAAAGGTATTATTCTCTTAATCACTTTTTGAATGAGTTCATTATTGGTGTATAAGAATGTTTTTGGTTTTTGTGCATTTATTTTATAATTCTCATAAACTGCTGAATTTGGTTATTATTTCTAGGAGACTATGGTGCAGTTTTTTTAGGGCTTGTATGTAAAGGATCACCTTATCTGCAAATACTGATATTTTGACTTTATCTTTTACCTTCATACCCTTTACACCTTTCTCCTGCCTGATTGCTCTGGCTAATATTTTGAAGACTATTTTGAATAGGAGTGGTGGTAATGGACATTCTTGTCTTGTTCCTGATTTTAGAAGGAAAGCTTTCAAACCTACTGTCAATATCATACTACATGGGGTAAAAGTTGAAAAACTGCACCAAAGGTCTCCTAGAAATAATAACCAAATTCAGAATTTTATGAGAATTACAAAATAAACACACAAAAACCAAAAGCATTCCTATATACTAATAATGAACTCATTCAAAAGGTGATAAAGAAGATAATACCATTCCCAATAATAACGAAAACAGTACACATTTATGTATTAACCTAACTAAGGAAGTGAAACAGATCTACAATAAAAATTACATTAGATTGCAAAAAAGGAAGTCAAGGAAGACATCAGAAAAGGAAAAATACCCCCTGTTCCTGGATAGACAGCTTCAACATAATCAAAATGCCTATGAAGTAATAGGTATAGAAAGTGTTAATCTCAACATGATTTGTTCATTAGAGGAATCCGTATATAGTTACCTTTCAGCTTAGATCATTGTCTGGCTTTTAGATAAAAATAATGTGATCTTCTGAGAATAATTTCTGAAGTACTCTTTTTCTCTTAGTTTCTATTAAAACAGTTGATGCATATTGGTGTTAGTGCTTCCTTATAGAATGTGGATATGAATCCATTAGGATCTGAAATTTTCTCATTGCTAGTTTTCTTTTATTACAGCCTCAATTTCATTGCCTGTTATTAGATTATTTAAAAAATTTCATTTACTCTTTCAGTTGTTTCAGTATAGTCATTTTGTGATTAGTTATATGTTCTTTGAATTCGCCAAGGAGTTTATAGAACTTTTTTTTTTCCATTGGTATCCTTTCAGATCCATCTGCTGTGTAGTTTATGATTTCCTCTCTCTGTATTCCCCCTGTACTGATTTTGGTGGAGGTGCAATTTCTGGTAGGCATTTTGTTGCCTTCTCTTTTCATTTTTCTATGTTTGTTTGTTTCTTTGTTTGTGCTGGGGTTTGCAAACTCTTTAGACGAGCTTTCCATTCATCGGAAGGAAACTACAGTACTCTTTTTGATTCTCTAGGTAATCTACATGTCGGTACAGATATAGAATCAATTCCTGACCTATACTATGTACCACTTTTCTGTGGTAGTAAATTCAGCAACAATAGCATTAAATGTCAATTGGATATTGACAAGTCTTTGGAGCTACACATTAATAGTTATTTACAAAAACAAAGAGTCTTGTTTTAGCAAAGAGAATTAGCCACCCATTATATCTACTTATATTAATAGAGAACACTGATTTATGCTGGATATTTGCAGTGGTACCATAGCCCAAGCCTATCACTTGACTGTGTCTTTTACTTCAGAGTCACCTAGTCCTACCAAATCTGACCTCTCACATGAGAATACAGGCCATGCAGTCTTGCTGACTTGAGCTTGGCTGTCAAAGGGGATTCAAGGAGATCAATATTTAGCTCTCATCCTATCCAAGGCTGTCGCTCTCCCGGTATCTGTGGAAGCATATGACTTCAGTCCTGACATGAAACATTTCCTGAGATGTGGTCCCTTCATTGCTCAAATCTGTCTGTTGGTTGTCAATTCTGTTGCCCTGTGAGGTGGAGAAACTAGAAACTAGAAGTGGAGTGTGCTTGTGCTTCCTGCTTCGTCCTGGGTATGGCACAGAGTTCAGGCAGGCATTGACGTCAGGTGGGGATGCAGTGCACTATTCCTGAGTCCTCGTGGCACCCCTGGGGTACGCGGCAGGCTATGGCATCAGTTAAGAGCAGACCAGGTTCTATTTTATTCCTTCTGTTATTTGTTTGATCATTATCATTATTTTTATTGCCTGATTATGCTCCCTATGACTTAAAGTACAATGTTGAGTAGAAATGAAATGTGCATGAGCTTATCTCCTGATATTAGAGGAACACATTTTAGATTCTGAACTATGAGTCTGAGGTTCACTGTAGCCTTGTCATTGTGTTGTCTTTATTACCATTAGGCATTTTCCTTGTACTGCCAGATTTTAGAACATTTATCCATCAGTAAGATAAAGTATTCTGTGAAATGATTCTATATCTGCTCTCTATGATCATGAAATTTTCATGCTTGGCTTTGTTAATTTTATGGATCATATTAATTCATTTTTTGTGTGGGTATTTTCTCGCATTCCAGGAATAAATCCTAATTTGTTATGGCATTTGATCTTTTAAATGTGCTATTAGATTCAATTTGTTAGTATTTTGTTAAGGAGTTTCACATCAATACTCATCAGGAATATTGACCTGTGTTTTTATTATGATGTCTGTCTGACAGTGGTATCAGAATAAATGTGGCCTTAGAAAATGGGTGCAAATAATTCATTTTATCTTTCACAGAGATTGAGAAGGATTAATTATTCTTCTTTTTTTTGTCTTTCTGAAAGAGGGTCTTGCTATGCAGTTCAGGCTGGCCTTGACCTCACTTTTCAGCCCAGGCTGGCCTTGAACTCACAACGATCCTCCTGCCTTAGTTTCCTGAGTGCTGGGATTACTGAAATGTGCCACCACACCCGGCTCTTTCAGTTTTGTTTATCAATGAAATGGTCTGGATCTTGGCATTAATATTATTGTTAGTTTTATTATTATTTTGGCTGAAGGTTTTTTCTTTGTTTTTGGTTGAGGGGAGTGGTATTCGAACTTAAGACCTTGTGCTTGGCAGGCAGGTGATGTGCTACTGAAGTATACCCACAACCCCTGGCTGAAGATTTCTGTTGAAATTCTATATTCAAACTTATTATAAATCAGATCAGACATTATTTTCATGATTACCTCTTGACAGTTTGTTTGGATATTTTTTTGCTACTGGGAATCGAACTCAGGACCTTATGCTTGCCAGGCAGGCACCTGTGCCACTGAGCTATATCCCCAGCCCCGTACCTTTTCACAGTTTGTATGTTTTGAGATTTTTAACCATTGCTTGCAGGTTATCCATTTTGTTGGCATATAATTCTTCATAGTAGACTCTAAGATCCTTTTATTTATGTGGGATGATTTGTAGTGTATCCTCTTTCCTTTTTATTTAAATTCAGTATTTTACCTTTTTCTAGTTGGACTGGGTGAGGGTTTGTTAACTTCATTTATCATTACAAAATCAAACTTTTCTCAGCTTTTAAAACTCTCCTTTAATTAGGATATCTCTGATCTAACTTTATTTTCTTTCAGGCTTATGCTAACTTTTAGATTCTTTTTCTACTTTAAGGGCAATATTTCATTAATTTCAAATATTTTTTCTTTATAATATGAGAATTTATTACTATAACCACCAGACTGAGAACTACTTTTATTGCAACACATAAAATTTTGTGTTTTGTTTATTTTTCCTATTTCAGGATATTTTCTTATACTTTTTTATTTTCTTCTTTGATCCAATAATTATTCAACAGTGTGATGTTTACATAACATATATTTGTGAATATTTCAGTTTACCCTATTTTATTGATTCTTTGTTTTATTACATTGTAGTATGGAAAGATATGTTATAAAATTATGATCATAAATTATATAATTTCTTTGAATTACTATAAGATTTAACTTTGAAGAGAGTTCCATGGTCTGTTGAGAAACTGTATTTCACTGCTACTAGTTAGAAAGTTTTGTACGTATTTATTAGGTCGGTATAATGGATACTAATATTTTTATCCTGTACTGGATATTCATCCAAGTCAGGATATTTATCCACTATTGAGTGAAATACTGATGTCTCCTACTATCATTGTATTAAATATATATTTCCATTCAGTATTTTAATGGTTATTTGTATACACAGGATTTCTGATATTATATATATCTATATCTATATCTATATATATATACAATATATACATTTAGAATTATTATACCTTGTTGGTAAACTGACCATGTTATCACATGAAGACTTTTTGTCTCTTGTCACAATTTTTACCTTAATCACTTTTGCTTGATAGAAGTAATTCCATTTCTGCTTTCTTTTGTTTACTACTGAAATAGGATATTTTTACATCTCTTCTATTTTAGTCTTGCAGTGTTCTTAAACTTGAAGTGGATTTTCTTGTGAAGAAGCTATATTTGAGTCCTTTTTGTTGTTGTTGTACAGGAGATTGAACTCAGGCCTTAAACATACTGAGCAAGCACTCGCTCCCTGAGCTACGTCCCTAGTTCTGAGTCTTTTTTTTTTTCCTTTTAAATGTTCTGTCTTTAGTTAAGGAGTTTAGTCCACTTAAAATAACTATCAATTATGTCTTACTATTGACATTTTGATAATTGTTACTCCTGCCCTTCTTTTATTGGGTTTCATTTTTTGTGACTTTATGACTTTCTGTAGGTGTGTTCTTTGATTCTTTTCTCTATTTATATCTGGATAACTTCTACTGGCATTGTTGTGATTAATTTTAGGCTTTCATAAAATATGTTATGGCTATCATGATAGTCAATCTTAGGTTAGCAATCATTTTTAATCAACTGAATACAGGAAATCCCCCCTTTAATTTCCCAAACCAATTTGCATGCAACTTCTCTCATGATTTACATCTGTTAATGTATGCCACTAATAAATTTCAGGTATATTTATTTTTAATCTTAATGTATTTTCTTGTTTATATTAGATTAAAACTGATTTGCCTACTACTGTTAGAGCATTACAGTTTTCTGATTTTGACAAACTTTTTATTTTACTAGTGAAGTTTATACTTTATGTGCTCTAACATTATCAATGATTAATTCTAGGAGCCTTTGTTTAACAAAATCACTCCTTAATTTAGAGGGACAGTTTTGCCAGGTGTGCATCCTCATTGATAATTAAATTTTCTATGTGGACTTTTAATATATTGTCTCACTTCTTTCTGACTTTCATGGTTTACATTGGGAAATCTGCTGAGAGTCTTCCGTCTGTTTCCTAGTACGTGAGAGATTGCTTCACTCTCGCTGCTTTTACAACTTTCTTGTCGCCAAGTTTTATCACTTGATTATATTTCGGTATTGCGAAGTTTTGAGCTCTCATCTGTTTTGTGTCCTCAGACTATCTTGAACGTTGATTTCCATTACCTTTGGGTTTGGGGAGTTTTCTGTCATTATTTCTTTTATAACTTTTTAGTGTGTTTTCTTTTTCTCATCTTATTTTCAGCCTTTAATACTACTTAGATTGGTGATACAAGACCGTTGCTTCTCATAGATCTGGGAAATTTTCACATTCTTTTTAGTTTTTATTTATATACTGAGTTATTTTTAATGTTCTGACCTGAATGTTTACTGATTGTTCTTCATCTTGTCTGCTGTTAAACTATAGTGAGTTATTCAGTTCGGTCATTGCCTTCTGTGTTCTTGCATTTCAGTTATTTTATTTGCTATTTTTAATTTTCTCCATATTGAGATTTCCATTTTGTTTAGGCATTGCTTGCTCTACCTTAAGCAGTTATTTTCCATTGTCACAAAACTTAAAACTGTTTCATAAACATAAGTTTCTGTGGATTTATCCTATTTCTTTGGAACATATTTGCCTGATTCTCCATTTTCTTTCACTTGCTTTGTTGGTGTCTTCTGATGTTTAGAAGCTGGAAAGTTCCATTCTTCACCCATTCTTCACAGACCCACACCACAGAGGAGAATGATCCTACCAATTAGTTCAAGCAGACGATTTGGAGGGAACAAGGAGTAAGCTGTGGTTTTTGTCCATTTGTCCCATGCTAAGCTATTGGGGAAGAGATATGACATGAAGCAGTCTAAGACACTTTTTGCATTTCCCCTAGATAGCTAGATTGTTTTGAACCCATAAGAGGTCTAAGACTAGTAAGTCAGGTTTTAATTCTGGAGAATTATGAGCACAGTATTAACAGATTATTGGTTTATTTTACCTTTCTGTATATAAGTGTTAGAATGTTTAGTCCACTCTGTGCTGTACTAGAAGATACAGTATTTGCTACTCCAAACTGATATTTCTGTTTCTCTCCAGATAGTTAGACATTGCTGGACCCATCAGAACTCCTTAACTAGAAAGAGAGAAGTCAGTTTTCAAAGGTTACCACTAAAAATTGTGATGTGCTAGAAATATGAATAAATTTTTTCTATAACCTGAGTGGATTTGGATATTAGGGAGTGTCTTTCACATGGAAAGATTCCATGCATAGGAATTTTGTCAAGAAATTGGCTCCAGTTTCCTTTGGTGTTCAAGTGAATCTGATTTAAAAATTACCTGGAATGCAGGCTCATTTGAACTACTTTCTGGACTTCTCACAAAGGGAATTTGTTTATGAGTTGTTGCTGAATTACTATTTTTGGCACAAAAAGAGAGACAAGAGCTTTTTACTCTGCCACCACACTCCAGTATTTCTCTTATTTTCAATTTTGCTTGTTCTTGGTATCAAAGTTACATTGGAATGATCAAGTGACTTGGCAAGTATTTTGTTCTCCATTTTTAGAAAGTTTGTATGAGATTGTTATTATATCCCTATTATATGTTAGAAGTCTAAAGTAAAATCACCTGGGCCTCTGGTGCTCCTTATGGGAAGATTTTGAATAAATAATTCAATTTAACTGTAACAAAATGTGCAGGTTTTCCATGTCATTTTTACTCATTTTGATAATGTGTACATTTTAAAAATGATTTTCATTTCAACTAACCTGTCAGATAAGGGGCATAAAATATTTCTGATACTCTTTTATTACATTTTTTATATATGTTGGACTTATAATAGTATTTCTTTTTTATTCTAGGTGTTAGAAATTTTTTTCTATATTTTTTTCCTTTGCCACTGAGGGCTTATTGATTTTCTTCAAAAATAATATTGCTTTTGTTAATATTATTCTATATTTTTCTTCATATTTCTTCCTTTTTATACTTTGGATTCATTAGTTCCTTCTTTCTTAAGTTATGATTAAAAGAAACATAGTTGATTTTTCTTTTTTTTTTTTGGTTTTTCTCCGGTACCAGGAACCGAACTCACGACCTTGCGCTTGCCAGGCAGGCGCTTTGCCGCTGAGCTAAATCCCCAGCCC
>NW_004955539.1:1206374-1222654 GCF_000276665.1 Chinchilla lanigera | reverse complement strand
AAAAAAAAAAAAAACCACAGTATGCTATATGATAAAATATATGATGAATGTTGCTAGATGCCATCTAGTGGAGCAGTACAGGTCTTCAGTATAAGAAATGGTGGGCCCAAATTTTATTAACAATATCTGACAAATTTTAACATGTCTGGTGCAAGGGGTTGCAAGCTATGGTTGAGGGAAGGTATGTTTTACATCGGTCCCTAGAGTATGGTTCATAAACAAAGCACTAATTTTATTTGAGTTGCACAATTCTGTCACTTCAGATTTCAGGTGTTTTTTTTTGTTTTTGTTTTTGTTTTTTGTTTTGTTTTGTTTTGTGGTACCAGGGATCGAACTCATGACCTTGCGCTTGCCAGGCAAGCATTTATGCCACTGAGCTATATCCGCAGCCCTAGATTATTTTTAAGAAATTTTTAAGAAATACAGATTTTTAAGAAATATTTTTATATTTTTAAGAAATACAGATCATGGGAAATGAAAATTTGTTCCTTGGTTAAGATCCTGAGACAAATATTCAAGAGTTCTCAATGGAAATGATCTAGTTCTCTTTCTGAGAAAACAAACAAACAAACAGAGAAAAAACAATATGTCTCTTAAGATTCAACTTCAAGGTGATGTTGCCCATATGACTTGCTCGTGATAGATTTGTTTGGGAAGAGTTGTACCAAGGAATGCCAACGTGAACTCTGAATAGCATAAGGCCTTAATAGAATATTTAAAAAAATAAAATCTATAAAAATGTCCCCAATAAATATCAATTTCGTCCACTGTGTAACAATGTTCCACGTCACACATTGCTTCTGATACATCAGTCTCTGCCCCAAACAAAAGTCCATTGTGTCTTCAATTACATTATTTACCAAATCTTGCACCTTGCAATTTCTTTGTTTTTCCAAAATTAAAATAGTTATGAAAGGTAAGCATTTTGAATTAATTCAGAATGTTTATTCAGCCCCAAAAGTACAACTGGAAATAGCACAAGAGAACTTCTAGAAATTCTTCAACAAGTGTCAAGTGTATTTGAAAGGAGCGGGAATATTTTGAAGGGAAATAATGTCAATGTGTGCTTTATTTTAATAAATTTTGAAACATTTGAATATTTACTCTATATTTTGATCACTCCCGTACTCCTGCATTTTGTTCTAGTGATCTGGTGATGTGACGAGTACGGTGGATGATGATACACCATAATGCTTTGCAGATCCTGCTTCTGCTTTTTTTGTTGAATGGCACATTGCAACAGCATTCACCATATTTTTTCATCAGAACTTGAAAACACACTCAAGGCATTCATGTAAGAGGACTTCAAGACCTGCTTCAGAAACTGATGAGAGTAGTGGAGTAAGTGAATTTAAACTACAAAGGAGTAGTTTGATGGGGACTACTGGTCATACTTCTTTTACTGTAATAATTTTTAAAAATTTAAACATTCTCCATGTTTTTTGATCACTTTGCATACAGTTATCAAAATCAGAAAGCTGCCACTGTAGAAATGCTGTTCTTGAACCTATGTACATTATTCACAACCCACTATTTAGCCGAATAATGTGGCTTTTTTTCTAGTCCAGGATTCAATTCAGGATCATATATTGCACTTAGTTGTCGTATCACCTTAGCTTGCTTTGTCCTTCAGTCAGTCTTAGGACTATTTGATTTTCATGACTTCGACGTATTTGAACACAGACCATTCAACTGCTTTCAAAATGTCCTACATTTTGCATTTGTCTGAGGTTTCCCAGTGCTTTATCATCTTATGCATTCTTCTCAGGAGTACAACACGAGTAACCGTATGTCCTTTTTGTACTGCTTATCAGGATGCACATGATGTTGCTATGTCTAATTAGTGGTGATATTAATTTTGACTGCTTGGTTAAGGCAGTGTCTGCCAGGTTTCTCCATTGTGAAGTAACCATTTTTAATTTTATGCTCAATAAACATCTTGGGGCAGCTTTTCCGAGGCTATATAATTATCTTGGGTTTTTTTTGTTATACTCTGCCCACTAATTTCAAAACCCTTTGAACATTAATGCCTTTAGCATTTAGCGCTGTAGAACTTGAACATGACTATTTTGCATTTCTATCATTCCCTGTATATTTACCAGTAGGAAGGAAACTGTAAGAAGGAACTCACCCTTCCCCCATGTATTTATTAAACCATGCATATTTGTAGGAACTTACAAATTTTTATTCTATTTATGTTATAAAGTACCATACTAACTTGAACACAGGGTTCATTATATTTATCTTTTTATATTTCTTTTGTTTTATACACAAAAAACATACCATTCATCACCCAAAATGTTTTTCCAATTTATTTAATTCTAGAAAAAATAAAAAGTAATTTGAATATTACTAATAAATGCTTTTATGACATCAAAAATCTTAACTGGAGTAAAGTGTTTGGTGATGATGATTCTTGGTTTTGCTCATAGTAATATAGTCATGCTATTTTGTCCCTGGAAATTGTCAAAGTGGGTTCTCAAACCTTCTTCACTATAGTTATGTCATTTACTTTTTTTTTTTTTTTTTTTTTTTTTTTTTTTTTTTTTTGGTTTTTCTCTGGTACCGGGAACCGAACTCACGACCTTGCACCTGCCAGGCAGGCGCTTTTGCCGCTGAGCTAAATCCCCAGCCCCTGTCATTTACTTTTAACCAATCTCTGTTTAATTAATTCTGCTTTAATTAATTCTGATTTTCCTCTCTATCCTCGTGGATTTTTATTGTTACTAATATTATTACTGGGTGTGGGAAATATTAACCCAGTTCTCAAATCAGAAATGTACAACCAAAAAGTATATTTAGGGGAAATCATCACACACATCTTCCACATTCTAAATGTCCCATCATTTTCAGCATATTCAGCCATATAGTCTACACAGAAACATTTCTTGTTGTCAACGGAGTGTATGTTTGTATCATTTTTATGCACCTTTCTTTCTTCCACAGGAGAGTATATCAGAGATAATTTTTAAATTTCATTGAAGAATATACTCTTATTCACTTCTTGTAACTGAAGAAAATCATCCTTCTTGTTCAAACCTGCATAGTGCAAGTATACAAGGGACTCATAATTTATGGAATCATTCTCCTATGTGTGGACCTTTAGGTTCTTTTCAAGATATTATAATTAAGAGTAATAATATTATATACATGAAAAATTACCCACACATATACTTATAGTCATCCCCTGGTTTCTTTGGAGAATCGATTCTCAGAGACTGCGGTGGATATGAGCATTGATGGATGCTTAAATTCTTTGTATAACATTGTGTAGAATTTTCAATAAACACATACACACCATTCCTTATTCTTTAAAATATCTTCAGATCACTTATAATTCTTAATATAATGTAAATGCCATGTAAATAGTTGCTATAGCGTATCGGTTTTTAAATTCATTTTTAATTGTTATTTTTTTCAAATTTTTTGACCCACGGGTCACTGAATACATGTATTTGAAATCCCTGGACATGGAAAGCTGGTAGTAACTGTATGTATTTGTTGTTGGAGATGTATCTTCTTTAGATTAAAAGTCCTAAAGTGGGATCACTATGTGAAAAGGTAAGCGCATATGCATTTCTGCCTGGCATACCCCAATTTCTGGGTTTGCATGCTAATCACCACACTGGGAAGATCTTGTTCTCTTCCAGCCTCACCAGCATAATGAATTGTCATCCTTCAAAATTTCTGTCCCATCTTACATGTTAGAAATAGTTCCTTACTGCATAATTGCACCATTTTCATATGGGAATGAACATCCTTTCATACGTTTAAAGGACATTTTAAATTTGATTTTGTGAACCGTTTACCCATGTAATCTCTCCATTTTTCAGTCAAGATTTCAATCTTACCTCCCTTTTAATTTTTAAAAAAATTATATAATAAATATGCTAGATCTGCATATGTGACACAAAGTGCAAACTTTATTCCCTATTGGGCAGTAATAATTTGATTTACGTATGGAATTTTCATTGGTTTTATCTAGAGTTTTCTTGCCATGTTTTTTATTTTTACATAGGCTATGTTTTCAACATAATTTGAATTCCCTCTTGAATTTAAGTTGCATTTAGAAAACGTAGCCTCACACTTGTATTGAACAGAATTTCACCTATACTTTCTTTTGGTACTGTTATGATATAATGCTTTACATTAATATAATTAATGCACATGTCCTGGATTCTTGATTATATATGAAGTGAGGTAGATCCAAACTTATTCTTTTCCATAAACATTTAGGCAGCTTACTAAACATCCTTTATTTCAAAATGTACCTATATCTCAATGATTAGAGAAACCACATGAATAACATACTGAATTATCATATGTGTTTGAATTAATTTCCTGAAATTTTATATTGTCTTGTCTATTTCTTCACAAGATATATTTTTATCCTTTTTTATTTAAGGCAATTTTGTAATATATTTTAATATTTAAAGAAGCCAATTCTTTGTCGCAGTTTTCTTGTTATTATCCTAGCTCTCCATGCATGACTCTTGTCCATTTTATTGTCAACTTGGTCTTATTATCAATTTATAAAATCTGACAAAGCTAGGAAATATTTTCATTAGAATAACATGAAATTTATAAATTATCATACAGATAAAAGGTATGTTTATTATGTAAATTTTTGTAGACATATAAAAGGATGTCATTATGCTTGCTCAAGTCTATTTATGATTTTAAAGAGTGGTTTAACATTTTACTTAGTTAATGTTTGCACTGGGTATGTTTATTTGAGTTGTAGCAAAGGAATTATTTTTGATGATATTATGAATGTGGTTTTCTCTGCATTCATTTCCCTAAGTAGTAATGGACTTTTATATATGAAAACTAATACTCTCAGGTGTAACTGACAAATAAAGAGAATGTGTAAATTTTTAAAGATGTTCTTAGGCTGAAAGACACAGTTGTTTCCAACACAGGTACACCACTGTTCTGGAACTTTGTGAGGCGGTTCTGGGATTTGTTACTGAGTATCTTTAGTTGCACTTCTTGCTGGCTTGATGTTCTGAATCAAACAAATCATTCATATTTTATGGGCTGATTATTCTGACTTTGTGGAAGAGCAAGAAATCACAAGGTGCCAGATCTAGTAAATATGGTAGATGAGAACAACTAGAAGGTATTTAACAACCTGGCTTTCGTTTTGATGTCATATGGCAAGAAGGGTCACCTCTTAAAGACACACAAGAAAGACACCTTGACAGCCAGTGTAATTCTAGTGCTCGGGATGCTGAGGCAGAAGGGTAGGGAAACGTTTGAGGCCAAACAAGTCTATGTAGTGAGGTCAAGGCCAGCTAGAATTCCATAGGAATACCACGTCTCTAAAAGAGGGGGGATGTCCATGACTGCATAACTACTTCACAAAGTAACAAAACACTAGGTGTGTTTGAAGCAAGGTGGGAGTATTTTGATAGTGATTAAAGACAGTGAGTCTTTTATTGTAGTAAGTATTGTCTTAATCTAAATCTGCAGGCTACCACTTGATCACTGCTTGTATTTTTATCTTGATCTTTCACTAAAATATTTTGTTATTATAGTTATTATGATTATTACATATACAGAAATTTTTAAATGAACTACAATAACATCAAAGAGCGGCAATCACTTGCAATTCTACACTAGTTCTTATACCCTAAGTTCATTTATTGTATCTTACCTGGTTTTCTTGTGTATTACCTCTTGCACAATACCAAAATATTTTCAAATTTGAGGCAACACTCCACCAAAGATAAAATATAGACTGACTAAATTCTTGTCCATGATTTTCAGCTACTGTGTCTTGATTCTTTCATCTTTATCACTTCGATGCAAGTGTTTGGTTCACTTTCTTTTTCAAATGTAGAATAACCCAATGAATATCTTACCAATATTTCATAAGTGAGAAATATGACGTAGGGCTGCACTATCTGTATGATAAAATGTTTGCAATGGAAAAAGACTTAATTATAACAATGGCTCTGCCATATTTTTTTGGCCTGTGTTTTTGGTCAAATTACTCTTTTTTTTGTTTGTTTGTTTTTTGGGTTTTTTTTCTGGTACCGGAGATTGAACTCATGACCTTGCACTTGCCGGGCAGGCACTGTGCCACTGAGCTAAATCCCCAGCCCCTAAAATTAATCATTTTTAAACAAAAATTTTTCATCCATAAAATGGTAAAGATAACTTACTAAGTTTTTGTGGAGACTAAATGAACCTACTCACATAAAATAATTGGTATGATACTAGACTGTCTAAATAGACTCTAAGTATTTATTATATTTGTTATACTTTAGATATCTTTCCCTATGCTGTGAGGCAACATAACATTAGAAAATGGCTTGAGAATCACAATAATGGTGTGTCACAACTCACCTTTCAGGTTAACAGGAGATATCAGTGCTGAGACCTTATAAAGTTGCTTGAATTTATTAGTTTTCAGTTATTCAACTGTAAAATGGATAGAATGCTAAGGATTTTGTGAGAAGGAAATGTAATAATTCATATAAGGCATTTTACACTGCTTGGAATATAGTGCAGACTCAGTAAATTTGGATTTTATTAATTCTAAGTTTCACTTCAGCTATGCAGTGAATGAAATAGACCCGTCATTTTGAATGTGTAACTATGACACAAGTAATAATGAATATGATGTTGAGTGGTGTGTTCCATTGAAGAAACTGCTTGTGTTATCTCAGTAGCAGTTATTTATTCTTCAAAACATTCTTAAATATCATTTCTGTGTTTGTTCAAAATAATAATTACAATCCAGTATTCATTCATGATAACAATTCTCAATAAACTTCAAAAAGACAAGTTCCTCAATTTGATAAAGGATACCTAAAAAGACCAATAACTACCTTCTTCAAGACTTACACATGGAAATCTTTCTGATTAATATTTGGAACAAGGCAAGGATGTCTCCTTTCATTAGTTATTTCCAATAAAGTGGAAGTACTAACTTGTATACTCAAAAAATAAAAGTTATACTTGTTAGAAAGTAAGAAATAAAAAGCACTGTTTACATGGAATATATTTGTCTATATAAAAATTTTGAAAAATTTGTCAAGAAAATTTCTAGAATTTCAGAGGTTTCTGCACACAAGGATACTAGGAGTCAATGACTTTCATATAATATCAGCAATAAACAAATAGAACATGCTATAACAACTGATACTGGGCTGGGGATTTAGTTCAGCGGCAAAAGCGCCTGCCTGGCAAGCGCAAGGTCGTGAGTTTGGTTCCCGGTACCGGAGAGAAAAACCAAAAAACAACTGATACTGTGTTCATTTGCATAATCCAATGAAATTCAAAATAATAAGATGAAACATATGAAATCCATAAGAGGAAAGCAAAAATTATTAAATTAATAAAGCACTAAATACATGGAAACGTACTCCACGTTCATGAGTAGGAAGATTCAATACTATCAAGACGTTAGCTCTCTTTCTAAATATATGTGAAATTTTAAAAATTCCAGGAAATAAAAATAAAAATTTCAGGAAATTATTTTTGGAGATAGGTGAAATGATTGCAAATTTATATGGGGACTAAAATATCCATACTAGCCACTAGAATATTGAAAGTTAAGACCAAAGTTAGAGAATTTATTTTACCAAATTTTAAAACTACTGTAACACTTAAGGTGTGAAGATATCATTTTAGTGATAAAGCATAGGCAAATAGCTAAATGGAATAGAATAAAAAGCCTAGAAATAGATGTACACAAATATAGCCAGCAAAGCTTTGACAGTGGCAAAAATGTAATATGTTGGAAAAAAATACTTTAAAAAAAAAGGTGGTGCTGGAGCAACTAGATAGCTACATGTGGAAAAAAGAATCTAAACATAGTCCTTAAACAGTTCAGAAAATATTGATGAAAATTTTATCACAAACATAGATGAATGAGACAGAACTATAAAGGCTGAAGAACACCACATTGGAGAAAATCTAAATGTCATTGGGCATGTCAATGATTTTAAATATAACATGAAATTCATTACCAATGAAACGACAGATAAACTGGATTTAAACTGAAACCTTTTGCTGTATAAAAGACACTTAAATACATGAAAAGGCATGCTACAGACAGGAAGAAAATACTTGGAAAAGAACTTTTGAAAGAAAATTCATCCAAAAAGAACATATTAAACTCTAGAACAACAATAACAAGAACAAAAAGAAGCTTCATTATGACTTGGGCCAAAGACTGACAACTCTTCAGAGAAAATATGCAGATAGTAAATGTGAATCTACATAGACAGTTAATATCATGTCATTAAGTAAATGCAATTTACTTTCTTTGTTGTCATTTTACTCAGAATTGATCATAGATCCTTTCCTATGCTAGGCAAGCACTCTCTCACTGAGCTACTAGGTCAGCCCAATCATTGAAAATTATACAACTGTAAGATTGAATGACACATCAGCTAGAAATGCCAAAATTGAAAATACTTGCAAGATCAAATTCCAAATTCTGATGAAGTCACACACTAATAGGAAGTATCATTTCTGGCTGGTGAGAAATCAAAATTGTACGTCTTCTATGGAAGAAAGAATTTTCTTAAAAGAACTAAATATACTGTAATACCCAGCAATCACATGGTTTGGTAGTTTCTAAAGTGATCTGAAAGTTATTTCCAGCTTGAAATCTATACATTATTGCTGATGACTATGCTATTCACAATTGCCAAAACTTGGAAGCAACCTCGATATCCTTCAAGTGTTGAATGAATAAATAAACTGTAACACATCCAGAAACTGAAGTATTATTCAGTAGTAAAATGAAATGAACTGCAAAGCAGTTAAAAAGATATGGGAGAAACATAACTGCATAGTATGAAATAATAGTTATTAGTTTGAAACGGTCCAAAAAGGCTACAAACTTCAAGATTAAATCTCTGTGTTATCTGAAAAATTCAAAATTTGGAGACAGTGAAAGGATCAGTGATTACCAATAGTTTAAGGTTAACAGATATGAATACATGAAACTGATTTGTTTTAAGACAGTGAAACTATTCTGTATGATCTGATGGATAAATACACATATGCAAAAACACAGTTTTAACCTGGAGTAAGCACTAATGTTATTACAGACGTTGGTTTGCACTGACGTACGATTGTGAATTCAATGGGGATTATGATTGGATGACACAGTGTAATACGTACATAAAGGAAGGAGACTATTTGGTGGATATGGGCATAGGTGGACCCTCTCCAATTTCTACTTAATTTTGTTATAAATCTCATACTTCTTAAGACTTAAGGGCATTCGTTTATAAAGAAATAGTTCTGAAAGAGTGAGCATCTTTGTTCCTAAACTTTGTAGAAATTACACTATTGATTTCTTGTAAACTATAAGATTATGTCCTTAGGAATACAGTGTCTTTCTCCATACCTGTATCATGTTAAGAAAGTATCTCTCCATTTCTAAGAATCTTATCATGAACAATGTTAAATAATGGTGAAGACTATTTTTAATATCACCAGATAATCACATGTCCCCTTCTTTCCATTAATGTTGTTAAATACATTAATAAAATAAGGTCTGAATGGTCATAGTGCGGCTAGTATTTTCTAATTTTAGAGGTAGATTATATTATTTTATTAGTACATCTATATCTATAGTGCTATTTGTAATTTATGAAATATATCATGTTTCAGTTTTAATCTGTTAATATTTTATATTTTCTAAGGACCATTCGTCAGTTTTATAAGAAAACTTAATGTAGTCTTATATAATACATGAATTGCATTGCTTTTTTTTTTTTTTTTTTTTTTTTTTTTTTTTTTGGTTTTTCTCCGGTACCAGGAACCGAACTCACGACCTTGCGCTTGCCAGGCAAGCGCTTTGCCGCTGAGCTAAATCCCCAGCCCAATGAATTGCATTTCTTGGTATTTTTCAAAAAAACATAGAACCATGTTCATAAAAAAAAACACACACACAGAAAATTTCACAAAATATTTTATTCACAATTTCCAGTTACTGTAAACAATAAATATATCATTCAGTAGGTGAGTGGATAAACTGATATTTCTGTACACTTTAATATTACCCATATCTTATATTTATAGAATGTTCCACCCAATAACAGCAGAATACATATTATTGTCAGCAGCACTCTGAACATTCTCCAAGAAAAATCACTTGCTAGCTCATAATACAAGTTTAAAATATGCAAAAAAATTAAAATTATAGTAGACATAAAATCAGATCATAGTAAAATTAAACTGGAAACATTGCAAAAGAAGCTAAAGAAATTATGCAAGTGCATGAAAGTGTAACAAATATCCTCTTGAATGATCAGTGGGTCAAAGAATAAATTAAGAGGACATTAGTTCCCAGAATCAAATGATAACTCCAGGAGAACTTACTACAACTTACATGATACAAGCGAAGTATTCTCAAGAGGGAACTATACAGCTGTGAATCCCTAAATCGAAAAACAAGCCACGTACAAGTAAATACTCTAATGATACACTTCAAAGTCCTAGCAAAACAAGAACTTCGGAATTCCAAAGCTAGTACAAAGAAGAAGTTGTAAAGATCAAAGCAGAAATTAATGAAATTGAGACTAAATGATGCAATGAAAGAAATGTATTTAGAAAACTTTAGCTTATCTATCCCAAATAGGAAAGAAAATATGGAAATCATTGCAATTAGAAATGAAAAGGGTGAAAGTACATGAGACAAGCGCAAAATTTAGACAATTATTAGTAACTGATTTGAGAATCTGTACTCCAAAAAAATTGGAGAATTCAGAAAAATGAATAGATTTCTTGACACATATGAATTACAAAAGCTGAACCAAGAAGATATAAAGACCCTGAATTTTCCAACAAAAGGCAATGCAATTGAAGCAGTCATAAAAAAAGCTACCAACTAAGAAAAGCCCAAGACCTGACGGATTCACTGCTGAATTACATAAGAATTTCATGGATGATCTAATATCATTATTGTTCCTCCAACTGTTTAAAGAAGTTGCAATGAAGGAGTACTTCCAAAGTCATTCGTGGATGTTAGAATTATGTTGATTCTTAAACCAGAAAATGGCACAATAAAAAAGAGAACTAGGGCTAGGGATATAGCTCAGTGGCAAGGTGTCTGCCTGGCAAGCACAAGGTCCTAAGTTTGATTTCCAGTGCCAAAAACAAAGAGAGAGAGAGAGAGAGAGAGAGAGAGAGAGAGAGAGAGAGAGAGAGAGAGAGAGAACTAGAAGCAAATCTCTTTAGTAAACAGAGATAGAAAAGTGCTGAATAAGGTGATGGCAAACATAGTGCAGCAAGTAATCAAAAGGGCCACACACCATGAACAAATAGGTTTCATCCCACGTATGCAAGGATGCTTCAATACATGCAAATCAATAAATACATCACATAGAGAGAAGCTATGCCAAAAATCATTTGGTCATTTCAAAAGACCCAGAAAAAGTCCTTAGCACCAGCATTTATACAGGATGAAACCCCCAAAATAATACATATAGAAAGATCTTACCTCAATCTGATAAAAATTATTGACAAACTAATGGTAAACATCATAATAAATAAGAAAATATCAAAAGCTTTTTCTCTAAAATCAGGCAAGAGCGTTTACTATCACCAACTCATAATCAAACAGCACTTGAAATGTTAGCCAGAGTAATCAGACGAGAGAAAGAAATAAAAGGGATATACATAAGACAGAAGAAGTCAAATTATCATTATTTGCAGATGATATGATGTTCTATAATGATGCCTCAAAATTTTCCACAAAAAGATTTCTAGATTTAATAACCAAATTCAGTGATGGAGCACAAAATCAACAAAAATTTTAATAGTATTTCTGTGCACCAATAAAACATTTACCAAGAAAGGTATTAAGATGGCCATACCATATATACTAACATCATGAAGAAATAAGTATTTAGGAATTACCCTTACCAAAAAAGTGAAAGCCTTGTACAATGAAAAGTACAGCAACCTCAAAAAATTGATTGAAGAAAATTTCAGAAAATTAAATGGTATCACCTGTTCCTGGATAGGCAGAACCAATACTGTCCAAATGGACATACTAAAACTGATAAATAGTTTTAATGCAATCCTAATTAAAATATCGATACCATTACTCATAAAATGACAGAAAATAATCTTTAAATTAATACAGAAGAAATCCACAATATCAAAGGCAATATTGGGGCATACAGGGCAAAACAGAAGGGATCACAGTCCTGGACTTCAATGTGTACTGCACAGCGATAGTGATAAAAACACCATGGTACTGGCACAAAAATAGATATTATGAACAATGGAATAGAATAAGGGATACAGAAAAAATCTCACGCATACTGAGCTATATGATCTTTGAGAGAGGAGCCAATAATAAACATTGGAAGAAGCAGAACATCCATAAAATTGGTGCTGTGGAAACTAGCTATCTATATGAAAAAAATTAAGTCTATATCACCTACCATGTATAAAATTAAACTCAGAATGGACCAAGCACCTACATTTTAAAACACAAAAATACATAATATGCTGGAAAATAAAATAGGTACAGCTGTTGAAGACATAGGTATAATCATAGGTTTTCTAAACAGAACCCTACTTGTACAAGAAATAATAGCAAGAATCAACAAAAGAAATCATATGAAATTAAATAGCTTCTGCACAGTGAAAGAAAAACAAAGAGTGAAGAGACAATCTATAGAATGGGAGAAAATTGTTGACTGTTCCTCAGATGCAGCACTAAAATCTGGAAGATATAATGAAATCAAAAGCTTAAGGTCTAAAACATAAAGATCCAATAAAAAAAAATGGTCCAATGAAGGCACATCTCAGAAAAAGTATAAATGGTCAATAAATGAATGAAAAATATTCAACATCTCCAGCTATTAGAGATACGCAAAGTAAAACAACATTGAGATTTTAGTGAAGCTCCAGAAATAATGACTGTCAATAAGAAATAAAAATATTAGCAAATTCTGGCAAGGCTGCAGCAAAAAGGGGACCCGTCTACATTTTTGGTGGGAAAGGAGACTACTCTGACCACTGTAGCAGTCAGTATGGAGATTTTTCAAATAAATAAAAGTGGAACTTTAATTTAACCCAAATATTCATCTTCTCACTCTTCCCAGAAGAGTTAAAAACACGACAGTACAGTGATACATGCACACTCATGTTTCTAGCAGCACAATTAGAAATAATTCAGTCTCAAAAACTGCCTATATGTACATCAACAAATGAATGGAAAAAGAAAGTAGGGTATTTATACACAATTCAGAACAACTCTAAAAGGATAGACTGAGTCCTTTAAAGGAAAATGAATGCACTTTAAAATCAGTGCTGATACATCAGATCTATAAGCTTAAGTACATCATGTTTTCACATGAGAAACAGAAAAAATAATTATAGAGCAAAATAAAAATAGGTAATAAGAAATAGGGAAATATCTTTTGCAAAAGGGAAGAGAAGTAAGAGATAGTCGGAAGTGTGAGAGAGGGGAGGAGAAGAGAATGAAAAAATGTTAAGTTATGTCATGTACATGCTTCAATTCCCTACAAGGATTACAAGCATTATGTTCTAAAAACATGTGAAAATAAAAATAAAATATTAACGCTATAAAAATTTAAAAATGTTCAAAACTTAAATTCTTACTAGTGAATTACTCGATCTGAAAAACATACATATAAAAAATTCTAAGTCTGTAATATTCTGATAAAAGGATCAGTATGGAAACACTTAAAAATTCAGTGTTGTCAATGCTCTTTTGTTCCTGTTAGGTTTCAAGCCTATTGGAGGGTGTCACTCAAAATCAGTGTGAGCCGTACCCTCTGTGTTTATTAGCCTATATGCCAGTTATGTCTGAAAACAACTTTGCAGATACACGAGGAAGTGTGCCTTACTAATCTCCAAGGCATCTCTTCAGCCAGTCCATATGAAAATCAAGATGAACTATCACAAAACCATTGTGTAAAAATTAAACACTCTTGCCTTGTGAAAAACATTGTTAAGAAAACGAAAAGAAGGACTACCAAAAGTGAGAACAGGATTATAAAATGCACCAAATTTGCTATCCCCCAAACTACAAAAAACTCTGAAAACTCAACAATTTTTTAAAAAATCTAGCCAATTAGAAAATTAGCAAAATATATATACCAATACATCACCTTGGAAGAAGTGCAGATAGAAAATAAACATATGAAGATGTATTCTCTATTGTTTCATTAGGAAATTGCAAATTAAAAAACTGAGATGCATATAACTACCTATTTTTTGAATGAGTAAAAAGCAAACCCTAACAACACTAAGTACTGGTGAGAATGTGAAGTAGGAGCAATCTCATTCATTGTTGGTAGGAATAAAAACCAATACACCCATGTTGAAAGACAGTTTGACAATTTCTTACTAAGTAAACATAGTCTTAGTATATGAGCCTTCGATCAGCATTCTAAATATTTACTCACTCAGATGAAAACATGTCCTCACAGAAACTCATACAAAAATGTGTATAGCTGTCTACTTTACAATCATCCAAATTTGAAAGTTGTCAAGGCTAGGGATGTAGCTCAGTGGCACAAGAGCCTGCCTGGCAAGTGCAAGGTCCTGAGTTTGATTCTTGGTACTGGAAAAAATTAAAAAAATAAAAATAAAATATAAAAAAACAAATTTGAAAGTTGTCTTGGTTACTTTTCTCTCACTGCTGAAACAAAATACCTGACACTCAAAAATTAAGGAAGTAAAGGTTTATTTAGCTCACAGCTTGTGAAAATTTCAGTCCATACTCGGCTGGCTCCAAGGCAGAGTGGCATATGGCAGAGGGCAACACTTAATGGCAGTGGAAAACCACAAAAGTAGCAAGAGCAAAAAGGGAAGATCAGCAAGCAAGCCTCTTTCCCTCCCTTATATTGTATGGAACTACTTGCCAAGGTGGGTGGAGCACTCACACCCATAATCCTAGCATTGGACCATAGATCAATCATAAACTCTAGAAACCCATCCCATGACTACATGAGGCTTTGAGGGGACATCCAGACACAAACCATAGCAAAAGTGATTAAGATGTTTGTGACAGTTAAGCTTGACTGTCACAATTGATTGTCTTGGAAGACACTTAAGGGACTGGTGGAGCACACTTCTGGGTGTGTCTGGATGGGTCATGGAAGTATGACCTTGGATGCTATATTCTGTGTCTTTTTTCTTCTCTGGCTCTGTTCCCCTGCTTTGCTTCTGAGCCACCAAGAACTAAGTTTTGCTCTGCCATCCACTCTGACCGTGATGCTTCTGACCTAGACCTAACTGACCATGAACTGAAGCTATTGAAAATGTGAGTCAAAATAAACCTCTCCTGTAAGTTATTCCTGCCCTGTATTATTTCTCAGCAATGGAGAAAAAGATAAATACAATAACCACCAATAGATGAGTCAATAAATAAAATATAGTATACCCATACAATTAAATATTATTCAATACTAAAAAGAAATGAGCTATCAAGTCACAAAAGGACATTGTGGAGAATTCAGTACATATTTCAAATATATAATATTTTTGGAAAGGCAAAACTATAAACACAGTAAAAAGGACACTGGTTGCCAGGAGTTTGTAGGAAGTGGAATGGGATGAATATGTAGAGCACAGGATATTTTTAGGATTGGCAACTACTCTGAATAATTCTGCAATGGAGAATATGAGACACAATGCCCTTGTCAAAACTCAGTTTGCACAACTCAAAATGAACACTAATGCAAGCTATGTACTTTCAATAAAATAAATTCTAATATTTTTATAATAATTAAAGATGTTAATAAAAGGAAAACTTTCAGGAGGGAAGGAGGTTGTTATGGTTCATATGTAGATATACCCCCAAACTTCATGCATTCATAGATGGAGGTTTCAGGAGGTGACTGGATCCTGGATATGTGATATTAGATCATGGGTGAGTGATACTGGATTATTCCACTGATAGGTTTATGGCTGGTGTGATGCTGGGAGGTGAAGTCCAGTGATATACATATATATATATAATATATATGTACATATATATATATATGACTCCTATATCCATATATCTATATACATATATCTTTTATCCATATATCCATACCCATATATTCACATATCCATATATCCATGCCATATATCCATATATCCAATATGCACATATCCATATCCATATATCTTATATTCATATATCATATATCCTATAACCATATATCCATACCCATATATCCCATATCCACATATCCATATCCATATATCCTATATCCACATATCCATATATCTATATCCATATATCCATATCTATATATCCTATATCCATATATCCA
>NW_004955539.1:1184707-1206219 GCF_000276665.1 Chinchilla lanigera | reverse complement strand
TCTATATCCATATATCCATATCTATATATCCTATATCCATATATCCAATATCTACATATCCATAATCATATGTCCTATATCCACATATCCATATCTCCATATATCCATATCCATATATCCTATATCCATATATTCATATCCTTCTTCCTTGGAGCACTCACTGTTTTCTGTTTGCCACACCATGAACTCTTTCTCCTTTGCCATGCCCATCTTCTATAGTGTCATTTTTTGGAGCCAGCCAACTGTGGACTGAAACTTCTACAAACTGTCTGCTGACATACACCTTTGTCCTTTCACTTGTAGATATCAGGTATTTTGTGCCAGCAAAGAGAAAGCAACTAAGACAGATATACATGTGAACTCCCTAATACTATCTCTTCAATTTTTCTGGGTACCTGACACTGTTTTAAAAATAAATTCTATTAATAAACAAAACCCACTCATATGCCATATAGTTCCTTCAGAAATGATTGACTGAGAGATATCAGTGGGAATTTAATGGAAATAAGATATGATTATTATTCATTAGCTTTCTCTGCCAGGAAAGATTTTCTCTGGTGCTCTGCTCAAATCCCAGTGATTTTGGAATAAAAAGAGCAAGACCTTTTTATTTAATACATATTTATACAGCACTTATTGCTTTAACCTTGGAGGACTAAAGAAAAGAAAACTAACAAAATACACAACTGAGGAAAGCAAAGCTAGTGTTGGGATTTGGGAAAGCATATGGGACATGCATTTAGGAATGAGTGGAGGTCTCTGTATGGCATATAAAAATAAGTAAGAACACTGGCTCCACTAAACATTACTTTACACACACAATAAAAGTTTAAGTATTACTTTTTCCTCTGATATTTGTCAAGCTATATATCTTCAAAAAGTATTTGTATATAATGGATTTCTCCATTCTATCAATAACTCGGCAAAAATTTGAACATTTAAGACCATATAAGGGTAATGTGGGAACCTTTGGAATTTGGTTAAGCAAAAAAGGTAAGGAAGCAGAACACCAGAAAACTATAGCTACATTTTTAGCTACAGCATTATGGATACTTAATTTACATACCATAATGTATATTCCTTTGCCATGTGCAATTCAATAGGTTTTAACAGTTTCATATTCTCCACTGCATGAAATTAGCAAAGGATTATCTTGTTGAATAGAACTCTAGTTATTAATGGTTTCTGGTTTATTAATGGTTTTAGTGGTTTGTAGACTAGCATTGCTGTCAGGATACAAGAGTCATGCAGACACAAACCTTTTCCAGGACAAGATGGTTTTTATCATGGATCTCAAGGGTTTTGTTTATTTCTGTTCTCTTTTTGATTTAACAAAGTACCAAAATCTAATGACTTAAAAAGACAAATTATTTTGTAATTCTATACATTAGGGTAAATTAGAATAATCTATATATTGATATCAATATCGATATCAATATAGATACAGATATAGATATAGATATATAGATATAGATATATATCCCAGCAGTAGTCTCACTGAGCTGTACTACATTTCCTTTGACAATTCTTCTTCAGGCACATTTTCTTCTTATTATTTTTTTCTGTTTCCCTTTTTGGTACCCTTGTGATTACATTTGGCTCACTCAATTAATCCAAGTAAATACCCCTACTTTAAGCAACTGATTAGCACTTTTATTGTTTTAAACTTGATTTATCTTTTTTTTGTCTTTTTGAGACAGAGTTTCACTCTGCAGTTCAGGCTCGCTGTGAACTTACTTTGTAGCACAGGTTGGCCTTTAAACTCACAGTGATCCTCCTGCCTCAGCCTCTGGAGTGCTGGGATTACAGGCATGCACCATAACACCTGGCTCATCTTTTTCTTATAATTTTACATATTCTCATGTTTCAGGGGTTAGCCTGAGACATCTTAGAGTATAGGACATTTTTTTGCTTAACCAAATTCCAAATATTTGTAATTATTTTAGTGTCAATGAGTCTCATACTTTCAAGAATAAACCAACATGCAACATAAGTATAAAGAAATAGAAATAAATGCATGTAATAAAATGAACAAAAATCTTTGTATTTTTTCATGCTGTAAAAGTAGATAATACTCTAAAAGGAATCTGAAGGAATTATGTGCAGAAATATTGACATACCTCCACTAAGGACAGAACATTTTATTACATGACTTTTATAATTTACTAAGTTGTCTGCTGCAGACAATGAGGACTGCACTGCACTGTTAGACACTCTGTTCTTCCTGAAGGCCAAGCTCAGTCACCTTAGTGACCTGCTCAAAAGCTTTTAGTAACTCTTCAGAACTTATGAAAAAAAAACATAGTCACTTTATCCTGGTATTCAATGTCTTCTCTATGTGATCTTGCCTGAAGATTTAACTTCCTCTTTCTTTAGTACCATCAGACAATGCCTAACACTTAGGAACTTGAACAAAAATTGTTAAATAAAATTGAATGGTAATTATAGATCTGCCTCATGTTTTACCTGGCCTTGCAATTTGTATCTAAGCAAATTAATTTATCATACTAAAATTAAGTTCAACTTCCAACACCCAGTACTTGTGATAGTGGTGGTAATCTGGATCTTACTAAATTTATTACAGAATTTATCAATGCACTAACCAAAGTCAGTCCCCACTTTAGGAAATTTGTTTTTTTTGGTTTTTCTCTGGTACCGGGAATCAAACTCATGACCTTGCGCTTGCCAGACAGGCGCTTTGCCACTGAGCTAAATCCCCAGCCCCAGGAAATTTATTATATGAGGTTGTCTCCACGTGATTTTCTGTATATTGCCTGAGGATATCATGCTTAGAAGCCAGAAAAGGTTGTTTTCTTAGGTTCTGTTCTCTCCAGTAAGATAATGGTCCCAGTTATCATGGCCCTTGAAAGCTCTATAGGAAGCCTACACCAATGTGAATAAAAGTTTTAAAAAATCAAAAACTTTCAGTGATTTTGAACCTGCCACCGAGTTGATGAAATTTTCATTATTATCATTTACTTATAAAAAATAATGATAATACTATATGGGAAAACATTCTGGTTGAGTTTTCTTCTTATATTCATGTGAAAATAACTAATATCCTCTTATTATAATTTAGAAAATTGTGTTGTGTTTTAAACAGTACATTTTAATTTAAACTGTTTTGATACTAATTATAATAATAGATAAATATGTGCCTAAAATTAATTCAAAATTATCTTACTAAATTGGCTAGAAAAATAGAACAAGTATTTTCTCTTTAAATTCCAGCACTAATCTATTTCTATTAGAATATTTTCAATAATTTTAAACATAGTTGGTTATTAAGCTTTTTGTCCTCTTGAGGATAATGAAATATTTGTTTCTTGCTTTTGGCTTAAAACAATTTGAAATTTGAGGATCTTGCTGCAAAACAGATTTAAAAAAAGAAATGCAGCTGTCTTCATAAATAATTAAAGCTCATTATGACTGATCTCTTCCTGGAGTGAATGTTTTTTATATCCCCTATTTTCCTAACTGATCCATTTGTTGCTGAGTGATTTCCAGTTGCGATAAACCTGATATGTTTTTAAAAGTAAAGGGTAGTTGAACATTTGAATACATCTTCTATTCTGATTATTAGTGAGCGGTAACAGCAGATTTTATTCAAAGGTGATTATTCTAGAATAATCTAGATTATTATTTTGGGAAAGCAAAATGAAGAAAATTTCAGTTAATAAAATCAGAATCTGTGGATAGCTATTGAAAGCTATGCAGCTGACCCGACTTCTTCACAGAGAAATTAAAAGCCCTTTTTAGTATGATTGTTCATTTCGTTTTCCTTGTCTCCACGTTTAGGTTCCCTCACATTCAGTAAGCATCTGATTTTGTGCACAGTTCAAAAGCTATAAGGTGATCATGGCATAATCTATGTTCTCAAGCATTTTCTGGAGTATGAAAATAGTTGTCAATCATGGCTACACATGAAAACATCTGGGAAGCGTTAAAATCCCAAAAAAGCATATTTCAGAATAATTCAGAGTATTTGGGGAAGAAGACCCACACATGAACAATTTTAGAGAACCCCAGCTGAATCCATTTTTTTTTAAATTAAAGTGAGAACCATTGATTCTTTCCATGGCTCCCAAATTGTAATGTGTGTCTGTGCCACTTTCAGGGTTTATTTAAACATAAATTATTGGTAACACTTTAGAATTCCTCACTTTTAAAAGAATATTAGAATGGCCTGGAAAGAAAAACAAAAGAAACAACAATAAAACACACTGAGAGATTCTGTGCCCTTCTCATAGAAATGCTGTCTTAATTGGATATAGGTAGAGTCCAAATACTAGTATTTTTTTAAAAGTTCCCGAAGGTTATTCTAATGTGCTACAAGATATGACAACCAGTCCCCTAGCTGAACCAAAAATTCTTAAGCTCCAACTGCAAATATGAATCACCTCATAAAATATTCAAATATTTGAAGTCTAGGTCACACCTCAGACAAACTAAATTAAAATCTTTTGTGGTGAGACTTAAGCAATATTTTTAAATGGGCCCACACGTTATTACAATATGAAGCTTAGGGAAAGAACATATTGGGATACAGGACAGAAGATAATGCATGCATAGAAAAAGTAATGAGGCAAATGGTAGCATGCAGAAAGAAGACATATTCCTTCATCATCAATTCACTAGAAAAACTCTTTTCATCAGAAGACATTTCCAGTTAATCTTGACATGGTTAGCTGGATAAAGGGAAGCTAAGACTATGTGTCAATTCAAAAACAACATGGAACATTTGACTCAGTAACTTACTATTTCAAATTAAAATTGCATCTAAGGACTTAACTTTATATGTATGCTACCAATCTACTTTATATCATTCTATGAGTGCTGAGATAGATTTGTGTTTATGGAATTTTTTTCCAAATAAAGTTTTCAAAATAAAAAAAAAATCGTATGGAAAAAGTGACTTCTAAATGAATATCGCTACTGCTTTCTTTTCGCTTTAGGGCAATTCCCTCTTCTGACTGGATCAGCCCTGCAATGAGAAGGTAAAGAGACCTCATGGAGCAGAGAAGTATTTGGGTTTTGCTTGGCCTAAATGAAGAGGAGTGGGAGAACTTCATTGCCCTTGTTTAGATAAGATTTTTGCAAAAGCAAAAGCTATACTGATATAAAGGAAAGCAGTGGTTAGGAGTGATGGCAAATTGCAAAGTAGCATGCGGAAAATTCTTGGCATGGGGAAGACTCCTCGGGATGATGAAAGTAGTCTAAAACTGACTTTTTGTAATGATTCACCTATATACTCATTCACTTAACCAAACTCATCTAACTTCAATTGGTGTATGGGTTAATGTTACTGAAAATAAATAATAGCTTTAAAAAGTGTAAAAAATATAACAATCTGTGGAAAATAACTGCTGGTTCTTAATTTTATTTAGAAATACAAATGCCTAAGAGTAGCCTCAATTATTGTAAAGCAAACTTGAAAAAATACTGAGAAAAACAAGCAAAATGAACATTAATAGAATTGCAGTCTTCTTACAATGCAATGATAATTAAAGTAGATTGAAACTGTTACAGTATAAGGATATGAATATGGATCAGAATCTGATTTATGAGAAAGATGTAATTTTAGTATAGTGACAACAAAGGTTGTCCCTGTAAATGGTACTAGGAAAACAGGATGCTATGCAAGGAAGTTGTGTACACCTATACACACACACACACACACACACACACGCACACATACACTCATACCTATACATTTTTGGCTTATACCATATATAATAATCAATTTCAACTAGTTGCAGAACTTCATGTGAAATATTTATAACATCTTTATGATGTGGCAAGTGTGAGCAGTAGTTTCCAGCAAATGCAAGGCATCTGGTCTATTGACAATACTGCAGTTTGTAATCTTTGTTCTCATTATACAAGTGTGAGAATATTCATTGAACTTGATGCTTAACATTTTTGCATTTGTATATGTAGGTTAACTTCAAGAAGTTGATGAAATGAAAAATAATAGTGTTAGGCAATGAAAGAATGAACAAAATTAAAATCATTAAATATAAACAATATTTTAAGAAACACTGTAATATTTTGATTTTATCTTCAATAGTAGGTGAAAAGCCGGGGGTGGTGGAACACGCCTGTAATCCCAGCACTCAGGAGGTTGAGGAAGGAGGATCAGTGTGAGTTCAGGACCAGTCTGAGCTACAAAGTGAGCTCAAGGCCAGCCTGAACTACATAGTGAGACCCTGTCTCAAAAAGACATTAATAAAATAAAATAAAATAAAATAAAATAAAGGAAAAGTAGTTTAAGCAATAATAAAATACAGTTCAAAGGAAATTCTAAAAATACAAATCTATGTGTAACAAATCATGCAGAATTTATATAAAACAAAAATAATTACAAATGCCAAGGTGAGAATTTGAAAATAATAGAATTACATTTGAACATTGAGATATGTGCATTCCATAAACAAGTTATTGTTGCAAATGAAAAATAAAGAAAAGTTATCTATTCAAAATATAATATTTCATATGTTAAAATAGATGTACATGTGCACATACTTAAATATGATATATGACTTTAATCTCATGTGAAGATAATAGATAATTATGCATATCTTGAAATCTTTATTAAAATTAATCATCTAGGCCTGTGAATGTGATGTCTTCCTATAATCTCAGCTAATTAAGAGTTTGTGGAGGAAGTACTGTAGGTTCAAGGCCAGCCTGGACAACCTATGGAGATCGTGTCTAAATGTGAAATCAGACGTACAATTTTAAATATACCATAACTTTGTGTATGTGAGAAAGCCAAAGTACAAATAATTTTTAAAAACAAAATATAGACAATAGGAAACAGATCTTTTGCAAGTAAGGAGACCTACAGACAGAGAGAGAGGGAAGAGAGGAGAGAAAATATAAAGCCAATTAAGGTATGTTAAGCACATGCACCTACATGAGTAGATAAATGTAAATATTATGTACTGCAAGTATGTACTAATGGATAACCATTAAATTTTTAAAAATCAAAAGTACTGGTGTCTTAGTTACTTTTCCTGTTGCTGAGACAAAATACTTGACATTAAAAGTTAAACGAGAGTAGGTTTATTTAGGCGCAAAGTTTGTAAAGGTTTTGCAATGGCAAGCAGAAATACAGAAACAGCACCCAGGATTTTGAGGCAGATTTATTTACATTGATGGGCATTTCTCAGGATCATTTTCAAAATATCAGGCCCTAATCTCTGACAGTCTAGGGCTTATGGGATAAACAAGCAGGAAATACAGAGACAGAATGGACTGTCCATTGGGCATTGGTTCTTACAATAGGCATCACAGTTACTAGCTGTTTCTAAGAAACAAAAACAACAGAAACTGTGACCAGAACTATTACCTGGGCAACTAACAAACTGAAGTATACTGGTAGGGGGTCATCTTCTGCTACATTTTCAGTCCATAATGGGCTGGCTCAAAGACAGGGTGACACTGAAGAAGGGCATCATAGAGGAGAAACAGTTCATGGCAGGTAGAAGGCACAAAAAACAGCAAGCAGCAAGTGACAACAGCAGCCCTCTTCCTGTGTCTTATATTCTATCCAAGCTATCCATCCTTAGGGTGGATAGCAGTCACACCCAGGGCACCCATAATCCTATCATCACACCATGAGTGAATTCCATCATCACATAATCTTTGCATAGCACACTCTAAATCCAGCCATCTCCGAAAACCTCCACCTGTGACCTCATGAGGCTTTAGGCGGACATCACACCTGAGATTGTACCTAAGTGGTAGAGAACCTTTAACTTGAAATCTCAGCACTAAAGGTAGTAATCACTTTACACTACTAGAAATTTTAAAGATTCTAAATTGTTTTTCAATACAGACTTTGTGATGATAATGTAAAATGTTACAACAAATGATAAGCAAATTCTAAAGTGGAAAAATTCTTATTTTTTAATTCTTATTTTCTAAACAATATTTTCTCTTAATTCCGTATTATATTCCCAATATGTACTGTGATTTTTCAGAGTTCTATAATATTTAATACCTGATATTTTAGTCTGTAACTGTAAATACCATGCCATATTGTGCTAATTAGCTTTAGGGTTTTTTAATATACAGAAACACAAGTTCCATATTTCTACATTTTCTCATAATTTTCTTTTTTTTTTTTTTTTTTTTTTTGGTTTTTTCTCTGGTACCGGGAACCGAACTCACGACCTTGCGCTTGCCAGGCAGGCGCTTTTGCCGCTGAGCTAAATCCCCAGCCCCTCTCATAATTTTCTTAACTAGCTTTAGGCACTTTTCTTCTAAATAGAATTTATATCCAAGAACAAAAAAATGTGATTCAAAATAAAATTACATTAAATGTATGATTTAGTTTTATAGCTCATTATCACTGTGATTATACTGATTTTTCAATTGTGTATCTTTTCATTTGCTTATTTGTACATTTTAATAACTATCTCATAAATTTATTTATATGAATTTTGTGTTTTTAAAAATGTGTTGGCAAGAATATTAAAACTCAGATGAAATAATTTTCTATTTCCTTTTCCAGTTGAGTTTAGCTAATGTAGAGAAAAATTATTGAATTATGTATGTGTATGTGTATTTGCATATGTAAGCTATGGAACTCTGTATGTGTGTGTGTGTGTCTTTACATATATGTACCATATATCCACATGCTATGTTAATATACTTTAACAACAAACATTTTTTACTGATTTTAGGGCATTTCTCAGTTGTATTGTTTTTGATGGAATGCACTATTCTTTAATGATATAGTCCAAGACTACAAAATATATGTCTTCAAAATGTATATGTATATCCAATATAAATACACTGGTACATCTGTTCACAAACTTAATTTGTTCCATGATTCTGGTAAAGATAGCCACGTTTGTGTTTGTGTGGGGAAGATGGCCATGGTTGTGTTCATTGTCCCATGCAGAATTCGCAAACAATATAAAAATTTGCCAAATGCATCTGCTTGCCAACCAAATTGTTTACAAACAAAAGTGTTCCTGAACCAAAGTACCAGTAAACATAGATTTCCATACCTAATTTTATGAGTTAAATCCACCGGGTCAAAAAGTGCCTAGATATTTGGTCAGACTTTCTTTTGGGTGTGTCTGACAGGAAGTTTCTGGATATGATTAACATTTGCATCAATACACTAAGTAAAACAAATCTCCTTCAGTGATGTGAGTGGCTCTGAGGAAATCAGAAAACGGCCTAAAGAGACAAAATGCTGAACTTTCCCCTAAGTAAGAGGATACTCCTTCTGTTGACTGTCTTGATGGAGAATGTTAACTTTTTTCCTATCTTCGGACAGATGCTAAAATTTTAGATATTTAGAGATATGAATGTGCTGGCTTTCAAACTGGAATTACATTAGTGTCCTTGTTTTCCAGGTGGCAGAATCCACAATCTCAGTATTCCAAATGTTCATAATCTCATGTGCCAATTCTTCAGCTCTGTATGACAATTTATCTATAAGTAGTGACATATATATATACAAACATACATACATATGGTTCTATTTCTTTCAAGAGCCCTGACTAATTCCTGGTACCAAAACAAGAAAGGACCCTGACTAAATAATATTCTGTTACACAGAAGGGTTTGAAAGGCAGAGAATTTTATGGGAGGAGTTTTTGTTAATTATTTCTGGGGTTTGAGGAATTGATTCTTTAATGTTATTACATATAAATATGTTAATAACTCCTTTTCCAGTGATGAGAAGAATGCTGAGAGTTCTTAGAGTGACCTTGTAATAAAGATTTGCAAAACATTATCACAGTATACTTCTAATCAAAAAACTACATAAGGTTCACTTTGTTTAGGATACAGTACTTCCAAATAGTTCTGGCAAACTATCAAATAGGGTGAAGCCTTTTGGCTGTTCCTAGGGTTATTGCACAAAATGAGCGGGGAATGGATTAGTTCTGGGGTTTGAATTTCCAGCTTAAGCCCACATAAACACCCTGCAAGCTTCCATGTCTGACCTTACTGAAACTGTTATCTTTTATAGCCATAGGGTTGAAAATATTGAAAATCAAATGCAGAATGCAATCTTGCCAGTGGGTGAATTGCAATGCAATTTGAATTCTTAGTCTCATATTGGGTCTACTGTTAAAGTGAGAGAATAGACTGAGAAGATATAATATCCAGGAAGGTGGCATGTGCATATGCGGGAAGGCAATGATGAATCTGGAGATGTTACACATCTATTTCTGATGAATCTTCTCTGAAAGAGGAAATGGGTTTTTCCAACCTTAGTGAGAATGGCCTCTTGACCTTCGTCTGAGAGAATCAATCGCCTGGGGAAATTCTAACAGAGTCTTTCTTGATGCAGATTCCAAGTAGAGCAAAGCTGAGTCCTGTTGGGACACAATCATTCATCCCTTCTTTGTTTCTGGAACATTAACTGAACTCAGATCCAGAAGGGGAGATATAAACGATAGCTCATGCAGATAAATACTACAAACCGAAGGACAACTTGAAATTTCTGTTTTTACACACAGAAATACAGAGAATGTATTTGAGATTTATTTTGAGGCTGTGCATAATGATGAAAGGAACATAAAGTTGCCTTGGGCAAAATGTATTGATGTAGTTTGACTAAGCAAAGATTCTGAATTTAATGCTTTACCTCAAGGAGAAGAAAGAACTCAGCAAATGGTTTTGTTAGCTGACACACGACCCACATGATGGTCCACAGTGATTTAGAAATACTGGGCTTGTCTAGGTTTAATCTAGAGGAAGAGATGGAAAGGTTGAGGATATTAGAATATTAGAGTAGCTTTTGCACATGAATCATCAACCTCTGACTAATCCAAAGACTTACTTTTCACCACAATTGTCAAAAGCAATTTTGCATAAATAGTCTTGTTATCCTTGAAGAACTCTAGGACTGGTAGTCGCTGTAGGCCAGACTTTAAAATGGGAATTAAACCACTCAATTGGGAAATGTAACTGTGAAGGGAGTAATTGAGTAGGGGAATGGCAGAGGTCAAATGGCAGCACCCAGTCACCAACATTAACCTGAGTCTCCACGCCATAATTAAAACAGAGTCAAAGCGCCATTTACCGTACTTAGATTTACACAGATATATAGTGTTAGCTAGTTGGTCATGATGTTCAGAATTTTTATTTGATATTTATAAGCAGAAAAGTTCTAGGTAACGGGAAGAAAAGTATAACCTGAATCAAAAAAACAGTGAAGGCACCAGAATTAATTTCTAGACTTCATCCACTTTATCCAGTCTGAACCCTCTGAATGAAGGGGAATCCTGGCATTTCTGAAGGGATCTTACAGCCACTTATTTGGGTAGAAGTCATTGGGAAAAGGCAATAACCAAGCATTTCCAGGCATACTGGACACTGGCTCTTCACTGACAATGATTCTGGGCAGGAAACTGACAGCATCACTGGGATCCAATAGCGTAGGAAACGTGGCAATCATGTGCTTAATGAAGATTTTCAGACACATGTCTGTTTTTCACTAGGCCTAGTATGCTCCTATTTCTCTCTTGTGGTGATTTTCTTCGTTCTGGAATGCGTTATTGGAACAGACAACCTCAGCAGCATGAAGAATCTCCACCTTGGCTCCTCACCCCATGTACTGGTGAGAAAAGCCAAATGGAATCGATTATAATTACCTCTACTTAGGAAGATAGTAACCCAGAAGCAATACTACATTTTGAGAGGAACTGCAGAGTTTAGGGAATCATCAGGAAATTGAAATACATAGGGGTGGTAATTCCTAACAAATCCTCATTTAGTTCACTTATTTGGCCTATGTAGAAGATAGATAATGTAACATGACAGTGGATTGTTGTAAATTTAACCTACCGATGACTCCAATTGCAGCTGCTATTCCACATGTGGTTTCATTCCTTAAGCAAACTAATAAATCTTCTGTTACCTAGTATATAGGTATTGATCTAGCAAATATTTTCTTTCTCCATAGTTACTCATAGGGCTCATATGAATCAGTTTGCTTTAAATGGTTAAGGCAAAAACAAAACAAATGGTTAAGACTAGCAAGAAACATATGCTATAATACTGAAGGAGTGTCTCATCTATAAAGTTCCATGTGTTCAGTGATTATAATTTTTTTTTCACCAAATATTTCAGTACTCTCTTATATTAATGGCAATACGGTGATTGGGCATAATGAGGAAGAAGTAGCCACTACTTTATACATATTAAGACATTTATGTGTCACAGGATGGTAAATAATTTTAAAGCATTCAGGGACTTTTTCTCTCAGTGAAATTTCTAGGGATCCAGCAGTGTGGAAAATATTGAGATATCACTTGAAATTTGAATAATAAGTTCTTTCATCTTGCCCCTTTTATATCCAAAAGACAGGCACAATATGTAGTGGTCCTCTGGAATTTTGAGGCAAAGTATAATTAATTAAAGTGAATTACTGTGGCCCATTTGTAAAATGACTAAAAATCTTCTGGTTTAGAATGGAGCTCAAAATGGGAACACTCAGCAATAGGTCCAAGCTGCTGTGCAGGCTGCTTTGCTAATTGAGTCATATGACCAACCAGATCCAAGGGCGCTTGAAGTGTCAGTGATTAATCAAGATGCTACTTGCAGCTTTGTAGGGTTCTAATGGTGAGTCTCAGTGAGGGTGATCATAATTTTGGAGTAAAGTCCTGTGGTCCTCTGCAAATTACCAGCCTCCTTTTGAGCACTATCACTTGGTCTGCCACTGGGACTCAATAGCAGCTGAATATTAACTGTGAATTTCAAATTACCATGTGTTCTGATCTGCTCATTTTGAATTTGGTGCTGCCTCAAACTCTAAGCCATACAGTTGGATATGCACAGTAGGACTACAGGTGCGTGTACATGCACACACACACACACACACACACACAGAATTCATACGAAAGTTACATGAAGAAGTGCCCCAAATGTCTATGGATCCTGCTCCTCCTACACCTCTCTTCCCTCCCTGCTTGAACTTATTTTATCACAGTAAATTTCCCTGGGTGAGTTGACAAAGGAAGAGAAGATACTGCTTGGTTTACAAGTGGGTCAGCACACTCTCTACTCACTGGATAGATGAGAGTTGAATCAACACAGTCATTTTTGAACTTTCCACAGGCATTTTCGGAAACATTTCCTTCCTTGCAGGGAAGGAAAATCCTTCCAAAAGTGGCATGTCAAGATGTGTACCTAGTTTTTCACTTTGGTAGGAAGGACAAATGTCCTTGTATGTCCATGTATGATCATATGGCCATCCCTAGACTGTAATCAATGGTCTCACCTTTATGGTGAAGCACTTTGGAAGAATGTGATTAGGTTATCAGTGACAAAGAAATTTGAGGAAGAGATATATAGATAGATCTCCTTGAATAGTCAGAAATATAAAGATATTTGTATTTTGTGTGAATATGCACCAAGTAGTGACCTCAGTAGTAAGTGATTTTAATCGTCAGGTGGATAAGATGACCCATTCTGAGCCTGGCATGGTGGTGCCCACCTGTAATCCCAGCAATCAAGAGGCTGAGGCAGGAGGATCACTGTGAGGCAAGCCCAAACTACTTAGTGAAATCCTGTCTCAAAAAGGGAAAGAAAGAAAGAAAGAAAGAAAGAAAGAAAGAAAGAAAGAAAGAAAGAAAGAAAGAAAGAAAGAAAGAAAAGAAAGATGACCAGTTCTGTAACGCATTATTCAGCATCTTTTCCTAGCCAGCTCTTACTCAACAAGCTTATGAACAAAGTGACCATGGTAGTAGGGATGGAAGTCATATGTGAATTTAGGAAAATAGCTTTATATCCAGCAAGACTAACTTGGCTACAATTATGCTGAGTGTCCAGTCTATCAGCAGAAAGATCAATATCAAATTCTTTCCATTGAACCACTCCACATGGTAAACCTCCAGCCACCTGATACCAGGTTGACTATATTGAACTACTTTTAGCAAGGATGGGCAATATTTTGTTCTTACTTGAGTAAGTCTTTGTTCTGGATATAGATTTGACTTCTCTGCATATCATGTTTCTGAAAATCTATCATCTGCAGACTTATCTAATATCTTGTGGATTGTGATGGTATTGTACACAATATTATTTTTCATCAAGAAACTCACTTCACAGCAAAAGAAATGGGATAGACTCATACATATGGGATTTTCTTTTTTTTTCCCCTTGCTCACAAAAGTAGTATAGTTAGCACAATTAAGTCTAGGCAATCCCTCCCATTCCACCACTTTGGATTTGGACAACACCCTAGAGCAATCCCCCTTCTATTATTCTGAGAAAAGCAGAAATAAAATAACAAAGACCCAGGAATCCTCTAAAACTCCAGGCCCAAGCACATGAATGTTACATTTCATGGCCTGACCTTCAGTACTTTTTCTACACTGAGACTTCATTAAAGGTTCATGAATATGAACTACATCTCATATATGTGTTGTAGTCAAAGTAGATTCTGGGACAGGTGAGCATGCTAGAAACCCCTTACATGACTCAGACTCTCGTTAATCATACCTGCCAATCATATCCAGAAACTCAATGAGAGGCCCTTAGGCTGGGGCCGCTCATCTTTTAAAATCTGAAAACCTTATTTGTATGAGCATGATTCTTATTGCTCTGTCACCCAACACCACTTTTCTGTTCACGCCTGCCCTGAGCACATCTTTCCATTATCTTCAATAAATGTAGGTGTTTTTTTTCTTTTACCATTGGATGTACACTTGCAATTATTTTCTTATTGTACACAAAAGCATGAAATCTACCTGTCAAATCAACCATGCAGTTCCAAAATGGTAGGAAAATTTTTTGCAAACACAGTGACAAGGAACGTGACTGGAATTGTCTTAAAGAACTGAAGAAAGCTGCATATTCTCTGAATCAGCATCCTATCTGTATTGATTTCCCATAGCCATGACTGATAGATCTTGGAATTAAGGGGTGAAAATAGGAGTGGTACTATTTACTATTACTCCTAGAGACTCACTAATAAATATTTTCCCTTCTGTTCTCATGATATTATAATTTTCTGGCTCAGAGATCTTTATTACATACCTCTACCAAGAGATATAACAATGATTCCATTGAACTGGCAAGTAAGACAATCACCCAACCATCCATGCTCAAACTTTTCAATCAATAGGCAAAGAGAAGAAGCATTCTGTTGCCTTTGTTGAATGGCCCTGATTTTGAAGGGGAAATTGGATTAGAACTCTACAATATAGACAAATAGAGTATATATGGAATACCATAGATTTCTTGGGGCATCTTTTAGTAGTTGCTCACAATTAATGAGAAGAATAAGAACCCCACTGAAATAGTGATACAACTATTTCAGCCTCTTCGGGAACTTGAGAGTGTAAGGTAAAATTACATGATTAGCTGAGGAACATTCTGAAGACAAAGAGAACAAAAGGCGGGTAGTAGCACAAGGTAGTAAAATATACTATGACCATGTAACCAGTTACAGAAGCAAGGATTGTAATATCGTAACCATTTCATCCTTATTTTGTGATAAATAGATGCAAATTTATTTTTATCCTATTTCAAATAGCATAACATGTATTAAATTTGTATTATAGTGTTCAAATATTTTGAATTTGTCATCTGATTAGCTAAATTGAGGTTCATGAAGGAGAAGAATAAACATTCATCAGTTATGTTACTTACTCTTTAAGGGATGGGACTAGTGCATATTTTGGTTATATGGTGAATCTCATGTGTCCACTTGACTGACCTAGAAAGTGCCCAGCTACTGTATTTAGCCAAACATTATTCTAGGTATGTTTTTGAGAATGTTTTGGTATGAAATTAGCATCTGAGCCAGGCGTGGTGGCGCATGCCTGTAATCCCAGCACTCGGGAGGCTGAGGCAGGAGGATCGTTACAAATTCGAGACCAGCCTGGGCTAAAAAGTGAGCTCAAGGCCAACCTGAACAGCATAGTGAGACCCTGTCTGAGAAAAAAAGAAATTAGCATCTAAATCAGTGGACAGTGTAAAGTAAATTGCCTTCTCCAATGTGAGATGTCCTCATCTACTGAGTTGAATGCTTGAAGAGAAGAATTGATTTTTCCACGAGAGGCAACTCCTCAAGGCTGCATGCTTCGAACATGTCAGTGTTTGTACCTTTTCTTCGGACTTAAATTCAATCAGTTCTTCTTCCTGACTGTCTAACTTGCTATCTGTTGGACTGGGATTGATATTCCCAGAAATCTTTGCACTTGGATAGAAATCACAGTATTACATCACCTGGGTCTCCAGCTATCAAAATTCAGATTTAGAGATTATGATTCTTCACAGCCTTCAAATTCCTGTAAGCACGAACCAATTAAGAAGTTGCCATATAATTCATTAGATGGATATGACAGTCATTACAAAAATATGAGATAAATGGCAGCAGATATTCTAATAAAATATTCAAGCAAAAAATAAATAGTGGCCGGGCATGATGGCACATGCCTATAATCCCAGCACTCGGGAGATTGAGGCAGGAAAATTGCTGTGAGTTCAGGTCCACCCTGGGCTATAAAGTGAGTTCAAGGTCAGCCTGAAGTGCGTAGTGAAACCCTGTCTCAAAAAGACAAACAAGAAAAAAATAAAAAATAAATAAATAGAAGGCTGTGAGTTTAGCTCAGCGATGGGATAAATCACTTACCTAGCCTGAGGAAGGACCTGGATTTGATCCCTGCAGGCAAAAGAAAGTAAATATGAGAGAACTTGAAACAGGAAAGACTAGTTTTCAAAATCAAAGTGCTATCATCATGAAAGGAAAAATGAAACATTTAGTTCCATTAAAATAGAAAGCATGACAGAATTTCCTATTGAGGTTATTATAATTTGTCATTATTTTTGAAATTATAGAGTGAATACAATAATAAGGTCAAGTAAGAAAAGATTATTTTAAATATTGACAAAAAATAGATGAAATCACCTCGCTCCTTCCTCTTTGATTAGTTATAAAATTGCATATCTTGAGCTACCCACACGAATAAAAAACCTCTTTTAGAGTACCTACTTTAAATTTTAAAAAAATTTCTATTTAGTTGAAATTACGTTCATGTTAACATAATGGTAACATTATGCTTAAACATGCCTAACATGTTTAACAGAATTTAACATGCTTAACAGACTCTAACCTGCTTAACAGTATGGTCCCTAACAAAAATTTAATGTTTATTTTCTCAGACTGATAAAGTGTCAGGTAAGTTTTACTTTCTTAATTTTATTTTTTGATAATTTTGCTTTTAGAGTAGTTAGAATACATTATCAATATAGTCATAAAACTAGAATATTTCCACAGGGGATATATATGTGATCATGATTATTATAATAAGTTAAGAACACAATAGTGCTTAAATAGCAATCAATTACACCACTAACCATTTTAATCTCACATACCTGCATTGAAATCATAACCAGATCATGCTCATCCCAATATTTTTAGAATCAGAAAATCTGGGGTGGAGCCAAATAATTTGGATTTTTCCAAGTTTCCAAGTTATGCTGGTGTCGGTGGTCTAGAAACTACACTTTAAGGATCATTGCCCAAGTATAACTCTCAAATATGTGCCTTAAGAGATATATAAATTAGTGTCCATAACAGCATTGTTTGCAATAGGAAAAAATCAATGAAAGTCAAATGTCCATTAACAGGAAAATGAACTGATGAAACTGTACACCTAATGTTGTTTGGTTATGAAAATGATTTAACTACAGCCATATATACAAGAATATGCATTGACCTTAAATTAATATTTAATAGAGTTAGGTGAAACTGTAGTACTCAGTGTATACATGAAATGTCTTAATTTCTATACAAAGAAAACTAATTATGGATAACCATTAAAAATGTTTAAACATAGTAACTGGTTAAAGGTATTTAGTCTCACAGTGGAAGGTGGTGAGTTTGAATGGGCAAAGGTGCTCATTTTATGTTCCAAAACACATGCATACTTCTCCTATACTTTCTGTGTGGTTTAATTTGTACAACACAAATCATTGAATACAAGGAAAAGGGGCATACCAAACACTACAATAAAATCAATGAATGCAGGTATGGCAATAATATAAGAACAAGAAGGACCTAAAAGGAAACATAACTGGACTAAAATGATATTTGTGACTGTAGGATTTAAAATCTGATGCAGCAAGAACAAATATATATATATGTATATAATTTGTTCATATAAGTTGTATATGTGAACACATTTTAGATGGGTAAAGATAAATGTATGGAAAATGTGAAAATAATGAGAAAAATGCTTCCAGAGAAATAATACAAAAAAATGTGAGGCTACTGATGATCCATATAACATGTTAATATTTAATTTTATGTGTCCTTCCAAAATGTTTTCCATCTTAAGTAATTTTGAAAATCATAAACATTCATCCTGTACTGGATCATAGACAGTTCTTGTTCAATTCTACAGTAGAGAAATAATGCAGAGAACTAGTGATATGCACCCTGTAATGAAGATATTGTAATAAAAACATAGTGGAGGAAAAATCCAGGTGTTTAGCCATCTGTCAGAACACCTGTAGTGAAGATTTCTTATAATATACTTTTTCTGTATTGTCAATTTTTCTTTTGTGGGCTGCTGAATAAAGACCTCCACAAATCTGACACTAAAAAATCACATGATACAATAGTTTTCCTGGAATTTTTAAACTTCAATAAAGGCACAGACAGGCAGAAGGTAGTTAGAACCAAATCTCTGTGGCCGTACTCAAGGAAATTCTTATAAAAATGTGAATCTTTAAACTTCATTCCAGATCCACTGATTCAGAATTCACAGGGCAGATTCTTAAAGCATACTGAAGGATAATCCATCAGTTCTTATTAGTGGTCTTGCTATGGCTGTTTACGCTTTGCCTTCCCGAGGCTTGGTTGTTCTCTTCTTCCAAAAATTGGAGCTACTCTTGGTCTCCAATAAATTCTTCTTATCCTGCTAAAATTTTTCAGAACTAGTGTTTACAGGTTAATAACATACTTCGAAGAAACAGACCTGAAGAAAATATATATGAAATGCTTTTGTGTGCTAAGGTGAAATGAAAGACAGAAAGTTGTTGCTATCAGAACTGCCCAATTAGAGAAGTTTGTCATGCAGGAGGAGTTCTGGCATGATGGTCGGGCTCTGGAGCGGTTCCTGCAAGATAATCCTTGATGGCATCCTGAAGATATACCTGATGTCTGAGCCTATCCCTGAGAGCTATGTTGGTCCCATAAAGGTAATAGTAGAAGCAAACTTTGATGAATTAATAAATAATACAAATGAAGATGCTGATTAAATTGCATACTCCTTGGGCTCTGTAAGAATATGGAGCCCAGATATAAAGAACTGGGAGAGAAGTTCAGCAAAGACTCAAATATTGTCACAGCCAACATGGATGCCACAGCCAATGACGTGCCTTCTCCATATGGAATCAGAGGCTTTCCTATCAGGCAATAAGAATAAAGCCCAAAGAAGTATGAAGGTGACTGCGAATTCAGCGGTTTTATTAGCTATGTACAAGAATCTCCAATCCCCCTCATACTTAAAGAAAAAAATCCCAAGAAGAAGAAGAAAGCACAGGAGGATCTTTAAAGAAAAAGCGAAACATAGCATGTGTAAAAGGACTCTCCTACTAGAGATGAGAGTCACCGAGGGGACTGGGACTCATGTGGGATTATTACCTCTCAGCTAAGTGGACAGATGGGTATAATCTCAGTTCTGTTAAATTTTCTCAAAACTGCTTCTTTGCTGTACTGTTACCAGTTTATGTTTGTGGTTTGAGGAAAATTATTTGTGTTGTGGAGGGAGGGGGATTGAGTTGGGGGTTATTTTCTGATAGTTTGTACATTTGGATCAGTGACTATAGGTTTGCTCCTTTTAAAAACAATAAATTCCAGAATGGTAAACTCCAGACTATGTCATGCAGTATAGGAGAATTCACATATGCTTTGAGGAATCTTGGAGCAATATGCCCCAGAAAGTAAAGCTGTGAGAAGCCATATAACTTTACTAGATATTAATTTAAATGAGATGGCCTAAAAGGTTTTTTCAGACATTATATATAGGATTACACTCAAGTCTCAAGTTCTTATCTCAATGTGCATAACAAATCTTAGGTCCATTATCTATTTCACCAACTTGTCTTTTAATTTTATATTAAATCTCAGATTGGTGGATTTCAAACTCAAAGATGGATGCAGACTTTAGATTATAAGTATTCCTGGGCACAAAAGGCCAAGTTGACCATAGGGATTTATAAATAGTAACATCTTAATGATATGAATGGTGATTTATTTTTGTTGGTTACAGAGAACAGGGATAACCCAGAGGGCTGAAACATTCTCAGAGGCAGACCTTACTTGCATGAGGAAGTAGTTTTCTTTTGTAATAAAACCAAATATTTCTTAGTATCTTATCTTTTGCTATTCTCAGGTAAAACTGAAGACTGAGTTCTGGGGGAAGCTGACTTTGAAATGGAGTGTAATATGCAAGATGCGTGTCAAAAAGTAACTTCCTATTAACACCAGTGGAGAGGGAAGGAAATGAGCATTACTGGACAGAATTCAAACTATGAGACAAGACCAACTTCAGCCAAACTCATAAGGCACTCTGGAGCTAATGTACCCACTCAAATTGTCCCAAGTTGTGCCAAGATTATAATATCATTATATTTCTTCATTGATCAATCTTTGAATGTGCCCTATCTTAGGGAACTGGCATAGCCTTAGGCAGTGTGGGTTTCTGCACCCAGGGAAAGTTGAAGATGTTGCCAGCTGAAAATTTCTGGGATAATCCTCTGGTTTGGGTCAACAAGTCCACCCCCAAAGAGGGAGGTTGGAGATGCATCTGTGTGCATCCTTTGTGCTGCTTAGTTTCACTTCGTGTCTATATACTTTCTATTAGTAGATTCTCTAGGATTCTGGTGGCGCCTTCTTCCTGGTGGAGGCTGAGAACACCTACTGTTCCATCTGGTCTCAGAGCCATCTCTGATATTCAGTTTCCCTTCTGCACTTTCCATTGTAGATGTCTTTCACTCTTGGAAGGCATGATATACAGCTTGATCCATATAAGGTCTGAACCTGTCTTGGCAGATGGTCAGCATCCTGGAAAGTATTGCCTCTGAATTGGCATTTAAGTCATGTCTTTAAGAAGTTGCCCCAGTGCTTTATGAGGCCAGCCATTTTTGGAAGGTGACCAATCCCGTTCTTTGGCTGTAAATTGAATCACCTGATTGGACATGCTATGAGGAATTCCATGCAAATGAATGAAATTGTTGTAACTTTCAACTTGGGGGGGCTTATGCAGTGAAATGGTCCCAGAATCCCTGGATTCTGACTTTGTCATTCTCCCTGTGGGTCTTTCACCAAACTCCACATGGCATCCTTTTGCAGCCACTAATGTTTTTATCATCATATTGTCTTCCAGAGCAAATGTCTACGTAATGTGTGCTTCCATTATAGCATAGACCTAAGGGCTGGGGATTTAACTCAGCGGCACAGCGCCTGCCTGGCAAGCACAAGGTTGTGAGTTCAATTCCTGGTACTGGAAACAAACCAAAAA